>NC_061512.1:207225074-207444290 GCF_022539505.1 Lolium rigidum | reverse complement strand
ATTATCACCAAGGTTGTCTTAAAACAAACTCGTACAAGCAAACATATTCATTCAAGCAATGGTAACACCAAGTAACCTATCCTTGTTGACACAAATTTTTGAACTAAGAAAGGGGTATGCATCTCGTAAGTTAACTGAACCCAATATACACTTCCTCATTCTGCCTAGCCTAGGAACAGAAATGCACCAACTCCTCGGTGTCCATGATGGCAAACCATGTTGGCAATCAAAATTTTCATGAAACAAACCTGTGGGATGCACCAACTCCTCGGTGTCCTTCGCCTCCGGTGGTTGCAGGTCGTAAAACGGAGATGTTGTGAATCTGTCCCGTGGCAGTGGACTCCGGGAGGGAAATGTTGAGGCAGCTTGGTGAGAGCGGAATGGTGACGGTCCCGCGGAGGGGAGCTCGTGGTGCCTGCGCCGGAGATGATGAAATGTAGGGGCAGTCTATCCTCTAAGGACATAAACAGAGCTTCTAAATCTACCTAATCGAGAGAGAAAATTGAGAGGAAGATGATGTCGGCACTCGCGAAGGAGATGGTGACGGAGATGGGGCAGCGAAGGGCCTGCGATAGGGACCTGCTCCGGTAGATCTTGGGACGGGTAGCTTGCGGTGAGGAGCTTGCGGTGGTTGCGCCAGAGATGGAGACGGCGACCCAAGATTGGGGATCCTGTGGCCTGAATCTTGTGGTGGCTGCACCGGTGGCAGCGACGGAGACGGCGGCGTGATATTGCGGCGTGAAGCCGCCGGTGGCTGCACCGGTGGCAGCGACGGAGACGGCGGCGTGATCTTGCGGCGTGAAGGTGCTGGTGGCTGCACCGGTGGCGATGGCTCTGCATGCTTGCGACGGAGAGAAAGACCAGAGGAGAACGGCCATTGCGGATAAGAAGGATCCATGGCGGTCGGCGAGGGAGAACGGCGGTGGCGAAGGAGGAAGAACGGCGACGGCGGCGGTGGCGAAGGAGAAAGCTAGGGTTTTTTTTCTGTCGAAAGGAGAGCACGAATGGAAGAGAGAGTTATTTAAGGCAACGCCGCGGTGGGAGGACGAAAGTGTTTAAGTGAGAAATAACGAATGGCTTTTTTGCAAAATAAACGTCGACTAGAACTTATTGTACTTGCTTTTTTCCATGGATACTTTGGAAATAAATAAAGTCTGAATCCATTACTGAATAGTGAGGTTCAGATGATTAAGTTTTGATTCCTACTGATAGTGATGGTTATCTGTTGTTGGTAAATCCATTACCTTAGTAGCCTTGATACTAACTGGTTGCTCACACACTTGGCTTAATCTTGTTGGCTGCCTATCTCTGCTTGCATAATAGGGAATCATAGTTCATATGAAAGCCATTATGCTTATGAAGAATTTCTAGGATTTCGATGGTTTAATTATCTAGGGTTTCATTGGGTGGTCTTTGATTGCATGTATCGGCATGTGCATCACTATCGAAGCTGTCTCTGTTTACCAATTGTCTCAGTGATAATGATCGGTGATAATTGTATTGAGATATGCGGATACATAAGCGAGTAGCATAGGACAAATAAGTATAAAAACATATGCAAGCTCGTTTGAAGTGGTTTAATTATGTCCGGATCAGTTCCTCCTATTATCTTGTTGGTTTAGCTCCTAGCCTTAGAAAATAGTACATGCAAATGAAGCCCAACCATCTAGTTGCTCTACTCGTCTTCAGTTAATATGCATTACTGTCTGTCTGTCTTCATATTGTTTTGATATTAATTTGAGTTGTCTATTAATATTATAACTTCAACCTTCTAGATGGGATCCACAAAAGACGATCCAATTGAAATTGACAGTGATCCAAGCTTGTACTCCGGTTCTTCAAGCTCAGACGCTACCATGTGTGACAACTCTGACCGTGATCGATCAATCCCCGGGGTCTTCGGAGGTATGAAATTGCAATTGATTCCTTCTTCTTCCCGTTGGTTAACATCATCTCTAGTCTAATGTGGGTTAACATCAATGTTGGTTAACATCAATGTGGTTATTTATTTATTTTTACTAATGTAGGCTTCCATTACTTAACAATCACATTTCTCTTTGTTACAACTAGGGCCACTGGTAAGTGGGAGCCATGACTTTGATGAGCACTGCATGTTTGGAAATGATATGTACTTGACAAAAGGTCAAGTCGATTTCCTTAATGAGCACTGCAACCACTTTCCAACAGAGGAATTTGAGTACTATGTCTACAGGATGACCAAGTCAGCAGTGATAAAGAATAAATGCAAGCTCGGTAAAAATACAAAACCTAACCTTCATTGCTGTTGAGTACTATAAGAATGCTATTATCGTTGCTCGATTGGAACTGATTGTATACATTGTATGGTTGACAGGATATTGGAATGAAGTTCACTGCCAAGTACCTGAAAAGGTTCATTGACGATGCTCCTGGCAATGCTGTTACTCTTTCTCTAGAGTACACCGACAGCAATGCACGCTTTAAAGTGACCATGAAGATGGCAAAGGGGAGGCCAAGAATGCAATCATAGCAACTCGGTTGGTCAAAGGCTATGAATACTTATGAGATCAAAGAAGGAGCCATCTCGCATCTTTGAATTCTACGTTGACATGAAAGGTAAGCTTGCTCGATGATCCACGAGTCTACTGATGACCGTGATGACTCGATTCATCCGAGTCATCGGAGTAAGTGCTCAACTACCCCGAGTCATCCAGTTAGTTATGGAGTATTAGTTGTCTTAGTTGCTATGGACTCGTTAGTTGTCTAAGTTGCTCGAAGTAAGTGTCTGAACTCGCTGAATTACTTTTGATGCCTACCAGTGGGCATGCTACTTAAGATGCCTCGTGATGCTTTTGTATGTAATGCCCGACATGCTATGCTCGTGATGCCTGTGATGCATCTTATCGCTATGCCTCGTGATGCATCTTACTCGCTATATCTCGTGATGCCTGTGATGCATCTGTACTGCTATATCCGTGATGTATGTGATGCTTTTGTATGTCTCGTGATGCATTGCCGGCACTTTTGAAGATTTGCCAGCGAAAGAAATTGCTGGCGGTTACATGTATGCCTGTAATGAGCATTGCCGGCACTTTTGAAGATTTGCCACAAAAACATCCGGAGGCATATCGATAAAGTGCCGGTAATACTGAGCATTGCCGGCACTTTTGAAGATTTGCCAAGAAAACATCCGGAGGCATATCGATAAAGTGCCGGTAATACCGAGCATTGCCGGCACTTTTGAAGATTTGCCACGAAAACATCTGGAGGCACTCGATAAAGTGCCGGTAATATCGAGCATTGCCGGCACTTTTGAGAATTTGCCGAGAAATCGATGAGAATTACTGGCACAGACCCAAAAAATGCCGGCAAAGATTACAAATACAGGCACATTTGAGAAGTGCCGGCAAGAAAGTGCCGGCAATTCTAGCACCTGACGTAGTGCTTGTGACCTGCTGTGCTGGAGCCTGCAACTGCCTTTCCCATCTTTGACCCGTTGAGCCGCACGCAACAGGCAAACCATTTTGAATCGGGCAACTCACTTCCTGCGCAGCGCTTTCCTCCCGGGACTACTTACTTGCCGTGCAAACAAAACATCTCTCGAGCCATCACCTAGATGCTGGCTGCATTGGAGGAGCGCTGCCACAACAAATGTACAAAAAACACCTGATTGATTGCCTTGGATTAGTTCAGGGTGGTGAGCACGGTCGTGCAGTTCAGCGATTACAGTTTGCTACAGCCCTACCTAAGCACTTGCTAACTGCTGAAATCAAACAAAGTAACTGCCTCGTCTAGTACTAGTACTCGATCTCTAGCAAACACAACACGTCGGATTAATCAGAACACTAGCAGCAAAATGGTCGTCGCGCGCGCCGGTCCGCGCGCGGATGTTCCCATGCATTCTACTACCCTACTGCCACTAGCTAGGTGAGTGAGGTGATGACGACCAGCTAGCTCCTAGCTGGAGACGAGGCGGCGCACGGCGGCGCCACCGACAGGCTCAGCCCGTCGCTCTCCTGCGCCGCCAGCCGGGCCTTGGTGGCGGGGGACGTGGACGGGAGATCCTCCGAGGGCGAAGGCGGTCTCTTGCTGCCCGCGCCAGAATCGGTGGTCAGGTGCACGCCGAAGAGCTTGGTGGGCGCCGCAGACCGGGCCGCGCTGCTGCTGCCGGCCTCCCCGCCGCTGCTCTTCTCCACCGCGGCGAGGTGGTTCGGCGGTGGGGAGAGCTCGTCCGCGATGGTCAGCGAGCTGCTGGACGTCGTGCTCCCGCCGGACGCGTTGTTGTTGTTGTTGTTGTTGCTGCCCGCGACGACCGGCGCCGGCTTGCGGTAGGGCTGCACGCCGAGGCCCTGCATGAAGGTGGCCGCGGCGGGGCTGGGCGCCACGGGGCGCACGTGGTTCTGCACGAAGTAGATGATGTCGTTGTACAGCTTCCGCATGTGGCCCAGCTCCTGCAGCAGCGCCGAGTTGCTGCGCCGCAGCCGCTCGTTCTCATCCATCAGCGCCGCCGCGCCGACCGCGCGCCCCTCCTGCGACGGCGAGGGAGCGGCGGGGCCGCCGAGAGCAAGCAGCGGCGGCGGCGCCCTCTGCTCCCGCCAATGCGGCTGCATGAACGGTACGCCCATGCCAGCCATTGCCCCGTCGTCGCCCACGAACTGCTGGTGGTGGTGGTGCGCCACGGAGACGCCGGGGTGGAACATGGGGAAGTGCGGGGACCCGAAGAAGGGCGGCGGCGACGACGACGTCGCGGACCCGGACGTCTTGCGGCGGTGGATCTCGCAGAGCAGCTGCTTCTCCCCCTTGCGGAAGAACTCGTTGGCGAACTCCCACCGCTCCGGCACCACCTTCCGGAACCCCTGCATTGCCACATTGCAAACCAGTCCGTACGTCAGCACCGCTCCATTCCATGCATCCAAAACGCAAACCGGTGGCAAACAGAAACGGAAACAGCGGCGCTTTTCTTACGTAGGTGTTGAGCTGGCGGACGAAGGATGAGAAGTTGTTGTGCTTGAAGTAGTTGGGGAGGATGTCGCGGGCGAACTCCGGCGGCCGCCACACGACGAAGGTGGAGACGCGGTCGTCGCCCCAGGAGACGATGTGGTCGGTGGCGGGGTCGTCCACGAGCTGGTACGTCTTGGTGAGGAACGGCGCCGGCACCGCCTTCTGCGCGGCCGCCTGCGCCGCCGCGTCCGACTCCGACCAGCTGCCGCACCTCTCCATCGGTCTACGGACTAGAACAAGAGTCGGCGGGCGGTAGGCGGAGGTTTCTAAACTAGCGGCAGCAGCAAGCTGGGGGTTTTAACTCGAGTGGTGTGTGGAGCTTCCCTTGGGGTGGTGGTGGCTCTGGTTTTAACTGGGGCGGTGTGGTGAATACGGAGGGGAGCAGAGCAGTGGGTGTGGAGGAGGAAGGAAGGTGGTGGATGCGCCTCGGGGAGCGTGCGGTGCGCGGGTGGGCGGTGGGGAGGGAATATGTGTCGTCGCTGCCGCTGTCTGTCTGGGTCTGAGTCTGCGTCTGGGTGTTTTGGAGAGGCGGATTGGAAGTTTTGAGATCCAAACTTTGAAGCTACACCCGTGACACTTCCGCCACACCCCTTCTCTTCTCCCTTTCTTCTCTCGACTTTCTCAAGGATCTTTTGCGGCCTCTTTTAACACTTTCTTTCATCCCCATTTTCTACCCCTCCTTTTTCTCAGCGCCTTCCATTTTTTTTTTCTGCAAGGAGGTTTGTCGATTTTCAGGACAAGCGCTGCTGCCGACTTGGAAGCATCTCGAAATCTGATTTCTCCTCTGTTTTATTTTCTCTCGCTGCAGAGAAAAACAAGGGCGCCAGTCCTATTGGCCGGTCAATGCTACACAGTCGTGCAGAAATAAGAATTGGGCTTTCCCCTGTCGCACGTGACCGGCCTCTGCTCGCAGTTGCAGGGTACGACGACGCATCCGTCCCTGCCTCAGTCGGATCAGATCACTGTTCCATCTCCATGTGGCCTAAACGGTGGGTGCACATCACGTGCTGTCTCTCATCGTAAACGATAGAATGAATTCTAGGTTTTTCTCTCGACGCATTTGTCCAAGAAATGAAGTATCACAAATATTTAAGAAGAATTCTACCATGCCTGGGTCAAGTACCAAATTGGAATAATATGTCATTTTATTTAGCAAAAAATGTAAGTATGTTGGTGAACCAAGAAATCAAGCTCGTTCTCCAGGACGATCTGGTATGAGGTCCTCTCGTGGATTTGATCCGCCTCAGATCCTCCCACGGTTGAGGGCGACTTCGCGGAGTTGTGGTCGCTGGTAGTGCAGACCGCCCCTTGCCAGTTGCGCAAAGGCACCTCGTCGATAATCATGCTCACGGCGTGGTGGATTTGGAAACACCGGAATGCTGCGGTCTTTGACAACGCATGTCCGTCGGTGGCATCCTTGTTCAACGATATTAGTTTTGAAGCGCGGCAATGGGTGGACGCGGGGCCCGGGGTGTTCGCCAACTCCTCCCCTAGGATAGGTTCTCTTTCTTGGGTCGAGTTATAAGGCGGGTTGTGTGTCCTCTCGCGACTTGTACATATAACCTTCTTTTCTATCAATGCATCGAAACGCAATGCTTTTACGTTTTCGTGAAAAAACCAAGAAATCAAGCAAATCTTCCAGGTGTTGGACTTGGATAGCAACACCATCCATCTTGGACACCACCTTATTCTTCGAGCAAAGAAAAGACCCTTTGCATACAACTTCGTTTATGATTGGTTTGCAAACCGACTCTCGCATGCAGCTAGGCTTATGCTTATTAAATCTATTAAATCTATCTTTGCCTCTTTTACTAGTATGTTATAATAAATTTTTGGTACACATGTGTCAAAGATGAATCTACTACAAAGAGCTTCTGCCTTAGAGCAGCTCCAACAGCGTGCCATATCGGCCGCGCGCTATATTAACCCTCGATATGTAGTGCCGAAGACAGAAAATGTTCCTCCAACAGATGCTGTAAATGGCACGGCGCTGCAATTTTTTTTGGGCGCGGGCCGTTTTGCACTATCCTGAGCGCTATACTTTGGGATCCGGCTGCAGCGAGCATCGTTTCACCCATGTGCGAAGAAAACCCGCCAAGAAACTTCCCCCCTCCCCATCGCGCGTCGACGCCCCACCGCCAAATTCTCGCCTCCGCGCGGCCATCGGCGCAATTCCGGTGATGGACGCGACCTTCGGCACCCCTCCAACCCCTCCCTACTCCATTCCACCTACCGCCACCGCCGCCTTCGTCGTGGCATCGCCCCATGCGCCAAACCATAGCGGTGGCGATGAACAAGAAGCAAAAGATGGCGATGACTTGGAAAATGCGGAATTGTGAGATTATCTCTTGCATTTGTGATATGCAAATTGTGTGTTGCACTTTGTGTCCATTTGAACTATAATATGTTGTGTTTGGTTGTTGAACTACCTCATGATATTTGAACTATGGTAGATCATTCGGTTGATGATTTATGTGAGTATTTGATCTTGTTGAATGCATGGTAGTGTGTCAAAGTTGTTTTTCACTAGCGCGCGCTGTATTTTGGAGCGTCCGGCGGAGGATCGTTTTTTCCGCCCTCGTTTGCACTGTAATTTAGCGTCTCCAGTGGAGGAAAACATGTCACAACACGCGGTATACAGTCGCAGTGCAGGCGCATCGACTTTTACATCGCCGAAATATGGTGCACCTGTTGGAGATGCTCTTAGGGCATGGGCTGGCATTTACATGATAAACAAAATTGGTGGACTAGGAGTTAAAAAATTGCAGGCAATGAACCGGGGGATCATTCTCTCGGTAGCTGGAGATTGGCAAAAGAACCTCAAAGTCAAGTTTCCTTGAACATTAAGGAAAAGTGTCACCATGAAACTTCCATTCGGCGAGCGAAATCAAACAAACCCAAATCTGCTTTTTCGATAGCAATACTTAAGGTACAACCTCTCTTAGTTTTAACTGCCTTAACCGTATATTGAATGGCAATTAGTTGAATTATTTGTGAAACTCTTCACTTGTATGGTTTTCTAAAAGTTGTCCCTCATTGGAGTTCATGTGAGAACACATGTATATTATCCTAGCACATCGATTGGTTGGTGAATATGTTTTGCAGGTCATAGACATGGAGATGACAAACCAATGATATGGACACATGTTAAGAATATGGGGTTGGACTGACCGAACATGAGACATGACAATTATACTTGCAGTTCTCTCTCTCTATGTAACCTGTATGCTTTGTCCTTAGACCTAAGACTGTTGCATGTACTTGAGATGTGAATAGACCTACTTAGAGGCTATCAAACACTACACCGTAACATTGTAGTTATAAAGGTAGCTTTCGGGTTTATCCCGAAGCATGTTGCAAGGCATGGTAAATCAAGATGGGATTTGTCCCTCTCTACATAGAGAGATATCTTTGGAACCCTCAAGTGATCGGATCCAGAAATGGATGGTTGTGCTACATAACGTTAATAGTTAACCTAGTAATGGGATTCCGAATTACATGATCGAGAAAGAGTGGCTAGCTTAGAACTTGCCTTGATTATGAGGCAAAGAGAATGGCATCTGTTGTACATTGTGATGGTTCATCCAATATGGTCTTTATGCACGCTTAGGAGTTTGCACTTCTTGCTAGAGGTGGCTACCAACTATTGTCCGCGTAGAAATACTCGCGTCATCTCTATTCGGGTGTGAACCTATAGGGTCACACACTTAAAGAGTTGGAAGCTTAATTCGGATTGGATCTACATTAGTTAACAGTATAATGGAACTACCTAGGCCTCTCCACAGTCATTTCGCGTCGCCAGACGTTGGATCACGTGTTCGGACGTACAGGATTGTTTCCTCGGTCGTTGGGCTGGTTTGCTGGGTTAGCTCGCACGGTAAAACTGGGTACACTAGCTGGGCTGCTACTCCGCAGGACGACCTGGGCGACTTGATGTTAATTGGGCCAACTATTTACGAAACTGTTAAATGGGCTGACAAACTATGCACGCGAGGTTTTCCTTCTTCTCTCTCTGGTCCTTTCGGGGAGGCAGACAGGCAGTGGCGGCAGGGAAGGCGTGGAGGCCATGGAAGTGCTGCCGTCATTTAATTGTGCGATTAATGGTGTATCTATTGCGCGGCCCTCCGTTTTCTCTCCTTGGGAGTTTGGGTGATCGTGGATTTCCGTTCCATTTCTGCCAAGTTTCTCTCTTCAGTTCCACATATAATTTGGGAGTAATCATTTTCCTCTATCCTCATCATCTTGTCGTCGACCTCTAACCGTTCACCATGTTCTTCCCTCAGGGTTAGCGGGAGGACTGAGGAGACGAGGAGTGCGGGTGGTGGTGTGGGTCGAGCTGCATCCATGGAAGACTGCGCCTCTAGGCTCTATTGTATGCCACTGTTAGAAAGAGGAAGTGGACGACTTTATCGACAGCTTGATGCCGGGGCGCCGACAGAACCATCTCCGTTCTCAGGTTTTGTCCATATGAACAACTTGATCTATATGTCTCCTGCCAATTGGATTGACGTTACAAGAAGTGTTGATCTATTCTTTTTCCAGGCTGTATCGCTTTTCTTTGTAAATTCCAGACTATAACTCTCGCCTCACTATAATGTAATAATTCATAATGCTGGGATTAACTCATCACTCATGCTAATCAATAAAATTGCAGGATCTGGGCATCAGTTTATGCCTAGGACTAGGAGGGGAGGTATTTCTGCATTAAGATTGCAGACTTTTGGTCGTCAGTTTATGCGATGGTTGCGTGAGGCATTATTTCTGATTATTGGTATTTTTTGTGCTTATAGCTCTGCCCACTGCCAGGTCAAACCCCTTGCATACCATGCTCACGACTACCTTCTGTTTGCCATATATGTCGATTTTCAGGCCGTCATTATTCTGCGAGGGGGCATGATGAAGGAGAGCAGGGGGGAGATGACATGTGCAGCCACAAGTCCGCTCTATCGTTTGTGTGATGATTAGTGGAACTCGCGTTTGAGCATAGGCCGACAAGGGATCTGTGTGCACCGCGATTGTAGAACCAACCATCTGACACACCAGGCAAGCGTTATTTTTTCCTTCATTTTTCCCTCTCTTATTTACATACTCTTATTCTTTTTCTTCCAATTTGTTATTGAAATTCACCATATATGTAAACTGCTTTGACATTGTGAATTTTCTAGAAGTTAGCATCTTTCCAGAGCTTGGTACGATATCATGATAAAATCAGGGTAATCAGAGTGAAAAATGGTAATTAGCAACTATCCAGTCCAGACCATCGTACAAAATTGTTTTCAAATATTTTCTAACTTTTTTCATTACTTTGTTCAGGCGGCCAATGGTTGTTGAGATTGTTGTTCAGAAGAGATCAAGTATGTAGGTACTTGGAGGTTGCTTGGTTGTTGCCTTGAGCAAAATAAACTTGTCTGGTTAGAATGCTAAATGCCTCAGGAAGAGATGCCGAAGAGTGCTTGTTGATCTCAAAGTTAGTATACTTCGTTGCCTGTGTTTGTTACCTGTGTTTGTTATGTTCATCGCTCCTAATATTAGATATTCTCACACGGTAGAGTGTTTCCTTACTACCTCTCTGAAGCATGAGGCATTCTGTAGCTATGCTCAATTTCAGCGTTGCATATTTACAGTACTTTGTTTTTATCATGTAGAACTGTAGAGTAAAATAGTACCAGTTTAGTGTCATTAGTATTAACATAATGCCTAGCATTGCATATTTACGGTACTTTCTTTTTATTTATGTTGTATGAGTAAAATAGTACCAGTTTAGTAACATACATGACATCTATTATGTTAAAGTTCCAATAGCATGACCACCAGTTCAATATATTGGTTACCTACTCAGTCCATACTTTAAGTCTAAAGCTGAATAAAATGTGAGGCTTATTCCAGAAATGTTGACACACTATGTGTGTGCTTTATATACTTGTAGTATGAAGATGGATACGGCTTGTTCGAAGCAAGTAAAATGGACAAGTTCTGGGCCAGCTTTAGTGCAATTTATGAAACAGACTATAATTAATTTATGTCATTCTAGCAACTCATTTGTATGAATATGTATAAACCCCCTTCTTCACATACGTAGATCGACAATGTGGATGAGTGTTTAAAACTAAAACAAAAACATGTACCAAAATCCACTGTTTCTTTCATCAGATTATGTATTCTAAAGATTAAAGAATTTGCGGCTTTAGTTTACAGAGAAAATGGTGTATATAACTGTCTGTTTATTGGAACTATGCGGGTGTTGATGTCCCATTTTCTGATGTGATAGCATCAGTGAGTGTTAACCAATTTCAAATTTATATTTTTGACTTGTGATGCTTGCATTCAGGAATATTTAAGTTGACATAAATATAAATATGGTAGTTCAATTTTTTAAACTAATCTGTCCCACATCACATGTATGCATCAAAATTTGAACATTCAAATTCTACGCAGTAGCTTAATTATTTTCAGAAATTTATATTACTTCTGTAAATGGACGGGCGCAGCGAAGCGCGCTTTTATGATCTAGTTGAACCAGTATTAGGGTACTAATGGGACACTTGAAGAGAAATATGGATGAATATATAAGACAAAGTGAGGCGAGGTGATTTGGGTTGAACCACTCCACCCAGCCGCCACTCCTCTCACGACTCAGTTGCACGTACGGACTTAGTAGTCCGACGTGTGACGCTTTCACTCCGTACGTGTGGATACCTTGGAGGTGTTGCCTCTGCAGGATGAGTTGTAGAAGAGGAAGTTGCTACACTGCCCCGACGTGTTTCATCGAGTTCCGCAACTACACGTCTAGTGTTAATCCCACGATCTATAACTACATTAATCCTAGTTTACGCGGTAGGTTTTTTTGTTTTCTGCTAGTGTAGCCTAACGTATCCCTACAATTTCCCCACAAGGGTGAATCAAGGTTTTGTATCAAACTCTAAGTGAGACGTTTAGTTCTCCCTTCAATCCTATTTAAACAACATGTCAAGTAATAAAAATGCTTTTGTGTTCCCAACTCCACCTAAGTGTTCTTGAAGAAGAACGGTGTGTAATTAATACAAAACTTAAATAATTAAAGCAAGTAAATTGAGCAATATATTTTCATATTTTTGAAACAATAATGTGTTGAAAATAAAAGTGCAAGCAAAGCAAGTTTAAGTGTGTTTCTGATGGTTAGAATGGACTTGGATTCATGGTTTTACTTGATTTTCCTCTCATAAACATGGTGGTGTGAATATAGAACTTAATAACAAGAAACATGTTTTTTTTTCCGAAATGGGGTTGCCCGAAGCCACCACTCAACACCTACAAACCGAAAATAGGACCGGGAACAATCGCGTACCCTAAACACACTCTAGACGAAATAGGAGCGTACATCTGGATAAGCAGACTCTTTAGCGAGCACGTCTTGCGCACGCCATAGAGGCCACCGCCGTCATCGAACCTCCGAGCAATCTTCAAGGATAAGATCCGTATAAACTTCGCAGAACTTTCCGATGACGCCACCACGACGCCAAACAACACCCCCTTCCCGCGCAACCCATCAACATACAGCCTCACCAAGACCCTGCTGATCCACGCTGCCAAGACTCGTCGACGTCGATGCGAAATATGCAATCCCGCTCAGCCACCACTGAAAACATCCATTGGCCTCTCTGACCTTGCACAACTCGCTGAATGATGCCCTCATGAGGGAAACGACGTGGTAGCGTCGCCATCATCCGATCCACAAAGTTAGGGTTTTTCCTGGAGCGGCACGAGTGGGAAAACACGGGTTGCAATGGCGTTGCCTTTAGCAAGGTAACGACGCGTGAACGCCGCCATCGCCCGCCATGACCAGAGTCGGGGCTCGGTTTTCACCGGCATCCACGCTTTCCCAACTCGCCTTCGAACCCAATTGGCCAGCCACCTCCGGCGGAGGAGGACGCCACCACCACCATGTCCAGGGCAACCGCCCATGGCGTCCTCGTGCCGCGGAACAAGCCCAGAAACATCCACGAAGCCATCATCGTTGTCGATGCAGTAGCAAGGCATGGCTATAGCCTCTCGAGCCCATCAGGGCCCAGATCAGACCCGAACCACCGCTGTCGCCCACCAAC
The DNA here is from genome assembly GCF_022539505.1 of Lolium rigidum. Classification (NCBI taxonomy): domain Eukaryota; kingdom Viridiplantae; phylum Streptophyta; class Magnoliopsida; order Poales; family Poaceae; genus Lolium; species Lolium rigidum. The sequence goes on along the minus strand of NC_061512.1, from coordinate 207,431,229 downwards.
GATGGAGATCATCGAGGATCTCTAGCCTTCGCCGCTCCATGGCACCACCGTTGACCAGGACGATGCGGAACGCAGCCGCCGCCGGCGCGAAACCGCGCCCCATGCCTATTGTAGTCGAGGAAGTCTGGAACGTATCTATAATTTTTGATGCTCCATGCTTGTTTTACACCAATTGCTATATGTTTTGTTTACACTTCGTGGCACTTTTATGCATTTTTCAGCACTAACCTATTAACAAGATGCCACAGTGCCAGTTTCCTTGTTTCTTCTGTTTTTTTTTATTTCAGAAAAATTGTACAGGAAATATTCTCGGAATTGGAAGAAACAAAAGCGGAAGTCAATATTTTACCGAAATGAAGACGAAGTATGAAGGGGGTCGATGAGGCGCATCAGAGCACCCAAACCACCCCTAGGCGTGACCTAGACCTGGCCCGCGCCTAGGGTAGGTGTGGGGCCACCAGGCACCCCACCGACCTAAATCTTCCGCCTATATAAATCCTTCGACGAGAAAACCTTGAATATACAAGGCTCCGTCCACGAAAAGTCCCGTCGACGCCGCCATTTTCCAAACAAGTTTCGGGGGTCAGAAGTGTAGGATAACGTTGCATAGAAAACAAAAAAATTTCCTACCGCGAACACGCAATCCAAGCCAAGATGCAATCTAGAAGACGGTAGCAACGAGGGGGTATCGAGTCTCACCCTTGAAGAGATTCCAAAGCCTACAAGATGAGGCTCTTGTTGCTGCGGTAGACGTTCACTTGCCGCTTGCAAAGCGCGTAGAAGATCTTGATCACGATCGGTTCCGGCGCCACGAACGGGCAGCACCTCCGTACTCGGTCACAGGTTCGGTTGTTGATGAAGACGACGTCCACCTCCCCGTTCCGGCGGGCAGCGGAAGTAGTAGCTCCTCTTGAATCCGACGAAGCACGACGGCGTGGTGTCGGTGGTGGTGGAGAAATCCGGCGGAGCTTCGCTTAAGCGTGCGGGATGTGGTGGAGGAGAGAGACCGCTAGGGTTTGGGGAGAGGGCGCCGGCTAGGGCACCCTTGAGGGGTGCGGCCATGGTGGTGGCTTGAGTGGCCGGCCAGCCCCTCTCTCCCCCTCTTTATATAGGTGGAGGCCCCAAGGTTTAGGTCAAAAGAGTCCGAATAAGACCCCAACAAAACCTTCCAAGTGTCCAAACCTAGGGGAGTGGGACTCCCCTTTTCCTTGGTGGGGTGGCCGGCCACCATGGTGGGGAGTCCACTTGGGACTCCTCCTCCCTTAGGTTGGCCGGCCAAGGTGGGTGGAGTCCCTCTGGGACTCCACCTTCCATCCTTATTTCTTCCGGACTTTTCTAGAACCTTCTAGAACCTTCCGTAGAACCTTCCGGATCATTTTAATTCACATAAAATGACATCCTATATATGAATCTTATTCTCCGGACCATTCCGAACTCCTCGTGATGTCCGGGATCTTATCCGGGACTCCGAACAAATATTCGAACTCCATTCCATATTCAAGTTCTACCATTTCAACATCCAACTTTAAGTGTGTCACCCTACGGTTCGTGAACTATGCGGACATGGTTGAGTACTCACTCCGACCAATAACCAATAGCGGGATCTCGGAGATCCATAATGGCTCCCACATATTCAACGATGACTTTAGTGATCGAATGAACCATTCACATACGATACCAATTCCCTTTGTCACGCGATATTTTACTTGTCCGAGGTTTGATCTTCGGTATCACTCTATACCTTGTTCAACCTCGTCTCCCGACAAGTACTCTTTACTCGTACCGTGGTATGTGGTCTCTTATGAACTTATTCATATGCTTGCAAGACATTAGACGACATTCCACCGAGAGGGCCCGGAGTATATCTATCCGTCATTGGGATGGACAAATCACCACTGTTGATCCATATGCCTCAACTCATACTTTCCGGATACTTAATCCCACCTTTATAACCACCCATTTACGCAGATGGCGTTTGATGTAATCAAAGTACCTTTCCGGTATAAGTGATTTACATGATCTCATGGTCATAAGGACTAGGTAACTATGTATCGAAAGCTTATAGCAAATAACTTAATGACGAGATCTTATGCTACGCTTAATTGGGTGTGTCCATTACATCATTCATATAATGATATAACCTTGTTATTGATAACATCCAATGTTCATGATTATGAAACTAATCATCCATTAATCAACAAGCTAGTTTAAGAGGCATACTAGGGACTTCTTTGTTGTCTATATATCACACATGTACTAATGTTTCGGTTAATACAATTATAGCATGATATATAAACATTTATCATAAACATAAAGATATAAATAATAACCACTTTATTATTGCCTCTAGGGCATATCTCCTTCAGTCTCCCACTTGCACTAGAGTCAATAATCTAGTTTACATTTGTAAAGATATAACACCTTGGCCTTCTGGTGCTTTATCATGTTTCGCTCACGAGAGAGGTTTTAGTCAACGGATCTGACATGCTCAGAATCGTATGTATTTTGTGATTCATTTGCGTCTCAACGCATCACTCATTTCCAAATGAGTCGGCATTAAATATGTTTGGTCTTCTGGTGAAACCTTAATTCCGCGGTCTGAAATATGTCACTAATATTGTCACACACAATATAGCTTCAAAGTTCTGACTCTTTCGGAAATACACCAAGTTCTCAAAGAACCTCTTGACTTAACATCCTTTGTCATTGTCAAAACAATGACATACTCTGCCTTCTTTTGTAGATTCCGTCACAATATTTAGAACTCTTCTAAATCTAGCATAGACAACTTCTAGCTCATTGTGCTACCTTTTAAACAACACTTAGTCTAATTTGAGATTGAATTTATATTTTATATGTGACAAAACCAATATCGGTGTAACACCTTACATCGATTTGTTTGTCATTTCTTCATACAAAAATATATATATATATATATCCTTAGTTCTTCTAAAGTACTCAAGGATATTCTTACTGTTGTCCAATGATCATCATATGAATCATTCTGGTATATGCTCATAACACTTTATAGCACATGATATCTGATTGTGTACATATTATTCGTGATCTATAATCACTCATGTGTTTTTACTCATTGAGTGTCAGATACACTCAAGTCTCGTTAAACCTTCACATGACAAGAACATTTTCTTAATTTTTCTATATTGAACTACTTCAATATCCATCATATGTACTTTGACTTAAACTTATTTATGTGTTTCAATCTATCTTCATAGATCTTGACACTAAATTTGTTTCCGTCCATATCCTTTCATTGAAGTTAATTCTCAATGAAACCTTTTTAATCAAGTATATAATTACATCATTTATAACCAACTATATGTCACCTACATAGAGTATTATAAATGTGTCTTAGCGCTCCCACTTAATTTCTTGCAAATGCAAGCCTCTTCATCGTCTCTGATGAAATCAAAAACTCTTTGACTATTTCATCTCGGTGAAGATTCCAACTCCGCAATACTTACTTCATCCAATTGAAGTTCGTATACCTATCTAGTATTCCACGGACCAGCAAAAACTCTTGGTTGTATCTTGTATACACCTTTAATACATACTTCGATAAGTAATGTATTTTGCCATCCTACTAGCATATCTTATAAAAGAAATATGTAGTGATTACTAGAATAATCCACATAGACTATAAGCATTGCTACGGAAGATCTAATCTTATCGTATTCAACTCTTTGAACTTTGTCGTAAACAATTTTTCGATAAGTCAAGCTTTCTTCAAGGATATTTCATCCAAGTCTATCAATTTCATAGATCCATTTACTTTCATAAAGTATTCATCTATCTTGGATTTCATGGCGCATGGCCATTTTAACTGAGTCGTGGCCCATCATAACTTCTTTGTTTTGTAGTTGGTTTATCATTGTTCAAAATCAATCCTTTGTCCACAAATCATTTATTTGATCACAAAGTAAACCATACCTACAAAGGTTCAATATGTACTTCGATCTCCATGGCTAAAACACTTTGTAGTCATGAGAGCCATGATCGTCGTGGCCGCTTCCGAAACCAATTCCGATGCTTCGCTACTCTGATCATTATGCTCAGGTTCATAAACCTTATCAAATTATATTGTCCTCCCACTCAAAAACTTCACTCGAAACAATTTCTCGGAAATAAGAAACATTGACAAACACTTTTGTCTTTGTCTTGTGGGAAGAATTCCCAATTAAATCTCTGGGATAACCAACAAAGACATTCATCCGATTTTGGTTGACTATTAGGGTTTATACCCATGTCATAACTTGTATGGTGTCATTTCAACGGATCATTATGATGCTCTATTCAATGTAAAGCGGTAGTCTCTAAAGCATAATCCACAAAAATATAATGGCATTAATATTTTATCTCATCATTGACCCAACTAGGTTTGGATACATCTCTCGGATACTTCATCATCACTATGATACTCCAAGAAATGTGAGTTGTAGAACAATTTCATAACTCTCTTAGATGTTCGCTAAAATTCGTAATTCAAATATTTCCTCCATGATCCAATCATAGATATTTGACTTTTCTATTACGATGATTTCCACTTCATGCTGAAATTTATTTGAATCCTATTCAAATGTTTCAAACTTTTCCTTATTGAATATATCCACATATATACTCAATTCATTGTTTGAAAGTTTTCATGAAGTAGAAGAATCTTCCGCACACAACTATGCCCAGTGAACCACATATATCATTATGCATGTTTTCACTAAGTTAGTTGCCCGTTCAATTCTTCGGCCTATGAACGGTATTTCAGTCATTACCTTTTTAGAAAAGATTTTGCAAGTGCCAAACGATTCAACAAATCGAATGACTCCAAAAATCCATTTGCATGGAGTTCCTTCATGCGATCCTTTCTAACATGACCTAAATGGCGGTTCCACAAATAAGTGGAATTCAAATCATTTGCCTTATGGCATTTTAGCGTCAGTGTTATGTATGTGTGTTTCACCATTAAGATTTATAATAACTTATCCATCGTATATGGAGTAATGTCATATTTTGAACAACTCATTGTTTTCATTTGACCACAGCAAAATAACAATTATTAAGTTCTTTATTATAAATTTTAAGGACTAGATAGAATGCCAACGACGAACATAATAACACTTTATTTTGTTCCAGACGTACATTTCTATCATATTCCTTGTCAGTCACTTAGGCCATTGTATTCTTGTATTGCGTTGTTTTGTATGACACTTCATACCAACCAATATAGTAATAATATCCAAGAATTTCATAGTGTGACCTAACTAGGAATACAACCATAACATGTATATCATTTATATACACCTGAGCTAGACTTTCTAGTCTTTTCTTTCTTTCTACCAAAATATCTTTTGCAGTTTTTCTTTTAGCTTTCCTCATTATTCAGAAAAACACTTCAACATTAATAACTTCTAGGTTTGTTGGTCTAATACCAATAACCTTGAGGTTCTTATTTTGAAGTTGATCATCATATGATAAGTGTTCTAGATTTCACTTATTAGTAACTATGATGAACAATTTCACTGATAATTTTATCCATCAATTCATGACAACTTTTTGAGACCATGTCTGTACATGCTAGGCTCATAAAGTTTAACCTTAGTATTCGCATGTGCAAATCTGGCTTGCACCCGTTGTAAGCACACGTAGAATCTATAACACCCGATCATCACGTGATGCTTCGATACGACGAGTCTTAGCAACGGTGCATACTAAGGATGATAACTTCATGGATATGCGAATATCGTTAGTGCTCCAATAGTTGGAGGATTGTGACGCCTGGCGTCTTCAACCTTCATACATTCCCATAAAACTTATGAGTTTATGTAGTCTCACCAAATTATATTCTATCATCTTGCAATAATGTCTTAGATATCACATATATCTCATACCTTGATTATTTCTGAAAACTAAATTTTCAGCTCCTTACTTTTCAAACAGATTTGAACTTCAAGTTTTACGGAGACAAGATAACTTTAGGTACTAATTGAAACCATAGCTCTTCGAATCAACAATGTGAGGTTTACTAAAAGTTTGCAATAGGACTTAATCAATTCTTGATTCTTTAACAATACGGTACCAATCCGTAAAGTTTCTTGTCAGATTTTAACAGTATTTCTATCTCAATAACAAGACTAGCGGATGATAGAAAACGGATGCCAATACTACAAAATTAATTCAAAATACTACTCAGACTATGTTTATGATAATTAGTTCATGTTTTAATCTAATTACTAATGAACTCCCACTTAATACAACATCCCTCATAGTTGTTAAGTGGTACACGATCCAAATCCACTACACCAAAACCGATCATCACGTGAGATGATGTAGCTTCAATGGTGAACATCAACATGTTGATCATATCATCCATATGACTCGTGTTCAACCTTTCGGTTTCCGTTGTCCCGAGGCCATGTCCGTACATGCTAGGCTCGTCAAGCAAACCCAAGTATTCCGCGTGTGCAACATGGCTTACACCCGTTGTATGTGAATCGTTGAATCTATCACATCCGATCATCACGAGATGCTTCGAAACGACGAACTGTTACAACGGTGCATACGAGGAGAGAACACTTTATTACCTTGATATTAATGTGAGGGATCATCTTATAATGCTACCGTCGCGATCTAAGCAAAATAAGATGCATAAAAGGATTAACATCACATGCAGTTCATATGTGATATGATATGGCCCTTTTGACTTTGCGCCTTCGATCTTCATCTCTAAAGCACGGACATGATCTCCATCATCAACGGGCATGATCTCCATCATCGTTGGCGTAGCGTCAAGGTTCATGACGCCGTCTTCATGGTTGTTCACCTCATGTAGCAACTATTACAACTACTTTGAAATACTACTCAACATGAAAATTAAAGACAACCATAAGGCTCCTGCCGGTTGCCACAATACAATAATGATCATCTCATACATATTCATCATCACATTATGGCCATATCACATCACCAAACCCCGCAAAAACAAGTTAGACGTCTCTAATTTGGTTTGCATATTTTACGTGGTTTAGGGTTTTCGAGTAAGATCTAATCTACCTACAAACATGAACCACAACGGTGATACTAGTGTTGTCAATAGAAGAGTAAATTGAATCTTCACTATAGTAGGAGAGACATACACCCGCAAAGCCTCTTATGCAATACAAGTTGCATGTCGAACGAGGAACAAGTCTCATGAACGCGGTCATGTAAAGTTAGTCCGGGCCGCTTCATCCCACTATGCCACAAAGATGCAAAGTACTCAAACTAAAGATAACAAGAGCATCAACGCCCACAAACCATTGTGTTCTACTCGTGCAACCATCTATGCATAGACACGGCTCTGATACCACAGTAGGATAACGTTGCATAGAAAACAAAAAAATTCCTACCGCGAACACGCAATCCAAGCCAAGATGCAATCTAGAAGACGGTAGCAACGAGGGGGTATCGAGTCTCACCCTTGAAGAGATTCCAAAGCCTACAAGATGAGGCTCTTGTTGCTGCGGTAGACGTTCACTTGCCGCTTGCAAAAGCGCGTAGAAGATCTTGATCACGATCGGTTCCGGCGCCACGAACGGGCAGCACCTCCGTACTCGGTCACACGTTCGGTTGTTGATGAAGACGACGTCCACCTCCCCGTTCCAAGCGGGCAGCGGAAGTAGTAGCTCCTCTTGAATCCGACCAGCACGACGGCGTGGTGTCGGTGGTGGTGGAGAAATCCGGCGGAGCTTCGCTTAAGCGTGCGGGATATGGTGGAGGAGAGAGACCGCTAGGGTTTGGGGAGAGGGGCGCCGCTAGGGCACCCTTGAGGGGTGCGACCATGGTGGTGGCTTGAGTGGCTGGCCAGCCCCTCTCTCCCCCTCTTTATATAGGTGGAGGCCCCAAGGTTTAGGTCAAAAGAGTCCAAATAAGACCACAACAAAACCTTCCAAGTGTCCAAACCTAGGGGGAGTGGGACTCCCCCTTTTCCTTGGTGGGGTGGCCGGCCACCATGGTGGGGAGTCCACTTGGGACTCCTCCTCCCTTAGGTTGGCCGGCCAGGTGGGTGGAGTCCCTCCGGGACTCCACCTTCCATCCTTATTTCTTCCGGACTTTTCTAGAACCTTCTAGAACCTTCCGTAGAACCTTCCGGATCATTTTAATTCACATAAAATGACATCCTATATATGAATCTTATTCTCCGGACCATTCCGAAACTCCTCGTGATGTCCGGGATCTTATCCGGGACTCCGAACAAATATTCGAACTCCATTCCATATTCAAGTTCTACCATTTCAACATCCAACTTTAAGTGTGTCACCCTACGGTTCGTGAACTATGCGGACATGGTTGAGTACTCACTCCGACCAATAACCAATAGCGGGATCCGGAGATCCATAATGGCTCCCACATATTCAACGATGACTTTAGTGATCGAATGAACCATTCACATACGATACCAATTCCCTTTGTCACGCGATATTTTACTTGTCCGAGGTTTGATCTTCGGTATCACTCTATACCTTGTTCAACCTCGTCTCCTGACAAGTACTCTTTACTCGTACCGTGGTATGTGGTCTCTTATGAACTTATTCATATGCTTGCAAGACATTAGACGACATTCCACCGGGAGGGCCCAGAGTATATCTATCCGTCATTGGGATGGACAAATCCCACTGTTGATCCATATGCCTCAACTCATACTTTCCTGGATACTTAATCCCACCTTTATAACCACCCATTTACGCAAGTGGCGTTTGATGTAATCAAAGTACCTTTCCGGTATAAGTGATTTACATGATCTCATGGTCATAAGGACTAGGTAACTATGTATCGAAAGCTTATAGCAAATAACTTAATGACGAGATCTTATGCTACGCTTAATTGGGTGTGTCCATTACATCATTCATATAATGATATAACCTTGTTATTAATAACATCCAATGTTCATGATTATGAAACTAATCATCCATTAATCAACTAGCTAGTTTAAGAGGCATACTAGGGACTTCTTTGTTGTCTATATATCACACATGTACTAATGTTTCGGTTAATACAATTATAGCATGATATATAAACATTTATCATAAACATAAAGATATAAATAATAACCACTTTATTATTGCCTCTAGGGCATATCTCCTTCAAGAAGTTCTTGTTCTAGCACCCTACCGGGACGGGGATTGACTCCCGGAGCCATCTCCATCGACTCCACCGCCTCCACTTCGACTCCATGACGGTTCGTGAGTAGTTCCCCGCTGGAGTACGGGTTCTCGACTTTAGCTAGTTGGTACTCTCTCTCCCATGTACTTCAATACAATGATCTCATGAGCTGCCTTACATGATTGAGATCCATATGATGTAATCGGTGTTGTGTTTGTTTGGATCCGATAAATTGTGGAATTTTGATCAGATTGTTCATCATATTACCATACTACTGTTATTTAAGATCTTGCATGCTCTCCGGTACTTGTAGTTACCCTGATCAAGTAGTTGTATGTATCTCTAAGAGGGAGTATTTATGCTCGATAGTGGGTTCATGCATCTAGTTTTCTAGGAAGAGTGACTTTAACTTCTAAGATTGTAGAGTGTTGTTGCTACTAGGAAGAAAACAACAATGTTTTGTCTAAGGATGATTCTATTGTTTACTTTACACACATTGCTTAATGCGATAGTCTATTGCTTGCAACTTAATACTGGAAGGGGTTCGGATGATAGCCTGAAGGTGGATTATTAGTCATAGATGCAGTTGGATTACGGTCTACGTATTATGTTTTAATGCCCAATTAAATACTACAGTAACCTTTATCTTATCATAGCATGCATTGTCATGCCCTCATAATTATCAAATGCCCAACTGTAATTTGTTAACCCAACACATGTTATTTGGAGAGTTACCACTAGTGTAGATAGCTGGGAACCCCGGTCCTTCTGTCATCATCATTGCACTATAGTCAACTACGCACCGGAATTTTTTCCGGTGCCATCTCCTCTTTGCTACTGCTGCTGTGTTACTATTGCCATTGCTCTCATATTACTGCTGCTTTCACATCATCCCTGTTACTAGTGCTTTTCCAGGTGCAGCTGAATTGACAACTTTGCTGTTAAGGCTTATAAGTATTCTTTACCTCCCCTTGTGTCGAATCAATAAATTTGGCGTTTACTTCCCTCGAAGACTCTTGCGATCCCCTATACTTGTGGGTCATCACCCGGCGGCGCCTTAGGCGGCGACGGGAGGGAGGCGCTCGAGAGAGGGGGAGGAGTGGAGCCGATGGGGGGTGCCCGACACGGCGCGGCGGCGCCGCATAGGTGCGGGAGGTGCGAGAGGGTTAGAGGTGCAAAAAGTTTAAGCATTCGTATGGGCATCACATCCTAGCATAGATATGATGCAACTTATGCAACACATCTCACTAATACCCCATCTGATAGATATTTCCTCGAACCAAGTTTAAGACTTAATAGAGTATTGCCTTAAGAACTTTTACATGAAGTGGATTTAGTATTACTATCTTGAGCAAACAAGGACACCTAGAATGTCACTGTCTATACGAACAACATAATGAGGTAACCCGCGGAAAAGTAAAAAAAACCTTACTAGCACACAAATTTGTATCACTTCCACCTGCATATCACCAAGTTACTCCAAATAATTCACACATCTCCCAAATAGATTCTTGCATGCAGATTTTATAGAACATAACATACATGAACATAATAACATATGCATCCATCAATACATTAAACATGTAATACTTCATGGCATCTCATAATTCATCTTATAATAAAATATCCACCATCAAAACATTACATAGATGATCACAATCATGTAGGCAACTCATGTGATACTAATTACTGAAGAATATATGGAGATATGATTCAAGCTATGTCCAAAAACCATTGTCTGGAGGTCGATTATTCCCTCTTCATAATGATGATGGCGGTGATGGTGTTGATGGAGGCGGAGAAGCAACCAGGGGCAACTCCAGCGGCATTTCCCCTCTTAATCTTCGTAGAACTTCTCTGTTTCGTCTTTTTCTCTGTTGATAGCGACCTCTTTGCTACTCCAGCAATGGAATCATATACATATGTGTTTTTCTAGAAAAAACTCATCGGGTGGCGTCAAAGCCAAGGCGAAAGGGTGCTCGAGACCCAAGGTGGGGCCCACGGCATGGGCCAACCAAGAGAAGAAATTTTGGTTCTGAAATTAGATTTTGATAAGATTGAGCACTCAACTATCATGAAGATTCTCGAGGAAAAAGGTTTTGGAGATAAATGGAACAATTGGGTTAACATGATCTTGAGTAGTGGATCATCCTCACTCATGTTGAATGGAGTTCCTGGAAAAAAAAAGCTTTATTCTAAAAGAGGAGTTAGACAGGGAGATCCTTTATCTCCTCTTCTATTTGTTCTAGATGCTGATTTCCCACAAGCTATCCTTAATATTGATGTGGATCAAGGATTATTAACCAGGCCAATTCACTCTTCATCTAGTAATGTTTTCCCAGTTATTCAATATGCAGATGATACTCTTGTTATAATGAAAGCTGATGCGCGCAACACAACTCATATGCTTAAAAGCCAGTCTCCACTCTTTTGCTTACTCTACTGCACTTAAGGTAAATTATCACAAGTTCAATATGATCCCCATCAATTTGAATGATGAAAGGTTACATCATTTTGCTGCCACCATTAATTGCAAGAGAGGGACTTTTCCATTTACCTATCTTGGGTTGCCACTTGGAATCACAAAGCCATCTGTGGAATATTTTCTGCCTATGGTGCAAAGAATTGATTGGGGGGAGTTGCTGACTTCCTTACCAATATTCTTCATGTGTTGCCTGGATGTGCCAGTTACTATTAAAGAACAAGTTAGCAAATATATGAGGCACTGTTTATTGAGGAGGAATAATTCTGAGGTGCAAGCTAGAGGGAATGCTTTGGCTTCTTGGAATAAAATTTGCAGACCTAAGAATCACGGTGGATTAGGAGTCTTGAATCTGAAAATTCAGAACAAAGCCTTGCTTCTCAAAAACTTGGACAAATATTATGGCAATAAGGATATTCCTTGGGTACATTTAATCAGAGAAAAAAGAACTCGCTGCCGGCAAAGTTGATAGGAAAAGAAAACCCCTAGCAGAGTAGCTTAAAAGAATAGATCATGACACGTCTTTTGAAATCATTCCAAAGAATAGTTTCACAAACAGAGCACATTAATGAGAAATAACAACTATATTGTCGTGGATTTAGAATTAAGTTAATGAGAACCACGATGCAGTTCCAGTGATCCTAGAGTTGGCCTAACTCTATCTTAATAATCTGTTGGCCTACAACCTGGAAAACTCTAGCGCTAACTATGCGCTCACCACTAGTGCCATTCGTTTGGAGACACAAAGTGGAAATTACTTTCTAAATAGGTCGATCCATGAGCAACGATATCATAAAAAGTGTGTGCTTTCAGCTTTCCTTTGGGTGCAATCTCGCATGCAAGCTAGGGCAAACACGAAGACGCATGGTCAAATCAGGTTCAGCGCCAGGGGTATACACGTACGGCCGTCCGCGCGGGATCGGGTCGGCGGCCGGACCGGCATGTGGGTGCACGGGCCGCACGGAGCATGAGGCCGGAGGCCGAGAATGTGCTCATGCCCCTGCTTGGGATCATGTGGCTACCGACAAGCACGGTGCAGGTACGGCGCGGCGGCGCACACGTAGCCGGCCGCCGGTGCGAGGGATCTCCAGCCAGCTATCCACTGCCACGCTCCTGGGCACTACGCACGCAGATAGCTAGCCATAAATAAGGGTTTCCGTTTCGGGGCGCCTGGCAGCGCCCCTTTCAGCGGCAACATGCCGTGAGCCGCGCCGCCCGCCCGCGGCCGCGCTCGCACTCGCACGCCTGGATATACGGACGCGATCTTTGGCTTGCGTGGGTGGCCATTGATCCATCGCGGATACATGCCAGTGCATGCTGGCTGGCCGCTGGCGGCGTTATGGCATGCCAGTCTCGTGTGTGATTCAGGCCGGCCGGGGCCGCGGCAGGGGATGATGTCCTTGTTCTTCTCCGATCCGCGTCGCCTATCCCTGCGCTGGGCGGGAGCTGCGGCCGGTGCAACGATTCGAAATGGTGGGGGATAGATGGATTGGATTGGATCGGTCCACACTCATCCTGGGATGTCCATGCATGCGACTGACTGTTCGACAGGGAGCGACTGCAGCTGCAGCTGCACTTACTTAAGAGTTATAGCGTGCAAGATTTCATCGTGTTTCCTTATCATTTCAATCTGACTCATATTTCCCGAAACACGATAAAACTTAACGAAATTAGATGATCTTAGAGCAGGAAGCTAGACGAATCCGAATGGTGCCGACGTGCACGCTACCCTTGCGTGCTCGTCGGGGTCGACGATGAAGTTTTCATGTTTTCGTTGCTTTCTCGAGATCGGAAAACAAATGCACATATTATTGGCATAATACGGGATTGAGAAATAACAATGTCGAGATAAGAGCATCTCCACTGCGCCTCCTCGATGGAGTTTTAGAGTTTTCATTGCTAGCTCGAAATCGAAAAACAAATATGCATGCTATCGGAAGAATGCGGGATCGAGAAATAACAATACTAAAATAAGAGCATCTCAACGGGCGCCTCCAAATCCTCTCCCCTCCCCGTTAGTAGGATTGTTGGGGTGTCTACCAGATAATGAGCTAACAATTAATGACGTCCCAAAAATTGTACTACATATGCATCGGTCCCGGGGACGCGCCGCATAGAAAGCAGACAGGTGGACGTTACATGTCAGCGACCCAGCCATTCCCCAACCCACCTCATCTCCCTCCACACCTCCACCTATCGATTTGCTGCCTCACTACTCTCGATTTGATGCCATCGGGTGCTCCACAACTGCTGTTGTTGGACCCCTGTTGCGCCTCTTGCTGTTGTTCGGAAGCCGAAACTTCACGGCATTGTCTAGAAGCCGCCCTTCTCCAGTCGAGCAATTTACTTTCAACGTCATCGTTGATCGTCTCCGATCACCCTTCCCACCTTGCGTCAAGCGCTCCCAACTTTCCAATGTAGTGGTATCACTCTCGACTAGCCGACGCAGAACACTATCTCGCCTAGGTACATAATTTTGGAATATTTTATTTTCTCGGTAGAGGATGCCATATTTGTTTGTTGCTCCATAAGTAGGCCAGGGATAGCGACGATGACATGATGAGCATCAGCTGATGCAAGATGAAGCTGGTGTTGGCGCCGATGAAGAAGAGATGTTGATTTCATGTCGTGTCTTCTTTGTTTATGTGCGAAGATAAATGGACCACCTCGGCTAGGAGGTTCTAGGAAGGGGAAGAGGATGAACAAGGACCAATAGTAGATGCAAGGTGCTATGATTCTTGAGGCTGACTATTTTTTCGACAATCCAACACATACACCTAAGGGCTTTCGGCGGCGCTCTTGGATGAACATAGTATTCTTTAAGAAGATTGTGTATGGTTTGAGGAAGTATGATGACTACTTCATATGCAAAAAATACTACACCAAGTTGCCTTGTTTCATATCAGTTCAGAAATGCACGACCACCTTGAAGTGTCTTGCATGTGGAGCTCCTTCAAATTGTATGCCTATATCCGCATGTCCGAGTTGACATGCCAGGACATAGTGTACAAGTTTAGCTAGGAAATCACTGCGCTGTTTGGACCATCATGTTTAAAAATAGACACATCTCCAATCTTGAAACATAACGTTTGTAGAGGATTTCGTGTGATGCATAGAAACATTGACTGCCATGTATTGAGATGCAAAAGTTATATGTTCACTTGTACAGGGGTGTAGTGTGCAGTGTGGTTCTTGACATATTATGACATGTGGATTTGAAACACTTTAATTTATTTGATATTGTAGGATCTTACAATAACATTCTCATGTTGCAGCACTCTGCGGTGTTTGCTAGACTTGTTAAAAGCCATGCTCGAGACGTAACCCACTCATTGTGTATAAGTTTTGCTCGGAAACCGCCCCATCTAAATGGATCAAAACTAATACATTCGGTGTGTATAGGGAGGAGATGGATGCCGTTAGATTCTCACTTTCCATCAGATGACCATTGTATTGACAACTCATGTCAGCAACACCACGAAGGACGACAGTGTAACTATTAGGGCTCCACGGCACAACGTCATTCGAAGGGGCCGGCTCCCAGCTGGGCGCAGCATATGCAGTGCTGGAATGCAAAATTAATTGGCATTTATCGACTTGATTGTGAATGACCGCTGTTCCAGTCACCCATCGTTTTCCTACTGGGTTACAGCGAACACTGAGGGTGGACTGACACCGGACATAAACATCTGAACCCGATAATTATAAGCTCGACGACGACGCCTAGAACCCCGAGCTCGTCTTCCCTGCATCCAGCCCCCTGCACATCGCTGTTTCTCCGTGAATATCCTGAAGAACGTTAATGTCCACCAGTTCGAATCAGATAGGCAATCAAGATAACTATTTGCCGACAACCTTACAGATAAACTTTCCACCCTTGCTGCAATGCACGTGATAATATACTCCATAGCTGGCGTCTTGATGTAGTATAGCAGCTCTCTCCTCGCGAGCTGGTGAGTTCTTTGACCCGACCTTCTTTCATTTTTGATTCATTTTAAAACATGGAAAACCACTTTTAAACTTAGAAGCATACGCTCCTGATACTCGAGAATAACATTTTTAAATGTCGAAAAAGTAAAACAATTTTTTTGGCGTCCACACTGTGTTTAAAAGTAATTTCAAAAACTTGCTCCCCGTGCAAAACATGTAGGTCAATATTTTTTAAGAAAAAATTCAATGCCAAAAATAAGGCTTTTAAGAAAATATTTTTTCTCTTTTTACATAGACCACACAAAATGTTGGTCCTCGCGAAACTTGACGAACACATATATATTATGAAGATGTACATGTAAAAAAAATTGTCAATTTTTTTCAATATTTTGAAATATAATTTTTGGTAGAAAGAGCATATGCACCGGCAGTCGAATTGAATTTTTGATTCTGATTATGCAATGCTAAATAACTTAACTGAAGGATATGGCACGTTGGGCTGGCTAGATTGAAATGATTTAGCTGTTTATGTCTTATAAAACAGCTAGATCCTCTGGGCAAGAAACATGTAGGTCATGTCATTTGATATGAGTAGATTCAAATGACTTAGTAGTTTCTTTTAGCATACTGTATGTTTAAAAAAATTCCAATCAAAGTGGTGTGTCATCTATTTCAGTGGCGTGATCAACCGTGAAATGTAAAAGTTTTCAGAGAGACCAAAAGTTATCTAAGTTTACATAATTATGTTTTAGAAAAAGAAGAACACCGAGCTGGAGGAAGCATCTGCGGTAGATCGCACATGCATCCGTAGCTAGGCTACAAGATGTTTGCAGTACAAAAGGCGACGGTAACCGTGCCGCGGAGACGAATCTTTGCTTCTTTTTCGTTAACAACTGCAGGAATATATAGCCATCGATCCCCGCGACCGGGTTCGACAAAGCGTGGACGTTTTAAAAACTAAAATCTGCATGGAAAGGCTCGCTAAGACCGAGAAGAAACAAAAAGAATGCGGGAAACTTCTGCAAAGCGCCGATTATTCTACCCGGAGGTCGGAGACGGAAAGATGGGCAGAGTGAGAGTAGGACTGTAGGAAGGACGACGGATCTCGGAGGAGGCGTAAACAAAGTCGCCGAGATCCGGTGGCGACGTGGTAGGGGCTGGCCGTGTGCGTGTGCGTGCCAAGTAGAACGACGAAGGGGGCAAGGAAGAAAAAAAAGGCTGCCCGCGCGGTTGGCATCGCATCGGCGCCGACGGAGAAGACGACGGAACGGGCGCGGAATCCGACCAGAAGCGGCAGCGCCGGCTCGTCGGCACACGGCCGGACGCATCCGCGGCCGGCGAGACTGCCTGCATGGCTACAATTAGCTGCATGCATGCGTCGCACGCACGGGGCCCTCCCTGCTTCTTCAAAGGTTCCTTCTTCCCTTGTCCGCTTCCTCCACCACCCCCCCTGACCCCACCACGCTCTTCTTCCCCGTTCCCGAGAACAGATCCAGAAGCTATACAAATACTGCTAGTACTCCGTATCAGCCGTATCTGTACGTACGCGATGCATGCACATGTAGACTGTGACAATACACGTCCGATCAAACGCGCACGTACGTACATGAGACCGAGACACGAGCGGATCAGTGGTGCCCGGCCGCCCGGGCCGGCGTCACGTGGCCGGCCGGGCGGAGGACCACCTCGCGTCCGGCGAGGCGTGCGGCGTGCCCCCTGCGCCGGTGCTCGCCCGTCGCTGTGCGCCGTGGACCGGGGTCTGGGTCTGGCTCTGCTCGGATCTGGCCGCATCCTTCCGAGCTATACGACGTACGTACGTACGCGTGGTTTTCCGGCCGCGACCAGCGCCATCTGCTGGCGGTGTGGGCACGGTGGACCAATATAATGCACCGCGACAGGGAAAATATGATATCGCTACTACCATCAGTCAGATTGGGCCTGACAGGGAATGCGTTGGTCGACCGCTAGCTAAGCTGGCTCGCTGCCACAAGTTAATTCTATCACGGTTACGCGCGTGCACGTTTTACTACCATGGCGATAGGTTTCTAATTCTAGGAGAGGGATGTTTGTTGGACCATGGCGCCGAATGCATGCCACCTTGGTCGAGAATGGTACGTACGGAATCTGCTTCTTGCCGAAAAGATGAATGCGTGGTACGGCGTGGTCAAGTACACCCGCCCCCGCGATATGATAAATAATACCCACCCGTGCACTATTTTTCTGTGATACAAAGCCCGGGAAGTTCGCTTCAGTCCCGGTCTATTTGGGCCATCAGTTCCGGTTTTCGAACCGGAACCAAGCAGGCCCTTTAGTTCCGGTTCAAATGTGCACCGAGAACAAAGGCCCTGCCACGTGGTGCGGCCAGGGGCTTGTGGTGGAGGATCTTTGGTCCCGGTTCGAGATACGGATCGGGGCTGGAGGGTTTCTGCCGCAGCAGAGAACATGGCTTTTTCTCTGCCGCGGCAGAGGTTTAGGGTGGAGCAGCGTATCGCTGCCGCGGCAGGATTTTATATTATTCATTCAATTCTGCGCAATGCATACATCATTCGAGAAACCACAAAAATCGTCATGCATATATAGACGTCGTCATGAAATATAGTACAAGTAATGCATGTTTACAATATATATATAAAGTCGGACCTCTTTACTATATCTATCTCATATATGCCTAAGGTCGTATATGAACTCCCGATGGTGTTCTCCAGTTCGGGCTATGACCTCGGTAAGAAAGAATCCCGCGAGTTCCTCTTGAATTGCTCGTATGCGATCCTCCGTTAGGAGAGAGTCCCGCAGGCGTATCATCTATATTAAAAAAAAGATCAATATATATGAATGAAACTCAATACAATTGATGGTAATAAAATAAGATTAATTGTGAAATATTGTTCACGTACACGAGTGGCGTGTATAGCATCCTCCGCATCCCTGTGACAGGCCATCTGACGAATAAACTCGCAGACGTAGTATCACATAAGTTATTCCCGGGTTCCTGCTTCAAACACTTTATGAGAAAATAGTTCAATCAAACTAATAATCAAGCATCGTACTGAAACAAAATATCAAAGAGATTCACTGACATAGCTATATATAGTACTACTTACAGGGTAATCTTTAAATGTAAGCTCCGGTTTCCATTTACCCGGAATAATATTGATGAACCGTTTCCAAGCCCTGCCCGGCAAAGAAAAAATGAGTAAATGAGTTATTGATTAGTTGATGATATCGTCGAATGAGAACAGATGAAGATGCCGATACGAAATTGATTGAAATTACCTCTGGAGCAGGCAGCCATGTTCGTTCATTCCGCATGTTCTTTACGTTTCGAGTCCATGACAAGTACGACTCCTTTCTTAGGCTCAATGATTAGGAGAATAAAGTGGAAGCTGCACAAGCATAGCTCATTGATTAGAAGAATAAAGTGGAAGTTGCACAAGCATAGTGTATGTTATAACACACACTTGAAGTTGTAAGGAAAGAATATATCCTCTTTGTTTGCTTGCTTCTGAAAAAATATTAACATGTTGTTCTCCGTGTCCTTGGCGTACTATCGAACCGTAACTTCATGAACGGTGTTTGGATCAATGAACCTGATGTTATAGAGCCCGCCTCTTTTGCATTCGAGCTTCTCTATTCTGCATAATATATATCGTACAAAAATAATATAGTGAGGATAATTGTTAGTGCAAATGAATGAGTTGAGCTACAGACTTAATTACATAAATAAATCACTTACAGGTAGTAGGAACTGATGACAGATTTGTCGATGACGTCTTGATTGAATAACTGAAATAGTTATTCAAACTCAAGGTTTATCTCCTCCTTCCCACGGAAGTAATGCTCATCTCTAAGTGCCACCGTGAGGTAGCCTTCAGACTATCGACAGGCTTGCAGGTACCAGCAACCTTTGCATCTGAGTCCCTAGACGCGCGAGCTTTCCAGGTTTGATGAGATCACGTCTGTATCTATACTTGTTAACGACTTCAGCCACAAGATATTAATCTTCGTACTGAACATCTGCTCCATGACCTCTAGCCGCCCGTTTGATCATCGATGTCGTCTCTGTATCATCATAGGACTGCACGACGAAGGGGGGTAGCGACTGATTTTCCTGTTGTCCAAGATGGGCAATTTTTGTCGCTTTTCTCGCTCTAGAGGACTGTTCAAGAGAGCAGTCATAATCATTTGACAACTTAGCTTTATTTTGTCTCTTCTTCGCAAAGTGCTTCATTGTATTCGGTGCTATAAACAGCTTTGGCGTAGGCTTCTTCGGCGCAAGAAATGCCTTTAACTCGGCGGCTGCGAGTGCGTCGGTTTGCTCATCAGTCTTCTCATATGGTAACAAATCTGCAGTCTTGGACCTCTTCGGAGCTGATGATCTCTTCGGAGCTTTAATACTTTCCGCGTTACTTAGCTTCCTCTTTTGCATAGGTGGTTGCATACTTGGAGGTGTCTCCTGACGAGGAGGAGGCGGCGGAGTATTCTCACGCGGAGGAGATGACGAAGCCTGAGGGGACTGCTCATGCACAGGAGAATCATCACGCACAGGAGAATCATCATCGCGCCGAGGAGAATCATCACGTGGAGGAGACTGCGCAGGCGGCGGAGGCGGCGGAGGAGGCGGAGAACGAGATGGAGGTGGCCTGCTTGGCTTCAAACCTGGAAACACAATGTTCTCCTTCCACCATTGAACGGTGGTTCTAAGGGCTTCTCCTAGTTCTTTGATTTCCCCATCTTCACCTGTAGGTTGCTCAAGGATCAACTGCTCATAATCTACCATCACTTCATCCACCATCACAACAGCATAGTCGTTTTGGACCGGACGACAATGGTAAGTCCTTGTAGGTAAGAAATTGCCGACCGCCGCCTTGAAAGATAGGTTGAAACATTTAACATGCAGCTCACAAGGATGGCTCTCAGTGAGATCATCCACGCGGGGGGGGTAGCGAGGAGGCTCGGTCACCTGCTCATCATCATTATGCTGCTGAGTGGAAGCCACACTGCTTTTCCGGTGTTGAGATTGCAGTGGGACGATAGCATCGAGCAATGCAGCATCTACATGCTGCCCCTGAGCCATCTGGGATGTAAGTACTTGGGTTACTTGGCCAACGGTGGCTTGAAGGGCACTCATAGAATTCTCTAAGGACGCTATGCGGTCTGTTTCCCTTGCCTTTCTCCTCGCATGGCTTTTATCAGGAAATCTCTTCCTTTCCAGAGGAAAGTCATACTTCCACGGAACGGAGCCTTATATGCCTCGTGTTCGTTCGCCATGTTCTTTGTTCCCAAGGGCGCGTGTTAGCTCATCGTTCTCTCTTTCGGGCTAGAACCTCCCCTCCTCCACGTCCCTATGTGCTTGTTCCAGGGCTTGAATGGGGTGCTTCAGATGTTCTTTCTTATAGATACACTTCCCTGTTTCTGGGTGCAACCTTCCCCCAATCCCGTAGAACCACTCCTTCGACCGTTCGATCCAACCGTGTGTCCCTAATCGGATCCCTTTGCTGACCAGTTCCGCCTCAGCTGCCTGCCACTTAGGCCGGTTAGCACTGTAGCCACCTGGACCCATAATTTCGTGATATTTCTTCAACGCAGCATTTTCCTTATTCGTTGCTGACCTTTTCTTAAAATCTCTTGACTCCGTGTTGTACTTCACGAATTCGCCCCAGTGATCTTTTACCTTCTCACTATCCGGAGTCTTATTTTTCTTGATAAGGCTGCGCAATCTTTTCTTGTGGTGCTTGAATAGTTCGGCCATATTCTTCAAAGCGAAGTCATGGACTGCCTCCTCCATCTTTGCCTTTTTATCGGCATCCTCCTCTGGAGGTAGGTTGAAATGTGTTATGAGCTTGGTCACAAGGCTGCGTTTGGCTACATCATCAATATAACGACCTTGAGATGCTTCATCAGACTCTACTCCCTTCGGCTTGTGCCATTCTCGAACGGTGATCGGGATGCAGTCCCTAACAAGCACTCCGAATTGACTTATAAATAATTTTGCATGCTTCTCGGGAGCAATCGGTTTACCACTCTGATCGATCTCGGTGATGTCGCGCCTAACACCGTCGGTCAACATTTTGGCCGGGCCTCGCTTCGACTTTACATAAGAATTGCTTGATCCGGAGGGCTAAAAAAGAAATAATTCGTCGTGAACACAAATTAGTTAATGCATCTAGTCAACAGCGGATTAATTTATATACCTCGGTGATAAGTATGGTTCCATCACCGGAGCCATTTTGATATTCTTCCTCACCGGAGCCATCTTCTCTTTGGTCAACATTCTCCGCTCCCTCACCGGAGTCATTCAAAAAAGTTGCGGTGACATCGTCACCGTCATCATCCAGAGTACCGTTGGCTATGAGGTTAGCCATGAATTCTTCTTCGTCTTCGTCTCTGTGTCCCTCCATGCTTTCTGCAACGACTTGCAAGTTATAGGAACCATCGTATGATCACATATATAGATATTAAATAAGGATAATGCAGAAAACTAAAACTGGAGTTACATATATAGTTATTAGTTAAGGATCAATAATATAGTGTTGAAAGCAGATAGTGCAGTTACCAGCAAGGAACAGTGCATAGTTCATCTAGTTCTTGCTCAAAAACAATAAAACCAACCACTGAAACCATTTATCCATCCAAATCAACCAACCAAAACCCAACAGAAGACATGGGGACTTAAGCAAGATCACCAGGAGCTAGGAGGGGCAGGGCAAGTAATCAAATCATCAAGCAACATCTCAACAACAGCTGAGCATAACCATCTAAGAGTTGGAACAAGGTATAACAAATACCCGGAGAGGATCTAGTGGATCCAGTCCATAAATATTGCATGACATAAGGCAAGAGATGAGCAGATGCTCATGGGGTTGTCATCACTTGGTGTTGACCAAAGATCACTGGTAGAAATGGAGCAGCTAGAGCCCAAAACCATCTAAACACTATTCATGTGCAAATAAGCAAGAATAGATGCACAGATGTGCAAATAAGTAAGGATAAATGCACAGATAGCACAAGTAGAGGATCTATAGGAACTAGAAGCTACCAAACACTACCTAGCAAGATCCTAGCCAAGGAAACCATCAGTTAACCCTATTTTTTTCACAGGCAAGCATAGTGGCATTCATATCATGTATGACTCCCTATTGTGCAAGCATAGATGAGTAGCCAACAAGAACTAGACAAGCTGTGTGAGCAACCAAGCAGTAGCAATGCTACTGTGGTCACACCAACCACAAATCCATCCATTTAAGCCAAGATTATAAGTCATCATTATCGAGAAATGGATTCAGACTTTATTTATTTCCAAATTGATCATGGAAATATCAAATCATGCACATCAATGTATATAATCAACACTGTATAAGCTGTTCATCCATAAATAATCCACCCAAGTACACAGATACAGTAATCCATGCTTGAACAATGCAATAGCATCACTGAGAGGCAACAGCCAGGGGCGGAGACAGGGGGCGAGCAGGGGCTAGACCCCCCCAACGATCGGCCCCCCCTATACATATGTACGTCTAATTACTGCATGTAATCACGTAATTACAAGCCCAGATCTATTATCGTATAGCTAGCTAGTTATTCATCGAAGCCCAATAAAGCAGCCCATTAAACCATCGTGGAGGATTAGAGATCTGAAAAATATCTATCGCTGAAATTTGGGAGCGTAGTTTGGCAAGTCTGAGGGTCCTCCATGCGCCGCCAATTGATCTATTGGTCTAGGGCGCCTATCACTGAACCATGAGAGAAGTAGAGGATGCCCCCATCGCGTACTATGTCTCCATCGCCGTCTGCGGGACGCCATGAGACGAGGCTACAGACGCCGCCGTCGTGCCAGCGTCGGCGTGATGTCGCCCATGCTAGGCGGCATCCCAACTTGCAGCAGAGCCATCAACCCGATCGAGCACCAGCACATCTCATAAGGTAGGTATACAGAATCACAGAATAGAACTACTACTTGCTTCGTGAGGATTACAATAGTCGGATCTGTACTTGCATACGTGCATATAAGACGATGTGTTTTTACACTGCCTAGCTGGATGTATTTCTCTCAGCAGGTATGCACCAGTTATCACAGGCAGACATATATAATATGTTATTAAAAACAAGTTGTTTCCAAAATTTTATCAAGTAGAAATTTTGGTTTTCTTTCACACTGCCAAACATTTATATCTATATGGCTTGATGTCAATACATAGACTATAGACTTGATATCAGTGATTTACTATCCCTTGAAAAAAAATCTTCGCCCCCTCATGTTCAAATCCTGGCTCCGCCCCTGGCAACAGCAGCATGCACCATTGCATCCTAGCCATTGGATCATGTCCAATGAGCTATGGACAGCAACAACAACACATACACACTTGAGCATCATTAGCAAGCATAAGTCACAGCAGAAGCTAGCACAAGCCATTCATTTAGCCAAGAATTTAATCAGTAATTAGCCACTAGCATATGATTGATCAAATCGATCAAACAGATCAAGCACTAGGCATAGCAGAGCATCACATGCATGCAGTGATACAAGAATTGGATCAACTGAAGCAAATACATGGCACAGGTGAGCATCACTGACACCACAAGTGTCAGTAGTGCTAACCTAGGTCAATAGCAAGACCATTAGCAAGTAATTGCATAGAAAAGGAGCACAACTAGATAGAATGGAATGACCAAGTCCAGTAAGCAGATGAAGAAGGACCATTAAGCATATGAACAGCACCAGGGCATGAATAGATAGGATAGCATGAGTCCAGTGTACCAAGAAGAACTACACAGGCATAACCTAAACACCAGTAAGCATGAACATGCTAGATCATGACATCCATAGGCTTAGGCGAGGAAGGCAGCAAGCACCGCAAGCACATTAACCACGGCAGCACAGCAGGCACGACAGCATAGGAAGCACAGCAGCAGCATATGCATAGGAAGCAGTAGGCACATATGGAGAAGGAGAGGAAGGAGTAGAGAGAGGTAGAAGAGGAGGAATGGAAGGTTACCTGGTGAATCGTGGAGGCAGTCATGGCGGCACGGTGGCACGGCCAGCCACGGCCAGCCACGGTGGCGCCAGACCGTGGCCAAGCTCGTGCTAGGCCACGCACGCCAGCGTGGGAGGCGGCGAACACCCAGGAGTGGCGAGGAGATGCAGATCGACGGAGATCGCCAAGGATCCGTCGGCGTATGCGAGGGTCGCGCACGCGCACGAGCCGTCGAGGAAGAAGTAGTCAAATCGACGTGGATGAGAAGATGCGCCGTCGCGCGCCGCGTCGATAGCGACCATCGGTGTGCCCTAGAACGGCCGGAGGCGGCCGGAGCACGGCGGCGACCATGGCGGCAACACGG
Source organism: Lolium rigidum (assembly GCF_022539505.1). Lineage (NCBI taxonomy): Eukaryota > Viridiplantae > Streptophyta > Magnoliopsida > Poales > Poaceae > Lolium > Lolium rigidum. The sequence continues at coordinate 207,406,325 of NC_061512.1, read as the reverse complement.
TCGCCTCGCGAATCGCCACGGTTAGGATTAGGGTTGCGCGAGAGGAAGACGAGTGACCGAGTGGGGGTGGGCCGGCGTGTTCGGTGCCCACCGCACCGTTTTGGGCAGGCCCAGGTGGGCTGGCCAAATGGGCCTTTTTAATGGGCTGGCCCAATTGGGCCACAGAGGGTCATTTTGGTCTTTTCTATTTTTAATTAATCTGTGAATTCTACCAAATATTAAATAATGAAAAATACTTCTAAAAATCCAAGAAAAAATAGGTTTGATGAATAAGAAATTATTCTTAACAAGAATAAAATATGAAATAGAAGTTACCACAAAAGTTCAAATTTTGAAAAATTTGAATTTAAATATGAACTTGGAATTTTAAATTTGTAATTTTCCTTGGATTAAAAATCAAGGAAAATTCCAAATGAATTCAAACATCTATTATTCAAATGTTTTCAAAAAGGAATTCTATTAATCCAAAAAAAAATCTTTTAAAGATTAAGATTTTCCAAAAAGGGAAATACCTTAATATTCAAAAATTCCTTTTATTTCCAAAAAGGAGGAAAACCCTATTATTTCGAATTCTTTATTTGAGATAAATATTTTCCAAAGGAAAATTATATTACTCTTAAATCCTTTTCTTTTCAGAAAAGAAAACAACGTTAAAGGATTTAAAGAATTTATAAATTACTGCCAAAGGCACAAAAACTTAATTCAGCCCAAAATCTTAAATCCGGGGAAAGGGATTCAACATGAAATAATACACTCATGCATGCATCATTTGGATTTTATAACATTGTAATTACAGGACAATGATGCTTCTTTACAGAACCCGAGGTCCAGGTTCCATCCAACACATCGAACTACATTATCTCGCAGTCATCAGGCAAGTTCACCCTTGCTCATGTCATCTTGATTATTTTATATCAATTTACCCGCAAAAGTACTATAATTATCATTCCTGCATTGAAAAATCAAATGTTACTTTTCCAATTATGAATATGACAATGTGGTGGGCAATGGAACCATGGTATGTGTTGATATGGTGGAGGTTCCATTGCAAGGGTTCTATTAATCTAGGACTAATCACCAATGCCGTCTAGTGATTCTAGCGTCGTATAATTCACGTTAACCATGAGATCTATAATGGCTCTGGGAAGTCAGCTGTATCTTTTCCTCTTGCATATCAACAGACTTGATAGGGCCTGGCTGGGTGTTGGGGATAACACCGCAGTAGGTTGGGAAATCTAAAATCCCCATCCGTGTGGATGAGAGGATCTACCGTCTATGAGGGATTGTCCATAGTACATCGGGGGTAAAGCCGTATGATCGGGGGATGTCTACCGGGAATGTACGAATGGACAAAAGGGTGGGTATGCAAGGTCGCGGAGAAGGCAGTGATTGACTTGGATCTTACACCTGGCCCCACACCAAGGAAGTGTGGACGAGAAACGCGTCTCGGTTGGTATCAAGGATAAGTTATCTTATGGGAAAAGTAACGCACCTCTGCAGAGTGTATCAAATTTCTAGCTGTCACTCCCTGTTCCGGGAAGAGAACTACGAACGCGGCAGGAAAGGAACTCCGTGAAGTTCTGTTCAACCTGTGAAGACTAGCGCGCATAGTTTTCAGAATAAAATCAATCTTTTGAAGAAATGTTTTAAAAACATGCATTGACATGAGATTTTCTGATCACTGGTCGTAGTTAGTGCATCAAACACATTTTCTCTTTTGAACTTGCTGAGTACCTCTGTACTCACTTTCTTTCGACACCCTTGCTAGACTGTGAAAATGAAGTGGAGGCCACTGACGGAGCACCAGAAGGATATTACGAGCTAGTCTAAGAGGAACCTGATCTGTCCGGAGGAGTGAAAGGCGTGGACTATGGGATAGTCTACGGACCTGACAACAATGAGCCGGAGGAGTAGTGTCTTACCCTAGTTATCATAGAGCCGAGCAGCATAGTAGCTTACTTAAATAAGTTGGTGAGCTCAGTTTAATCTTTATGTTGGTTTGTAATAAGACTTCAGTAGTATCCTAGGGTGTTCTCATAGGACCTGTGAGAATACCAAGTTGTTAAGACCATGATTGTAATATAATCTCGAGTGTTATGACCTGCAATATTTCTGTTGTACCACTCTGACGGATGTGATATTTGTGAAGAATTCCCTTCATGAAGATCATATCAATGACTTGTATACTACAACATGAAGTGGTATGCTGGGTCACCGCACAAACCCACCCTAAATTTGGATTAGGTTTGCTCCAAAACAGACATATCCGCGGAGCGTGATCCGTTTAGGGTTTTCTGTTAAACCTCCATATTAGACCACTCTAACACCAACAAACACGATCTGCCTGTTTATGGACCGAAGATTGCCTTAGAGCATCTCTAGCAGAGCCCGTAATCTGTGCAAAACCGAATAATAGCTGCCGATTTACGGGTTCAGTTCATAAAATGGCGCAGATCAGTCACCGTAAATGAGCCAAAACCAGAAAAAAATTCAGTCCGAGATCGAAAACCCAACTCGACCTGTATTTGTAGGGGCTGAATGGGCGAATTGAACACCAAACTATATTCGTGGCGCGCTGATATTTCAGATGAGACCAACAGCTTCCGTCGGTACAGTCGGCGGAATCTAGCAAAATTCGTGGCCCGCGTGGGGCGACGCGAGCTTGTGGGCGACGAGCTCGCAGCGGCGTGGGGCGGCGAGGGGCGGGGCAAGCTCGTGGTGGCGTGGGGCGGCCCGGAACGGGGCCGGGCGAGCTCGTGGCGGCGCGCGGCGTGGCGGGGCCAGCGCGTGGTGGCCCGTGCCGGCGCGGGGCGGGGATGTTGTGCGGCGGCGTGGGTCGGTTGGTGGGTGGCCGACGTGGTTGGTGAGCGGAAGAAGAAGCAAGGAAAAAGGGAAAAAGAGGAAAAAAAGAAAAAAAGCTGATAGGTGGACCTTTAGCTGTTTTACGGTTTTGGATTAGAGGCTCTGTTCTGAGCCGGTAATTTTCCGATCCGTAAACACTGAACTCCGGATCTTTAGTTCGCGTTTTTACGAACTCTGCTAGAGATAGAGATGCTCTTAGCAAGAGGCTCTGAATCACAATCATCTCAGTCATCAAGCGTTGGCACTTGGCAGGGACCCATCAACGGGGAGAACAGTCCTAGCCTTCCGTAGCAGCGTCCAGGCTCACTCTCGCACAGACGCGACTGACACAAGATTCCCTGTGGCGTTGCAAATGCAAGTGGTCACTGGCCAGTGAAACTAAATCTCATTAACCCTGCCGGAAGAAAAGTGCTTAGCACAGATCTCGAGGACATGTTTTATGGCCTGGAATGCACAAGCAGGATAAGGTTTAGCTTTTGCCCTCAATTAGAAGTCAGCATGCTAGAAAGCGTTGCCCTACGCACACATGAAAAGGATAGTCTTTCTTCTAATCTGTCCCTCCCGGCAGCTCCTGGGCGCTTTCTGCCTGCGAAACAAATGGGGAAAATGATAGGAGTATTGACTTCCTCTAAAGCAAGGCCTTTTCACCATGTGGCTTCTCTTTGCTTTGGTCTCCACAAAAGTAGAGGGATAAACGTACTGTAAAGAGCGGTAGGAGTCTAGGGCCCCAAGTAGACAGAAACTTCCTCACTTTGTTTTAACCTTTCACTTTGGAGGAGAAGATTTTTGCCACTGATTTACCAGCATCTAAATATCATTATTTTCAAATGGCGTTCACTGGTACAGTGGTACTTACTGTGTTTTGCAAGCATGACCAGTTCGATCTACCAGCTTGTTATTTTTACTCCATGCAGAACCAGTAGGGAAGTACACAGACAAGAATACCCTAGTCCGTCAGAATAATGTTGTCCTGGCACTAGTCCAAAGATTCTTTGTCGCAGAAGAGCACCAGATCGGGGATCCTATAGCTAGCTAGTACGAGTAGAAGTGGTAGCAGAGAACAAGACTTTGATCGAGCACCTCCTCGGTTGGATCGAGCCGATTCAAGAGCTTACGATTATTCAGCTTTTTGATAATTCGGATAAATTTATGCGCTGGAAGTATTTACTGTCAATTCTATGTAAATAGATCTAATAAATGGCAACATAAGAATTTTTTATATAACTAATAAATAGTCATACAATATTATTTGTAGAAGTTAAAAGTATTGCTTAAGATTTTAAAAAATGTGATTCTTAAACCGTAAAGTGTTGCTAACTAGAGATAACCTAGATAAATGAAATTGGAATGGGTGTATAAAGGTTGTTTTTGTGACTCAATGGAGACTAGACAACACTTGTTTCTCTCATGTCTTTTTGCATGTATTATCTGGCATATGGTTTACTTCACTTATAATAATCAAACCAGCAAACATTACCAATATGTTTGGTAATCACCATAGGAGTTTTGACTACCTTATTCTTTTCTTTTGAAAAGAAAGATACAACTCAAATATGTATTGGTGTTCAGCTTGATGTTGGTCTATATGGACGTGCATAAATGATAGTATTAGTTTTGATAAACAAAAGGGTACCAATTTTTGTGGGTTATTCGATGAGTTGCGCATTGGATAATACTTTGGCTTTGCCTTCTTTCGGTGGATGGTCGTAAGCCTATGGATACTGGATGCAAACGACTGCCAACAATTACATTAGACTTTTATTTCGAGGCTACTAGACGGAGCCATGTTGATAGGATTCAGGATGGATAGGTATTTGTTGTTTTCCGGTTTTCGCTGGTTGATACATGTCTCGATCCATAACTTTAATACGTTGAATATTTCGAAATATGCTATAAATGTAATGATGTATATGTCAACTGATGCAGAGGCCAGTGCTAAGCTCGCCATTTCAAACAAAGGGAGAAAATCACAAGCACTCGTGTTGGCTGGCCGGGTTTTTACACGAGTTTTTTAGCTCACAATGTTGGATGGAACGTGTGCTTGTCAATGCCGTGAATACTTGGGAGGCCAAACTCGAGTGGCAACGGATGAAGCTCGTAGTGCAAATGAGTGGCAAGTGATGAGCACAAATGAGTACTCCGTAGCACTTCATGGGATCCGTTGCTGCAGTAACCGCAGTCTGCAAATAGATCATGGCCGATTCATTCTCCTACCACCCTCTGCCAATCTGCCGTTGCGGCAAAGTGACCGCATAATCAGGGTCAGCGAGAAAGAGCTTTGAACCATCCTCTTTCTTCATTCGACACCGAGACATCATCTTCAACCCGCGAAAAGCTGCTTCCCATCACATGACACTCACTAGCTCCTCCCGAGATCCATCCGTTCATGCATGCTCGTACTGACTCGCAGGCACGCTTTGTTTCCTTTGTCCTCCTTTTGTTCTCTTCTCTTCTTTTCATTCTGCTCCATGAAAAGAAGCCCTCTCTTTTACCAGCAAAAGCCTGCGGCCGGGCGGGACAGGGCGGATTCGGATCAACGCCGGGGCAAAGCGACACGATCTCTTGGCCTCTTGGGGCAGGGAGAGGCTCATCACCTCTGCCATGATGGTCCTGTGCTGCTTACACGTGAGTGAGTGCCTTCCCCGCGATTTACACAAAAATAACTCATTTAGGGCATCTCCAATGGAGCGACGAATTTCGGACGTCCAGAAGTGATCGCAGCGTCCGTTTGCATCACCCTGCGGATATATTTTGTCTGCGCGTCCGTTTGCGTCTAGGTGTGCTCCCAGCGGGGCGACCCATTTTTAGATTTGCAACATATTTAAAAAGCATAGAAACTACTACATAGAAACTATACAAAGTAGTTGTAGAAACCTAGACTACTTGCTGTCCGATGGCCCGGTCCCGTCGTTGCGTCCCTCCCTCGTTTGCTTCTCTACCGCCTGCCGTGCGGCCGCTAGGGCTCGGTGCGCCGCCGCGTCCTCTAGCAGGCACAGTCGCAGCCTCGCATTCGCGGCGTCATCCTGGAGCGTCTCGAAGGACTCAACTAACGCCCTCTGCTCCGCCACCTTCTTCTCCAGGGTAGGCACATCAGGGTGATCGGAAGACCATGAGATGTCAGAGTCGTCGTCCTCTACGGTTGCGGCGGCCGCCACCCTGCGGGGTTCCATCTCGGCGTCGAACGCAGCATGGGCCGCCCGCTCCTCCTCTGCTTCCTTCTCCGCGTCAGCCAGGGTCTTGGCGTCCCTGACCGGGCCGAGGAGGTCGTCGGTGCTATCGTCGTCTTCGAACTCCTCGTCGGAGCTCGAGGGCGAGGGAGGTGGAGGTGGAGGCGCGGCAGCCTGGCCGCGGCCGGCGCTGCTCATGGTGGCAAAGGTGGAGGTTGAGCGGCAGCGGCGCTACGATGGGGGTTGTGCGACGGCTATGGTTTAGTGTGGGAGGAGATGAGATGCGCGCGCCCCTGTTTATATAGGTCGGAGGCAGCGACGGCCGTTGCACGCGTGGCATCACCATTACTTCATGCGCAGAGGTAGGCGACGGCCGCGTGACACGCGAGGCATCGCCATTACGCGGCCGCAGACTGCCGAAGCGACGCCTCGGCGCCGCATAGTGGCGCCGCTGAGAAGACGCATCGAGGCTAGATCACTGTCATCGGGCCCAACGAAATGGCCGCCAGACGCGAGCAGACACTTTGCGCGTCCGCCGCCGCGTTCGCTGCGACGCATCCGAGGCGCATATTTGGGCCAGATTTGCGTCACCTTGGACGGCCCGGTCACTATGTGTCGCCCCGCTGGAGCATGTACCAGCCGCATTTTTGGCCCGGCCGGACGCAAACGGTCGCTCAGCGTCCGTTTGCGTCGCCCCGTTGGAAATGCCCTTAGGTAAGAATTGCACGGGACCATGCAACCAAACTATTTCATGATTCTAACAACATCTCCAGCCGCGTCCCCCAAAGTGTCCCCAAACGGTGCCTGATTTAGCGTTTGATGGCGCGTTTTGTTCGTGCCGCGTTTGGGGGACGTCGCTCCCCAGCCGCGTCCCCCAAACATAATTTGAGATTTTTTAGATTTAATCGAAAACAGTTGAATTCATTCAAATTTAATCGAAGAAGAGAGTACGTCCTCCTCGGCTGCCAGCGTGTTGCGGGCGTAGGAGATGGTGGCGGCGACGGTGGCATCTCCAACCTGGGGGCGCCGTTCTGGATGTCGTTGACGCGTGCTCTAGGGTGCGCTCGGGAACGCCCGTGACGCGGAAGTGCCCCTCCCTGTTCCAGGTCTTCCTTTGGCCGATGAGGCCGGCGGTGCTATTCATCTCGGCGTCTGATGACCCACAAGTATAGGGGATCGCAACAGTCTTTGTAACACCCCAAAATTTCAAAACAAAGAAAAACTCAATTTCACTTATTTCAAAATTTGGAGCCAACAAATTTTTTTTGAATTACATTACCTCATGTACATAGAGTGCATGCATGTATGTAGTGATCCTTGCCATGTTTGTTTGTTTAAGGTGTTGAGCATGTTTGCTAAACCCTAAACCCTACCCCATCTCAAAATCAAGGAGAAACAAAGAAAAAGAGAAATAAAAGAAATGTCATATGTAGGCATATAGCCATATTTGCAAATATTGGCCTATGCCATATTTTTTACCTAAATGGTTTGAAACCATTATTAAACTTAACCTAACACTCCATGAACCCAAAACAATGACCTTTGGTCAAAGAAAAATAAAATAAAATAAAAAAATGAAATTCACATATGAGCCTATGGCATGTTTGCAAAACCTTAACCTAGGCCATTCTTCTTTGCATAAATGGTTTGGAAATGTTACTAAACTCATAATAATCAATTTTGAATCAAAGAAATACAAAACAAACCAAAGAAAATATCAAAACCCACTCACATATGATAATGGTCAAAATCGACAATTATATCAGGGTACCTACTTTGAGCCCCTGTATTAAGAAAATTTTAAACTAAACTCTCTCAACTCTTTGCACCTCATCCAAGACCTCATCAAGGTGAACACATTTGGTGTTGACCAACTATACAAATTCTTTTTCATTTGCTTAATATAATCAAGCAAAGTTGCAACACCAAATCAGATTCAAGATCATACCCATTTTGAATTTTCTCAAACTAACTCCATTTTGCAAATCAACACCACCAATGTAAGCCAAACATTATTTGAACAACACCCACAAAAGAGTTTGGCAAAATTCAAAAATATGTTTCATGCGGCCATTGTGTCGAACACTTGGTGGGCAGAAATCAGAGATGAGCAAACCCTCTTATATCCAACAGACTTTAGACTAAACCCTCACCCCATAAGACTTTAGACTAAACCCTCACCCCATATGTCATCATTGACTTCTCCTTGCACCCCTTGAGCAAAGCGAAGCACCTGTACCACAGTACTCTGATGATTTTGATCAGAGCATGGCCATGCCGATCACCTTTGTCACTCACCATGCCATCATCATCTCCAATCCTCTCCATCCCACATCATCATGTCCTGCAGCTTCCTCTCACCCTCCTGAGCACGCTCGTGCACGCCATCGACCGAGGAGACGCATGCAACAACCAGAACACGACGCGCTTAGTGACGCCCAGACGCGCCAGGACGCGCACGGACACGTCCCTGGACGCGCCAGAGCACCGCCTCGCCCCGTCGCGTCAGCCCTCCCCTCGCTCCCTCCTCTCGCACGCACACTCAGCACGTCACCAGCAACCTCCTAGACAACCTCACCTGCCCGCGCGAGCCCTGTCGCCGTCGTCACGGACGACGACCGTCCGCCACAGTACTCCCAGGACCCCGACGTCACCGCACGCTCCCGTTCCCCTCCTGTTGCGCAATGACGCGCATTAGGACCGCCTTGACGTTGCCAACTAGACGCGCCCACTCCCTTGACCTCTAGCGACCTCTAGCACCGTCGCCACCATCTACCTACCCGCACCCCCTCGGCCACCTCGCGACCCTATAAAATGGAGCCTCCCCTTCATCCTCTGAGCACACCATTCACATCCCCTCTCCCTCCTGAGCCTCCCTGACTCCTTCCGCTCTCCGATTAAGCCCTAGCTCGCCGGAATTTCATCGGAGACCGCCGCGACAGTAGCTAGACGAAGCCGACGATTTCGTCCACCTCAGCCTCTCCCACGACCACCATCTGCCTCACCGTCGTCGACAACCCCGACCTACCTCGTCGCCGATCATCACCGGAGCCCAGGTGAGCCTCCGACCCCCCACCGCCATCGCCAGTAGGGTTGCCTCTCGTCGTCGATGATGATGACCCTCGGCCGTTCGATCGCGTTTTAATCCGACGGTCCCTAGCGCATACCGTTTCGGTGTGAGTTAAGTGACACTGACAGTGGGACCCTCTGTCGGGCGGCCCGCGTGTGCGAGACGCACTGCTGGGCCGGATTTCTTCTTTCTCTCTCTCTCTGTCCCATTTCCGTTTCCCGCGCAGCCCACGAATTCAAATTTGAATTATTTCGATTTAGCTGAAATTCAATGCTGATGCTTGATTCAAAATTCAATAAAACAAAATCTACTGAGCCAAAATTGATGAATTTTATATTTCTGGAAAGCTTATGAAATTATCTAGCAAACCTCTCTGGTCTCAAACCCTAGTTCGTCATAGATCACTTGCAATAAAAATAACAAGGCAGTAGGTTTTCAGATTTCAAATAATTATTAAAAATCAACCATAATGAATTTTGAGGTGATTCCACCTCTCATAATTCACATTTCAAAAACTCTATTTGATTATGAAAAAATATGACATGGTTGTTTCATATGATCATGGGCTAGATTCAAATAATGGCTATGTAGTCATTTCTAGCTCATTTAAAGTATTTCAAAAATAGTAATTTAAATCTATGGGATGTAGCATCTCATTTAAATCACCATTCCAAGTAATTCAATGTGAGGTGACGACATTAGTCTTCATGACCTCATATGTTACTACTTGAGAATATTAAATCATTTTCCAAACTAGTATTTAAATTGCATGAGAGGAAGTATCTCATTTAAATCATTTTACCAAATGGTAAATATGAAGTGTTGACTTTGGTCAACATGATCTCATAATTATTATTTGAGGATATTAAACCTTAGTAATATTCAGTGAGAGGAAATTACTTCTCAAAGGAAATAAATAGAAACCCTAATAAATATTTCAATGAGAGGAAATTATTTTTCTTAAAAAAAACAAAGCCAACCACCATGTTAATAATGTTGTGATGATAGATTAGCTTGTGTGATCCCTTTGAGTGTTAAGTCTAGTACATAAGCATTGTTTGGTGATTGTATACCTCGTATCCGTTTATAGACCCTAGTACCGAGGGCTACGAGGAGGAGGAGGTCTTCTACGGAGAAGAGGAGAAAAACTTTGATCACTACACCACTCAAGGCAAGCTACTACTGATGCAAGCTATTACTAATCCAAGATATCACCATGAGCAAGCTATACTCTTGCAAGCTACCCTAATGCAAGCTCTGCTTGAGCAAGGCACCATTGCAATACTAATTTGTGTTTTACTTTCCAAGCCATAGTTTTTATCTTGCAAAGCTTTTACTTTGGTTACCAAAGCTCACTTTTATAGTTAACTTTGGTCTAGATATGGAGTATTACAAGAACATCAAAATTAGACTAGAGAGTTCCAAGTTAGTTAGCACCCCTCATGACTAGTTGCTAGTGCTAAAACTAAAATTGCCTACTCTAGATGGGAACATGTGAATCAAATGACTTTGAAAGCCTTGGAATGATGAGTCATTCTATTGAAAGATTTTGAAGGTGAATATGACTTGAATGACATGGTGAATTTGACAAAAACTGATGATTGGGTTCGGATGCGATACCATTCCAATTTTAGAGTACCCCCACAATACCCGATTATGGGTAGGGCTTAACTGGAAATTTATGCACTTTAGTATGGGTTCCCTCTGAACAAGCGTCATAGGGGTTATGCCGAGGCTGCCTCCGTGAAAAGTGAAATGACGTGAAATGAGGTGAATGTCCTACCCAAGCCCTGTGCAGTTCCCAGGTTGGCGGTTTGCCCTCACTGGGAGGCCAAGCTCACAGGGAGAGGTGCCTATACTAGGGTATGTAAGTGAAAGGTTAATGGTTGATGATCCGCATACTGAGTATGATTATTCAGGGCTATCCCTGACGGATGTAATCAAAAGTTGTGGCACAAGTGTACAACCTCTGCGGAGTGTAAACCTATTCGAATAGCCGTGTCCACGGTCATGGACGGTTGGATGGCCATACTGTTCCGTTGTCAGATGTTTTCCAAAAATGAATGGTGACTTGAAAGGTGAATTTGACTTGATCACAACAGAGTTGTGGGAATGACACTAATGTTCCCACTGGAGTTAAGTTAGGCAAATGAAGAGTCTTTTATTACTAAGTGTTTATGAAATAAAACTGGCTTTATGCAAATAAACCTAGAGCTTAGAACCCCATTGATATAATTAATAGTGCTTACACTAGTATTAGTTTGCGAGTACTTTAAAAGTACTCACGGCTTTGTCCCTGGCTATTCAAATGGCCAGACTATGAAGAGGAGAACCAGTACCAGGAAGAGGGGCAGCAGGACGTCTATGATAACTAGGACTACCTCCTGACGTCAAAAGTTGCCTGTGGAACAGATGGACCGCTACTACGTTTCTTCCGCTCTGTGTTTTGTAATTGATCATTAGATCAACTGTTATTGTAAGACTAGATCATGTGATCCCTTGTTGTAAGACTATTATGGTTTGTAATGAATGATGTTCTCTGATATCAATCTATTATGTCTCGCAAAAACAATACTCCTGGGATTGCGATGTATGGCATAATAGGCATCTGGACTTAAAAATCCGGGTGTTGACAAGTTGGTATCAGAGCCATTGTTTGACCTTAGGAGGCCCTAGTTAGAATGGAAGTCTGAAAAACTTAGTTTCAAAAACATATGAAGTGAATAGTTATGAAAAACTTATTCTCACTCTTATCCTTGAGATCTTTTCAAAATGAGAAATCCATGCCCTACTTTTCCTTGTAATTCTACATAAAAATTGGCACACTTGATCACTCCTCTAACTTACTCATCCTAATTGCTCACAGATGGAGTACCACTATGAGTCCTATCAGCTTGGCCACGGAGGAGACATAATGTTCGAGAAGGATTTGGAGAAACTAGTTAAATATTTAGGACGCCCGTATCCAGAGTTCTTTGGAGTGCCACTCAATAATCAGTCGGGAAGACAACCTCAGTGAGAAGTTACTGCAGATCTGAGAGGAAAGCTGGGAGCCCCAATTTGGGAAACTATATGGTTTTCTGTAAGGGGAAACACTTGGAAGGAAGGAATAGCCAAAGCCATGCAAGAAGCAATTACCCGTCTGTGTGGACAAAATGTGAACAAGATCAAGAACACTCGCTTCTTCTACGACCCAAGACATGATCCCACGGGAAGACCAATAACCATGCCACCACACCCGGAGATGAACCACTATGTTGCCTACCTAGACTTCATGTTGTACAAGACCCACAAGGAGCTGGACAATGCTCGCGCCTTTCGCCAAGCACATTACCCATGAAGACGAAGAACCTACCATTCCGAATGAAGAGTAGTATCACTAGAACACTCGCGTGGGTGTAAGTTGTATCTGTCCCCTTGTATCGTAGAATGAATGAATGATTCTTAAAACCAACGGTGTGTTAATTTTGTAATGTGTGATGTTTGGTATGAATGAAAAAGTGTTGCTGGGTTTTACCCCCTCAACACTACTCAAGTTTTGGAACTTATCAAAATTAAACTAAACAAGCCATAGAAAATTCCCTCTTATCTTATGATCTACCTCAATGTTCAGATGGCCCCTCCAACCCGCAGCACCAACCAAGATGCAATGCTGCAGATGCTACAAATGATGATGGCAGATAGAGAAGTAGAAAGAGCTGAGCGACAAGCCAACCTTGCTGCACTGCAGCAACTAGCCTAGAACAACCAAGGCCATGGAAATCATGACCATCCTGGATCCATGTTAAAGAATTTCCAGAACACTAACCCTCCCATGTTCGGTAAGACTGAAGAGCTGTTAGATGCGGATGACTGGCTCCAATCAATGGAGAACAACCTAGAAGTTGCAGGAGTTGAAGCTGCAGAGAAGGTACTATTTGCCACCCACTACCTGTCAGGACCTGCCAGAGCCTGGTGGAACAGTGCCCGTGCAATGAATGTTGGACAAATGATGACTTGGGAAGACTTCAAGCTCAAGTTCAGCAAGTATCATGTGCCCCCGGGTCTAATTAAGAAGATGAGAGACGAGTTCAGGGAACTCAAACAAGGAAGGATGTCCGTGGTGGAATACCATGACAGATTCCTCACTCTGTCTAGGTACACCCCGGATAAAACCGACACCAACGAGAAGAAGAGGGAGAGATTCCTGAATGGACTGCACGATGAGATGCAGACTGTACTTGTGAACATCCCGTTCGCTGACCTGGAAGCCCTTGTGGACTCTGCCATCCAGATGGAAAATAAACTCCACCAAGCCAATGAGAACCGCAAGCGCAAAATGATGAACCAGAATGGACCCAGCAATGCATCAAGGTATCGCCCCAGCTCAAGTGGAGGATTTGCCCCAAGACACAACAAGTCACCTGCTCAGACGTTCCGTCCAAACTACACCAACAACAATGGAGGACACCCGAAGCCCGGAGGCAACAACAACAACAACAACAACAACAACAACAACAACCACAATGGTAACAACAACAACCCTAACACTGCCCCAAGGACTGGAAGCAATGCTGTCCCCGTCACCCCAAAGGACAAGTCAACTGTGACTTGTTATGAATGTGGAGTTGTGGGTCACTACTCCAATGAGTGCCCCAATAAGCTTGCCAAGACTACCCCCAATACCGCTGCTCCTGCTCAGCAGCAACGCCGTGCCTCAACTGGAAGAAACCCGAACAACCGTTGCGGATCACTACTACATGCGTGAAAGCCAGTTGGCCTACTCAGCGATACGTGCCAGGGCGGCATTGCACCTACAGAATTTTTTCTTGGACAACAAGAGGAAGGACAACATCCTTTTGGCTTACTTTCCCGAGTAAGTACACATCCGCTAGCCGTCTAATATATTTCTTTTCCATTGCTCTTTTCCAACATTTTGTTCCAGTTGTGTATTGCGTAGAGACATGTACTGCACACTCCTCTCCATCTCCCCGAAGTATTCGATTGCAACCTATTTCGACTCGGGGAGTGCGAATAAGAAGAAATACGCCAGAATAAGGGGTGTTCTAGATGATGCTCTCGAGGGCTAGTACAAAATGGGAGGCGGCTTCAAAGATAAGGGGGAATGTTTCAGGGACGATGGCAAACACAAGTTCAAGCATGTGTTCGAGTTCCCTGTGTCAAGCAGCCGGCTGGCAGCACTCTGGAGGCCTTCTACGTCACGCATCACCTAAAAGGGTTTGTCTGGGATAGCCAGAACTTAATGCTGCCATCTTCTCTTCGATGATGGGCCAAAAAGTTTGCGGATCGACGATGATGACCTCAGAGAAGACTTCCATGCTACCCATGTCAAGTTATCACATGTCATCCTTGAAGAGGTCGTCACAGGGGGAGGGCTCTTACACCAGGGTAGAGCGTTATGTAAGAGGGACATCAAAGATCGCCTCAAAGGTCAGGGTGACATTAGGACGTGGACGACGAAAGATTTGTACAAGGCGTTCCCGGAGCCCTGCGAGACCACTGCTCCTTCACTTAGTGTGTGTGGGTCATAAACTCTAAGTACTATCTTCATCGGTTTGTGTGTATCGATGGATATCGTCTGGTGTGTGGGTCGTAAACTCTAAGTACTATCTTCATCGGTTTGTGTGTATCGATGGACGTCGTCTTGTGTGTGTGCGTCGTAAACTTAACTTACCTAGCCCTAAAAGGTCGTTGTTGTTGTCTTCGACTTTACTATGTGCAGGTGTCTTGTTCAATTACGAATGCTTTGCTCTAATATTTATCAACATATATGCATGATGTACTAATATGATATACTAATATGCCTTGTCAATAGAGATGCCGACGTACGTTGTGTACAAAGGTCGGGTTCCAGGTGTCTACGAGGAGTGGCAGGACTGTCTCGAACAGGTGCATAAGTTCAGCGGGAATACCTACAAGGCATACGCGACTAGAGAGAAGGCGGTAGCACAGTGGAGGGGACACGTGGGGAAGAAGATGAACCGGCTGAAGTTCTTGGTCCCCCTCTTAGTCACCGCTACCGCGGTTGTACTCTACTTTACATTAGTCTAGGTGGCCGGTGACTAAGACATGCGACGATGAATATTTGTAATGTAATTGTGTAATAATTTGGATCTAATTGATGTAATGATGAACATTTGTGTGTATCATGTCATTTGTGAGTATTCATGGTATTTTTGGATATACTATGTATATTTCATGTATATTTCATGTATATTCCCTGTATAATACGTTGATATACTCTAGAAATGAAAAAGAATCCAAAATTCCAAAAAAAAAACATTTATATGGCGAATCTGGTGCAACATTATGTGGCGCATCTACAGATATGCGCCACAGAATCTGCTGCAAAATCATGTGGCGCATACCCGCAGATGCGCCACAGAATTGTCTGACCATCTGTGGCGCATGGGGCAACATGTGGCGCAAGGCACAGAAAAGCTATTTTCTAGCAGTGTTCCTTGTGATTTACCTTACTGATGGAGTTTTTGTGTTTTCATTGCTAGCTCCATATCAAAAAACAAATGTGTGCGCGCTATTATACTAAACTTTTTTAGTTTTAGTTCATTGTCACCAAGTCTTAACTGGGCCACTTATCCATTTTAATTTCCAGTCCTATATATTTTTCTATTGTATCTCGATCACAACATTATCTTGACAACAGTCTTGCAAATTAAATCTTAATAATATTGTTGTATAAGTCTAGAGTGTATTTGTACAAATACGTTTCTAAAACAATAGTCGATTTTTCATGAACTTTGTGTTAATTAAAACTTTGTTTGTGGCATTGTAGTGAATTGAATTCCTACTTAAGGCCACAATAGGTAAATCGTGACAATATTGCATCTATCTATGGAGCAATTTGTGCCACTGTAATTACGTGTGTAAGTTTGTGCCACTGTAATTACGTGTGTAAGTTTGTTTCTATGCGTTTACTGCTCCTTTTCAATTATTTGAGTTTTTTTGTCTACTTTAGTATCTATAAGTAAATATCATTATTCTCTCAAAAAAAGTAAATATCATTATAGTTGGTTCTATAATGCACTAGACTGACAAACACCATCATACAGATCATTGAATAAGATTCTATCTAACCTAGTTTAAAAAAATAGAACTTTCTAAAAAAAATGTGAAAAGATCCGCCAATCTATTAATCGTCATCAACAACAATACAAAAACACCAAATATAATAAAAATTACATATAGGTCTTTGGACCACCTAACGAAGGCTATGAGCAGTAAAGCGAGCCGAAGGTGCGCTGCAGTCCTAGCCCCTCCCTAACCAGAGCCGAGCAAAGCTTGCAGAATTAGAGGTTGTTGTAGTACATTGGCATGAAGTTGTCGTGCTAAGTGCTAAGGCCCCAAAGGACCAACCCAACAAATCAGCAACCATCATCCATGATGAGAACCGTAGATCAGAAGAGACAAACTTGTAACCACACTAACGAACACGAAAATGGATCGGATCCTAGGAGATCCCGGACACAGACCTTCAAGTGCCCTCCATTGGCTCTAGTTGCACCACCTAAGCGAGGATATGGCTGGAAGAACCTTATTCTACAATCAGGATATAGCCACCGCCTCAACATCTCGAAGAAGACAGTGAAAAACAGCCTAAAAATAACAAGAACCCTTCTACCGGCGAGGGGTTGTGGTCTATAACACTTCCAAATACGTAAGTCCACCGAAGACGAAGCTGACCAACGATTTCACATGTGAGGGGATGGAACCATGGATGGGTTCATAGTCGTGCTCTCTTCTTGTGTCCACGTACGTAACGGTTCGTGAAATTATGAGTACTCGACTAAGAGTTAATTTGCTAAACCTTTGAACTTTTCTCAAATTGTAACACTAGTAGAAAATGGACCCTCCGTCCAAGCCTTTTGTCCCGGCCCAGTCCGAAGCCGGGACAAATAGGCAGGCCACGTCGCCCTGAAATCACCGAGAAGCTACGGGGTCTTTTGTCGCGGTTCTTTAAGGCCTTTTGTCCCGGTTGGAGCCTCAAACCGGGACAAAAGGGTCTGAGGCCTTTTGCGGCCGGCTGGCAGCCCTTTTGTCCCGGATGGAGTCACGAGAAGGGACATAAACTCCAACCGTTCGGTCCCGTGCGGAACCCGATCATCCTCGCCATTACTGGTGCACAGAATTTGGGTCGCCGCTGGCCGGAATCTGAGCCGCCGGCGCAGCCAGCCACGGAATTGATCACCGGTGGCTGGCCCATGTTCATCTTCATCTTCCACTCCTTTATATGCTCACATCTTCTGAAAGGATCGTATGCCGCACCTAGAGGGGGGGGGGGGGTGAATAGGTGCTAACAAATTTTTAGTTCTTTTTCAATTTAGGCTTGACACAAAGGTAAATTCTCTAGATATGCAACTATGTGAATTTACCTATATGATAAGGTCAACGACTAAGCAAGATATAGCTATGCAATATATAGAGGAGATAAAGGATAGAGGTAACCGAGAGTGGAGCACACGGAGACACGGAGTTGATTCCCGTAGTTCCCTTCCTTTGCAAGAAGGTACGTCTACGTTCGGAGGAGTGTGGTCGCTATGAAAGCCAGACCAACAGCCACGAAGGCTTCACTCGAGTCTCCGTGAGCAACGCCGTAAAGGCCTAGCCCACTTCCACTAAGGGATTTCCTCGAGGCGGAAACCGGGCCTTTACAAGGTTCTTGGGGCACACATCCACAACCAAATTGGAGGCTCCCAAATCTGTAACAACACAACAATCAACAACAGTACATCAACAACAAACAACTAGGGATCCAAAGAGGAACACTAGAAAGAGAGCCCTCAAGCATATGAGGGGGAAATGTAAATCGCTTCGGTGAGGATGTAGATCGGTGTCTTCTCCTTCGAATCTCCAAAGATCAAGAGCTTTGGTTGGGTGAGGAGGAGATCTTGCAAATCTTGAGTTCTTGAGGTGGCTCTAATGGTGGTGATGCTTGGCAGAATTTCTTCAATGATTGAGCAAGGAGGAAGGTAGGAGAAGGGGGTATAAATACCCCCTCTCAAATCCAGCCGTTGGTGACTTTCGAGGGCCGGATAATCCGGCCTAAGTTTGGGCCAAATAATCCGCCCCCCCAAAAAAACCGGCCCTGGGGAAAATCCGGCCAAATGTCCGGCCAAATGTCCGGCCGACGTCCAGGGAAGTACTGAGCCGCGGCGTCTCTGGTCCTTAGCCAAAATTTGGGGGCCGGATATTTCACAAATATCCGGCCCGGATTATCCGGCCTGGTGATACTATTTCAGCTTCCTTTGACTCGTTTTTCCACACAAGTCACTCATATACATGTATCTATATAATTCCTGCACCACTTCATCAAACATTAGTGTATCACATATATTGACATCAAACACATAAAATATATTGTGAGAGATGTTCATTCAATCTCCCCCTTTTTGGTGTTTGATGACAATATACGGATTTGCGAGAAAAACACTATAGAGAGCAAGCATGTTGGCAAAACATAGAGGCACTCCCCCTACATGTGTGCATACACGTAATTTGCATTTGAATACAAATACACAACATATAGGTGCGGGGTGCCTCAACACAAGAGGTATCCAACATGAGCTCAAACAAGAGACATAGACATATATGAAGTGGAGACAAGGTGATATAAATCATACCCATATGGAGATATATAATACCGGATATATAACATCACACACCGTATAATAAACCTTGGTCTCAACATATAGAAATCCGAAATCCTTAACATAATGTCTCACATCCACACAAAACACATAGTTTTGAACGAACAAACCAACAAGCCAAATAGTTCAAATAAACGACATAAAGTAGGACACAAGCAATAAAGGAATGATAAACGCATATGCTTGTGCCCAAACCATGCAAATCCCCGAGAGAAGTCCTAATAGAACACTTCTGCCCCTTTGGCATCGAGACGCCAAAAAGGGGAAAAGCGCGATGCTACTCGCCCCATGAAGATCACTCGTCTTCGTCTTCGGACTGGTACTCATCTTCAGTGTCAGCGGCAGGAGGAGAGTCGCGAGAGAAGACGACCAATTGGAGGCACTGCTCAAGATCATTCCAAGGAACCTGAGAAGAGTGCCACCCACTGTAACCTGGTTGAACTGGAGGCTGAGGCGGAGGTCCTTGCTCACCACTGAGCTTGTGAAGAATGACCGCCTGAGTATGCTGAATCTCTGAACGCTGACGGCTGGCCTCAAAGTTTTCCTTGTGAATCTCAATGTTCATGCACAGAATGTTGCGTTGAAACCAACTAAGCTTCTTCACGTGCTTCTTCATCACAAGAATATCAACATGGCGAGCAGGGGCAAAGCCACTAGAGCGGGCATCTCCCATGAAGGAGTCAGGAGCAGGTGCAGCATGGGGAACTGGCTTCTTCTTGTAGGCTTTCTTGACAGTGTGACTCTCTATAGGGAATCTACTCAAGTTTTCAGAAAGATTAGTAGTGTGGTTGATGAGAAGCTGGATATATGGAGCGTATGGCATGGTGGTCCGTGAGACCATGGCATCATGCATCTCATTGAAGATGAAGTCCATAATATCAAGGGTGAAGTCTGTTTCCTCAGTCTCATCACGAGCAACTTGAAGGCCGAGGTGCATAAGATCTACAAGAGCTCCACGAATTGCATCATTGTTTCCACCACTTGGAGCTATGGTGGCTCGAAAGAAACGGAGCAGCTGGCTGTAGATAGGAAGAAGCCCCTTGGTAGAACCAACAGCTCTAGAAGAGTTATAGAGATCAAAGAGCACCATCTTATCAGTCTTCTGGGGACCATGAAGGCGGTGACGGCCTCCCTCGGGAACACCAAGAATCGAAGCAAAGCGGCGCATGGTAGCCTGATAATGAGTGGAGCCAGTCATCCACTCCATAGTGTGTTCAGCATCCTTCTTGAAGGCAAGGGTAGCATAGAATTGCTTGATCAACTCGGGACTATAGTCACACTGAATCTTCATCAGATCCTGCAAACCCATCCTACCAGTGACCCATATGGCATCCTCAAAGTGATTATTGACAGCCAGAAGATCCACATTGATTGCTTGCATGGGCCTCACTTTCTTCATTGGTTCATATATATCCCTGTAAATGAACTCCTGCTCCATGCACCAGAAGCACTTGTCCTCAATCTCATAATCCCTCTTAATGTCTTCATACCAGTTCTTCTGACGGATTGCTGCATAAGAGACAAGGTCCATTGCCTTGTAGTTCTCCCTAGGTGCCTTGTTCTTCCGCCTTGTAGCGGTGGACTTGCGAGGAGCATTCGGAGCAAATTCATCACTCGACCGGTCATGCCTTGGGCGCCTCCGAGAGCCACTACCTGTGAGAAGCAAAGACGGGTAGCAAAGAGAAGATAATGCTCATAAGTCATGCATTGATACAGTAATGTACTCTAGAAACATACTATGAGTCGATTAAAGTTTAGACATGAAAGATTGAAACAAGACTGCAGCAGTAAAAAGCTCTAGGCCGGATAATCCGGGGTCCCCGAGGGGCGGATAATCCGGCCCGGCCGGATAATCCGGTGGGCGCGGGGGCCGGATAATCCGGCCCTGCGAATCTGCAGGAATCTCAAGCAAAACTTGTCTAAAAACTAGATCGGCCTCATAGCATGCAAATGGAGTATACTACACATGATTTGGAACAACTAAACACCATCTCCACCAAGAAAATAGCACATATAAATCACAACACCTAGGGTTAGGGATTGTGAGTCATACCCGCATCCATTGGGGAAACCGCTTGGAGGAGATGAGAGCTAGGGAGGAGGGGCACCCGATCCACCCAAAAACTCCGAGAGGGAGCAGACGGGGCGGCTCCGGCGAAGAGGAGGAACTCCGGCGAGTTGAGGGCAGAGAGAGAGAGAGGCGCGTGGGGGAACTGGTTCTGGAACCGTTCACCCCGCGGCCTCTCCTCATAAACCATCGAAACCTGCCCAGGCCGGATAATCCGGCCCTAATTTAGGATAATCCGGCCCTAACTTGTCTTGAAAGTCTTTGCTATAAGATTATGATAGCATGTCACTTCAGAAATTATCTTTGTTATCGTTTACCTACTCGGCGGCGAGTAGGAACTAAGCTTGGGGATGCTTGATACGTCCCAAACGTATCTATAATTTCTTATGTTCCATGCTACTTTTATGATGATACTCACATGTTTTATACACATTATATGTCATATTTATGCATTTTCCGGCACTAACCTATTGACGAGATGCCGAAGAGCCAATTGCTGTTTTGTGCTGTTTTTGGTTTCAGAAATCGTACAAAGGAAATATTCTCGGAATTGGACGAAATCAACGCCCAGGGTCTTATTTTTCCACGAAGCTTCCAGAAGACCGAGGGAGAAATGAAGTGGGGCCACGGGGCGCCGCCACACTAGGGCGGCGCGGCCTAAGGGGGGCCCGCGCGGCCCTAGCGTGTGGGGCCCCCGTGACGCCCCCGACTCCGCCCTTCCGCCTACTTAAAGCCTTCGTCGCGAAACCCCCGCACCGAGAGCCACGATACGGAAAACCTTCCGCAGACGCCGCCGCCGCCAATCCCATCTCGGGGGAT
Source organism: Lolium rigidum (assembly GCF_022539505.1). NCBI lineage: Eukaryota > Viridiplantae > Streptophyta > Magnoliopsida > Poales > Poaceae > Lolium > Lolium rigidum. The sequence goes on along the minus strand of NC_061512.1, from coordinate 207,384,674 downwards.
TCAGGAGATCGCCTCCCGCATCCTCGCCGGAGAGGGGAATCATCTCCCGGAGGTCTCTTCATCGCCATGATCGCCTCCGGATCGATGTGTGAGTAGTCCACCCCTGGACTATGGGTCCATAGCAAGTAGCTAGATGGTTGTCTTCTCCTCATTGTGCTATCATGTTAGATCTTGTGAGCTGCCTATCATGATCAAGATCATCTATTTGTAATGCTACATGTTGTGTTTGTTGGGATCCGATGAATATTGAATACTATGTCAAGTTGATTATCAATCTATCATATATGTTGTTTATGTTCTTGCATGCTCTCCGTTGCTAGTAGAGGCTCTGGCCAAATTGATACTTGTAACTCCAAGAGGGAGTATTTATGCTCGATAGTGGGTTCATGCCTCCAATGAATCTGGGACAGTGACAAAAAGTTCTAAGGTTGTGGATGTGTTGTTGCCACTAGGGATAAAACATCAATGCTTTGTCTAAGGATATTTGTGTTGATTACATTACGCACCATACTTAATGCAATTGTCTGTTGTTTGCAACTTAATACTGGAAGGGGTTCGGATGATAACCTGAAAGTAGACTTTTTAGGCATAGATGCATGCTGGATAGCGGTCTATGTACTTTGTCGTAATGCCCTGATTAAATCTCATAGTACTCATCATGATATATGTATGTGCATTGTTGTAACACCCCAAATTTCAAAACAAAGAGAAAATGAATTTCCTTTTTCCAAAAATGTGAACCAACAAAAACTTTTCTTACATAGGGTGCTATGTATAGTGCTCATACCTTTTTCTTGTGCTATTGCCATGATTGCTTGTTTAATTAGTTTTGGAGTAATCTTAAACCCTAAAACCCTAAAGTGATCAAGTGAAGATCACAAACCAAATAAAATTAAAAGAGAAAGAAATCAAATAAGAAAAACCCTAAACCCTAACCTTCTCAAAACCTTTTGGATCTATTTTGAGAAACCAAACTAGAAGAAAAATACATATGTGGGCCTATAGCCTTAATATATCAATTTTGAACCCTACCTTTTCTTACTTTGCTAAATAGTGGTGAACCATTGCAAAACTTACGAAATCCTAAACCTCATCCCTCTTGTCACCAATCTTGAAAAATAAAATAAAAAGAATGTAAATAAGAAAGAGGCATATGTGCCTATGGCTATCTTTGTAAAACTTTACCCTAGGCCTTTCTACTTCCTTTAGAGGTTTGGAAAACCTTCTTAAAACCTTATCTAGTACTTCTCAAACCCAATCCAAAGTGAAACAAAAGATTTTGAAAAGAAAGTAATAATGCCATAGAGGCATATGAGAGCAAAATATCAAATTTGTGAAATTGAGGATCTTGATCCTAAGACTTGTAGTGAATGGTTGGATCACGCCTATATATCATTTCAACACTCAACAACATCAATTGGGTCAAGCCTAGTCAAACTAAAAATCCAATGCAACCTATGCATAGAGGCATATGTGGCACATAGCCATAATACTCAATTCTTGCGCTATGACTTTAAACTTTACCCAAATGATGTGAAACCATCTCTAAACCTAATCTAATACTAAATTGACCCTAACCCATGCCCAAGTAAAGCAAGATGAACAATTTACAAAGAATAATGAAAATTGACACATCACCTCTCATGTGTGATGGCTAATTTTACAAATCTTTGAGCAAGACCATTTGAAATGAATTCAAGGGTTTGAAAATGTTTCTAAACTAATAAGAATCACATTAGAGTCAAGACAAGTCAAATCAAATGGAGAGAAATCAAATAGTGAGATAATTCCATTTTCACTCACATACACATAGGGCCAATTTATCAAACCTTGACCTAGGCACCAACCTTGTCTCAAAATGGTTTGAACCTTTCACCTAACTCAATCTAACACCAAATAAACCTCACTCTTGTCAAAATGAAGCAAAGAGGAATAAAAGAATAAAAGCTAGAAAATCCCAAAACCCTTACATATGGTGTATGGCATTTTTTATAAATCTTGACCCTAGACCATTTTGGCCTTCACCCTTAGTTGAACAATGTTACTAAACACTTATTACAACTTTTGGAATCAAAGAAACACAATTCAAATGAATTTCAAATTCAAATTTGTCTCACATACAATATTGGTCAAATCTGCCAATTATAGTCTGATCACTACTTTGAGCCCTTGCAATTCAATATTTTCAAACTAAACTTTCTCAACTCTTTGCATGTCATCCAAGAGGACATCAAGATGAACAACTTTTGTAAAGACAACCATGCCAAACTCATCTTGGATCAAAAACTATGCTCATGCAAAGTTGGAACTTTTTAACATATGCAACAATCGCACTTGGTCAAATTTTGCAATTCTTTGATTTTTAAAATTCCACCACCACACATAGTTGTCGCTGGTCAATTACAACTTAACCAAACACACCATTTTCAAATTTTGCAGCCATATGAACTCAACCAAATTTGGGTAAAATTTGATGAAACATAAATAGGGGACAACCCACACTATTTGAAATAGTGTCCTATCTAACCCTAACCTACCCCATCTCCACCCTACCTGTTCCCTGGTCCCCTCTAAACTTAGCCATGCCTAGGAAACCTAGAGAGAAGCTAGACATGGCCATGCCCACCCAGGCCGGCCATGTTCCTCTTCCCCTCTTCTCCTTCATCCCCAGCTCTGGCCACCTTGTCCTCTGGCTCCACCTCACTCCCCTACATCAACCTACACCAGCCCTGGTCGGAGAGATGCACGCCAATCACCGGAATTCGCGCGCCCAGAGTGGCCCAGGCCATGCCGATCACGGCGTGGACACGCCCCAGCGCGCGCCACGGCCACCTGCCGCCCCGACGAACTGCGCAGCCCTTGCCCCCCCTCTCTGCACCTTGAGCATCACCGTCGCCACGCCAACCCCCCCAGACACGCTCCCGTGCTCTCGCGCCGCCTGTCGCCGACGACCAGCTCGCCGGACCCCCGTAAGCCTGCCGCCAGTACCTCGCCTCTCGCGCGCTCGCCAGACCGTCCCCCACCTAGTTCTCTAGCGCCCTAGCACCGCCTCGACCTCACCTAGCTAGCGCCTACCTCGCCGACCCGATTCCCTCGCCGGAGCAGCCGCTCTTCTGTCACCCTTGCCGCACCTCTCACGGCCAACTCGCCCCTATAAAAGGAGAGCTCCTCCTCCTCCATTTCTCACACCACTCAACTCCCTTCTTCTCACTGATCCTCCTCGACCTCTTCTCCTCGTTGATTAGCCACCGGAGCCGCCCAATCGAACGCCGGAGCCCGCGGCGGACCTGAGATCGCCGCCGTCGATTCAGGCCACCATTCGAGCCGCCGCCTGCACCATCTGCTTCCTCGTCGTCGACAACGCCGTCCTGCGCCGCTGCTGATCCTCGCCGGAGTCCCAGCTCGCCGCCGACCCCCTACCTCCGCCGCGGCAGCAAGCCCCTCCCCTCGACGGAGACGACGAGCCTCGGCCGCACGATCTTCTCCTGATCCTACGTCCCACAATCCTCCATACCGTTTCGGTAAGCCACCGTCGCTGACATGTGGGTCCCCCTGTCAGCCTGGCCCACTGCGCTGGACGCACTGCTGGGCCGGCCCAACTCTTCCTCCCTGGCATTTTTAAATCTTTCGGCCCAGATTATTTTCCCGCCTAGCCCATTTAGCTAAAGTCAATTAATTCAATTCAAACATTTTCCAATACTGAACCCCATTTTGAAATTCAATATTTTCCAATCTACTGAACCAAAATTGATGAATTTTATACCGTTGGAAAGCTAGTGAAATTATCTATCAAATGCCACTGTTCCCATCTCAAAATTATTTGTAGAAATAATCTGACAAAAAGAACAAGTCAAGGACTTTTGCACCTTCAAATAATTCTTAAAAATCAACCAAAATAGATATGAAGTTGATTCCAACTCCAATAGCTCACATTTGACTTACACTAATTGTTTATGCAAGAAAATGGTGTGGTCACTTTGTATGATCATACTATAGTTTAATGAATGGATAATATGGCTAGTTTAACTAGTGGATATTGTCCAAAACTATTAAGTAAATTTTATGAAGTCTTATACTTCATTTAAATCTTGTCTCAAATGAATTCATGTGATGTTTGGACCCCTGGTCCCAAACTCTCTTATATGGATTATTTGAGATTTAAATCATATGTAGTGATACTAAATAATATGAGATGATCCACCTCATTTAAAATCAATTTCTCAAATGTTGATGATATTAAATCCCCTCAATGGTAGTTGTTCACTTATTTACAACTATGTGTAAATCATATGAGAGGTATTCCTCTCATTTAAATCTTGTTCTCAAGTAATTCAACATGAGGTAGTGACCATGGTCTATATAATCTCATGTTGAGTAATTGGTGACATTAAATCACTATCATGTTAGTATTAAATTGTATGAGGTATGGAACCTCATTTAAATCATTTTCTTAAATGATGAGTATGAAGAGGTTGACTTTGGTCAACCTAGGTCATATTTTGTTCATGAGAGAAATTAAATCTTAATAAGATAATGAGAGGAAATTATTTTTCTTAAATAAGAGAAACACATCTACCCACTCCATAGTAATGTGTGATGCTAGTTTAAGTTGTGTAAATTGTATGAAGTGTTTTCACTTCATTTAAATCTTGTCCCAAATACTTTCATATAAAGTATTGACCCCTGGTCAAATACTCTCATATGAAATACTTGGAGATTTTTAAATCATTTGTAGAAGTGTTAAATAGTATGAGGTATCTCTACCTCATTTAAATCCTTTTCTCAAATGATGATAATGAATGGTTGACTTAGGTCAACATAAATTCATGTGTGATGGTTTGAGAAATTAAATCTTAAAGAAGATTCAATGAGAGGAAATTATTCCTCAAGAACTATATGGAAACTATCATTTACATATCAAATGAGAGGAAATTATTTTTCCTCAAAGCAAGACCACCAATGCACCAAATTGTATTCATTGTGTGAATAGAATAGTTTGTGTGAATATATGTGATGTTTGGAATAGCCAATGAATTGTTTGGTGATTGTATCCTCGTATTCGTATTTTAAACGCTAGTACCGAGGAGTATCAAGAGGGGGAGGAAGTCTACTTTCAAGGAGAAGAAGACCACTTTGATCACCTCAACCAATCAAGGCAAGCTAATAGTCTTGCAAGTTACCCAAGTGCAAAGCCCCTTTAGGGCAAGGCACCATGTTTCTTACCTTTTCTTATATGGACCCATCCCAGTGTTTACTTTACAAGTTTTTACTCGGTTTTCTAAATGAGTTACTTTTATAGTTAACTTTGGTCCAAGTACAAGTGGGTTACTAGAGTAGTAAAGTTAGTCTCCCTCAAGCAAGGCAAGATAATACTCTTGCAAAGTGCAAAGCTCACCATGAGCAAGACATTACCCCATTTACTTTATGCTTATGATCCTACCTTCCAGCTTTACTTTACAAGCTTTATTTACTTTTGTTTTATCAAAGTACTTTTTGATTCATGATTCACTTGGTTAGTATTGGATTAGTACAAGAGTATCAAAGTTAGCCTAGAAGCAAAGCAAAATACTTAGCACCCCTCATACATAGATGCTAGTGCTAAATTTGAAAGTGACTACTCCATTTGGGAACTTGGGAATTGAAATGACTTGGAAAACCTTGGAATGATGAGTCATTCTATTGAGAGATTTTGAAGGTGAATATGACTGGTGAAGGACTTGGTGAATTTTTTTTTAAAAAAAACACTGATGGTTGGGTTCGGATGCGATACCATTCCAATTTTACAAGTACCCCCACAATACCTGAATCTGGGTAGGGCTTAACCGGAAGTTTGTGTGTCTTAGTATGGGTTCCCTCTAAACAAGCGTCATCGGGGTTATGCCGAAAGCTGCCTCTACAACAAAAGAAATGAGATGATATGATGCGAAATGAGGTGAATGTCCGGCCCAAGCCCTGTGCAGTTCCTGTGCCGACCGTCGCCTTCACCGGGAGGCCAAGCTCATGGGGAGAGGTGCCTATACTAGGGTATGTAAATGAAAGGTTATGATTGGTAGTTCGCGTATCGCGTACGATAAATCAGGGCCGCTTACCCTCGACGAGCTATTGCAATTGTTGTGGCACAAGTGTACAACCTCTGCAGAGTTAAACCTATTCGAATAGCCGCGTCCTCGGTTATGGACAGTTGGAAAGGCCATACTGTTCCGTCATCAGAACTTTTCGAAAACTATGAATGGTGAAGGGTGACTTGTGAATTTGAACTTGAAAGGTGACATTGACTTGGAACCACAACGGAATTGTGGGAATGACACTAATGTTCCCACTTGAGTTAGTTAGCACAGGAAGAGTTGTTTACAAAAATGTTTGTGAACTAAAATTGGCTTTATGCAAAATAAACTAGAGCTTAGCACCCCTTACTAGAATGGTTATCACTTACATTAGTATTAGTTTGCGAGTACTTTAAAGTACTCACGGCCGTGTCCCCGGCTATTCAAATGGCCGTACTATGAAGAGGAGCAGAACTACCAAGATGATGGAAACCCGGATGTCCACGACAACTAGGAAATCTTCTGACGTCAGACGTTGGCCTGTGGACTAGCGAGTCCCTTCTACTTTACGCTTCCGCTATGAAACTATGAACTTTGTGTATGATTGATCAATAGATCAACTCTTTGTGTAATATTGGATCATGTGATCTCTATTTGTAAGACGACTATGGTATGTAATGAATGATGACTTATGATATTCAACTGTTATGTCTCGCAACAACAATATTCCTGGGATTGCGATGTATGGCATAACAGGCATCCGGACTTAAAAATCCGGGTGTTGACAAGTTGGTATCAGAGCCATTGTTTGACCTTAGAAGACCTTAGTTAGAATGGGCGTTCTGAAAACTTAACTTTGAAATCAAATGAAAGAAAATATTTGTGAAAACTTACTACACTCTTGTCTTGAGACTTTGCAAAAATTTGATGAATCATGTTCCATCTTATTTGAATCAACTTATAATTTTGCCACACTTTGCACTCTCTAACTTACTTATCCAATTCTCTTTCAGATGGCGTTGCCCCACAACACCAAGTTTTACCGGTTGGGGAATGGTGGCAACATGCGCTTCGAGCAGGACTTAGACGATTTGTCTGAGTATCTCGGACGCCCGCACCCGGAGTTCCTTGGAACTCAAATGGACCACCAGCCCGGAAGGGAACCGCAGTGGGTTATCACCGCGGATCTCGGAGGCAAGAAGGAGTCTCCTATTTCTATGAGGATCCAGCTCTCTGTCATGGAAAGCAACCGGCTAGATGGACTAGCTAGAGCCATGCAGAAGCACTTGCCCGTCCGTGTGGGCAGCATGTGACCGCGCTTTATGGGACTCGCTTTGCTCACTTTGCAAGGCATGACTCCATTGGAGGACCCAGGGCACTGTCACCCCACCCGGAGCTGAAATATCACGTGGAGCACCTGGATACTATGCTGCACGACACACAGAAGGAGCTGCAGAACTATCGCGTATATGCCAACCAGATTCGCGCCCACCTAGCGCGGAAGACTGATACCGTCAGGATCCTTGCCTATGAGCGCAAGATACTTCGCAAGCAGCGTGTCAAGAAGGATGCTACCATTGCGCACCTCCGCGCAAAGATAGTCTCCTTGGAGGCCACTGTCAAGGCCCAAGAGGACCAGCTGAATGAGATGGAAGAGGAAGATGAAGACCTTCAGGGAGGAGAAGCCTTCATGAGTGATGGCAAGGACTTTGAGGAAGATGAGAACACTGATCTGGAAGACTACGAGTTTCTGGAAGCCGGAGAAGATAACCACACCCCGATAGATGTGGATAGTGAGTAGTAGTTTCACTTGAGCACATATGTAGGTAGGAGTTTGTATCAGGATCCCCTTGTATCGTAGAGCGATGAATGGTTCTTCAAACCAACGGTGTGTTAGAATTGTAATGTGTGATGTTTGGTATGAATGAAAGAGTGTTGTTGGTTTTTACCCCCCTCAACACTACTCAAGCTTTCAACTTTTCAAATTCTTATCCAAACCAACCCTAGAAAAATTCCCTCTCATCTTGTGACTTGCAATGAGTGCCCCAAGAAGCTAGCCAAGCTCGCCGGCAACACCGCTGCACCTGCTCAGAACCAACGCCGCTTTGCCGCAAGCAAGAACCCGAACAACAACGGCCGCTACTACAACATAACGGCCACCGAAGCGCAAGAAGCACCTCAGAACATGCCAAGTATGTTCCCTGCTAAAATCATATCGCCCAATCTCTTTTAGGAACCTAACTTTTCTTAAAATCTCAGGACGAGATTTGTTTAAGGGGGAAGGGTTTGTAACACCCCAAATTTCAAAACAAAGAGAAAATGAATTTCCTTTTTCCAAAAATGTGAACCAACAAAAACTTTTCTTACATAGGGTGCTATGTATAGTGCTCATACCTTTTTCTTGTGCTATTGCCATGATTGCTTGTTTAATTAGTTTTGGAGTAATCTTAAACCCTAAAACCCTAAAGTGATCAAGTGAAGATCACAAACCAAATAAAATTAAAAGAGAAAGAAATCAAATAAGAAAAACCCTAAACCCTAACCTTCTCAAAACCTTTTGGATCTATTTTGAGAAACCAAACTAGAAGAAAAATACATATGTGGGCCTATAGCCTTAATATATCAATTTTGAACCCTACCTTTTCTTACTTTGCTAAATAGTGGTGAACCATTGCAAAACTTACGAAATCCTAAACCTCATCCCTCTTGTCACCAATCTTGAAAAATAAAATAAAAAGAATGTAAATAAGAAAGAGGCATATGTGCCTATGGCTATCTTTGTAAAACTTTACCCTAGGCCTTTCTACTTCCTTTAGAGGTTTGGAAAACCTTCTTAAAACCTTATCTAGTACTTCTCAAACCCAATCCAAAGTGAAACAAAAGATTTTGAAAAGAAAGTAATAATGCCATAGAGGCATATGAGAGCAAAATATCAAATTTGTGAAATTGAGGATCTTGATCCTAAGACTTGTAGTGAATGGTTGGATCACGCCTATATATCATTTCAACACTCAACAACATCAATTGGGTCAAGCCTAGTCAAACTAAAAATCCAATGCAACCTATGCATAGAGGCATATGTGGCACATAGCCATAATACTCAATTCTTGCGCTATGACTTTAAACTTTACCCAAATGATGTGAAACCATCTCTAAACCTAATCTAATACTAAATTGACCCTAACCCATGCCCAAGTAAAGCAAGATGAACAATTTACAAAGAATAATGAAAATTGACACATCACCTCTCATGTGTGATGGCTAATTTTACAAATCTTTGAGCAAGACCATTTGAAATGAATTCAAGGGTTTGAAAATGTTTCTAAACTAATAAGAATCACATTAGAGTCAAGACAAGTCAAATCAAATGGAGAGAAATCAAATAGTAAGATAATTCCATTTTCACTCACATACACATAGGGCCAATTTATCAAACCTTGACCTAGGCACCAACCTTGTCTCAAAATGGTTTGAACCTTTCACCTAACTCAATCTAACACCAAATAAACCTCACTCTTGTCAAAATGAAGCAAAGAGGAATAAAAGAATAAAAGCTAGAAAATCCCAAAACCCTTACATATGGTGTATGCCATTTTTTATAAATCTTGACCCTAGACCATTTTGGCCTTCACCCTTAGTTGAACAATGTTACTAAACACTTATTACAACTTTTGGAATCAAAGAAACACAATTCAAATGAATTTCAAATTCAAATTTGTCTCACATACAATATTGGTCAAATCTGCCAATTATAGTCCGATCACTACTTTGAGCCCTTGCAATTCAATATTTTCAAACTAAACTTTCTCAACTCTTTGCATGTCATCCAAGAGGACATCAAGATGAACAACTTTTGTAAAGACAACCATGCCAAACTCATCTTGGATCAAAAACTATGCTCATGCAAAGTTGGAACTTTTTAACATATGCAACAATCTCACTTGGTCAAATTTTGCAATTCTTTGATTTTTAAAATTCCACCACCACACATAGTTGTCGCTGGTCAATTACAACTTAACCAAACACACCATTTTCAAATTTTGCAGCCATATGAACTCAACCAAATTTGGGTAAAATTTGATGAAACATAAATAGGGGACAACCCACACTATTTGAAATAGTGTCCTATCTAACCCTAACCTACCCCATCTCCACCCTACCTGTTCCCTGGTCCCCTCTAACCTTAGCCATGCCTAGGAAACCTAGAGAGAAGCTAGACATGGCCATGCCCACCCAGGCCGGCCATGTTCCTCTTCCCCTCTTCTCCTTCATCCCCAGCTCTGGCCACCTTGTCCTCTGGCTCCACCTCACTCCCCTACATCAACCTACACCAGCCCTGGTCGGAGAGATGCACGCCAGTCACCGGAATTCGTGCGCCCAGAGTGGCCCAGGCCATGCCGATCACGGCGTGGACACGCCCCAGCGCGCGCCACGGCCACCTGCCGCCCCGACGAACTGCGCAGCCCTTGCCCCCCCTCTCTGCACCTTGAGCATCACCGTCGCCGCGCCAACCCCCCCAGACACGCTCCCGTGCTCTCGCGCTGCCTGTCGCCGACGACCAGCTCGCCGGACCCCCGTAAGCCTCGCCGCCGCACCTCGCCTCTCGCGCGCTCGCCAGACCGTCCCCCACCTAGTTCTCTAGCGCCCTAGCACCGCCTCGACCTCACCTAGCTAGCGCCTACCTCGCCGACCCGATTCCCTCGCCGGAGCAGCCGCTCTTCTGTCACCCTTGTCGCACCTCTCACGGCCAACTCGACCCTATAAAAGGAGAGCTCCTCCTCCTCCATTTCTCACACCACTCAACTCCCTTCTTCTCACTGATCCTCCTCGACCTCTTCTCCTCGTTGATTAGCCACCGGAGCCGCCCAATCGAACGACGGAGCCCGCGGCGGACCTGAGATCGCCGCCGTTGATTCAGGCCACCATTCGAGCCGCCGCCTGCACCATCTGCTTCCTCGTCGTCGACAACGCCGTCCTGCGCCGCTGCTGATCCTCGCCGGAGTCCCGGCTCGCCGCCGACCCCTACCTCCGCCGCGGCAGCAAGCCCCTCCCCTCGACGGAGACGACGAGCCTCGGCCGCACGATCTTCTCCTGATCCTACGTCCCACAATCCTCCATACCGTTTCGGTAAGCCACCGTCGCTGACATGTGGGTCCCCCTGTCAGCTGGCCCGCTGCGCTGGACGCACTGCTGGGCCGGCCCAACTCTTCCTCCCTGGCATTTTTAAATCTTTCGGCCCAGATTATTTTCCCGCCTAGCCCATTTAGCTAAAGTCAATTAATTCAATTCAAACATTTTCCAATACTGAACCCCATTTTGAAATTCAATATTTTCCTTAAATAAGAGAAACACATCTACCCACTCCATAGTAATGTGTGATGCTAGTTTAAGTTGTGTAAATTGTATGAAGTGTTTTCACTTCATTTAAATCTTGTCCCAAATACTTTCATATAAAGTATTGACCCCTGGTCAAATACTCTCATATGAAATACTTGGAGATTTTTAAATCATTTGTAGAAGTGTTAAATAGTATGAGGTATCTCTACCTCATTTAAATCCTTTTCTCAAATGATGATAATGAATGGTTGACTTAGGTCAACATAAATTCATGTGTGATGGTTTGAGAAATTAAATCTTAAAGAAGATTCAATGAGAGGAAATTATTCCTCAAGAACTATATGGAAACTATCATTTACATATCAAATGAGAGGAAATTATTTTTCCTCAAAGCAAGACCACCAATGCACCAAATTGTATTCATTGTGTGAATAGAATAGTTTGTGTGAATATATGTGATGTTTGGAATAGCCAATGAATTGTTTGGTGATTGTATCCTCGTATTCGTATTTTAGACGCTAGTACCGAGGAGTATCAAGAGGGGGAGGAAGTCTACTTTCAAGGAGAAGAAGACCACTTTGATCACCTCAACCAATCAAGGCAAGCTAATAGTCTTGCAAGTTACCCAAGTGCAAAGCCCCTTTAGGGCAAGGCACCATGTTTCTTACCTTTTCTTATATGGACCCATCCCAGGTTTACTTTACAAGTTTTTACTGGTTTTCTAAATGAGTTACTTTTATAGTTAACTTTGGTCCAAGTACAAGTGGGTTACTAGAGTAGTAATGTTAGTCTCCCTCAAGCAAGGCAAGATAATACTCTTGCAAAGTGCAAAGCTCACCATGAGCAAGACATTACCCCATTTACTTTATGCTTATGATCCTACCTTCCAGCTTTACTTTACAAGCTTTATTTACTTTTGTTTTATCAAAGTACTTTTTGATTCATGATTCACTTGGTTAGTATTGGATTAGTACAAGAGTATCAAAGTTAGCCTAGAAGCAAAGCAAAATACTTAGCACCCCTCATACATAGATGCTAGTGCTAAATTTGAAAGTGACTACTCCATTTGGGAACTTGGGAATTGAAATGACTTGGAAAACCTTGGAATGATGAGTCATTCTATTGAGAGATTTTGAAGGTGAATATGACTGGTGAAGGACTTGGTGAATTTTTAAAAAAAAAACACTGATGGTTGGGTTCGGATGCGATACCATTCCAATTTTACAAGTACCCCCACAATACCTGAATCTGGGTAGGGCTTAACCGGAAGTTTGTGTGTCTTAGTATGGGTTCCCTCTAAACAAGCGTCATCGGGGTTATGCCGAAAGCTGCCTCTACAACAAAAGAAATGAGATGATATGATGCGAAATGAGGTGAATGTCCGGCCCAAGCCCTGTGCAGTTCCCAGGCTGACCGTCAGTCTTCACTGGGAGGCCAAGCTCATGGGGAGAGGTGCCTATACTAGGGTATGTAAATGAAAGGTTATGATTGGTAGTTCGCGTACTGCGTACGATAAATCAGGGCCGCTTACCTCGACGAGCTATTGCAATTGTTGTGGCACAAGTGTACAACCTCTCGCAGAGTTAAACCTATTCGAATAGCCGCGTCCTCGGTTATGGACAGTTGGAAAGGCCATACTGTTCCGTCATCAGAACTTTTCGAAAACTATGAATGGTGAAGGGTGACTTGTGAATTTGAACTTGAAAGGTGACATTGACTTGGAACCACAACAGAATTGTGGGAATGACACTAATGTTCCCACTTGAGTTAGTTAGCACAGGAAGAGTTTTTTACAAAAATGTTTGTGAACTAAAATTGGCTTTATGCAAAATAAACTAGAGCTTAGCACCCCTTACTAGAATGGTTATCACTTACATTAGTATTAGTTTGCGAGTACTTTAAAGTACTCACGGCTGTGTCCCTGGCTATTCAAATGGCCAGACTATGAAGAGGAGCAGAACTACCAAGATGATGGCAACCCGGATGTCCACGACAACTAGGAAATCTTCTGACGTCAGACGTTGGCCTGTGGACTAGCGAGTCCCTTCTACTTTACGCTTCCGCTATGAAACTATGAACTTTGTGTATGATTGATCAATAGATCAACTCTTTGTGTAATATTGGATCATGTGATCTCTATTTGTAAGACGACTATGGTATGTAATGTATGATGACTTATGATATTCAACTGTTATGTCTCGCAACAACAATATTCCTGGGATTGCGATGTATGGCATAACAGGCATCTGGACTTAAAAATCCGGGTGTTGACAATTGTTATGCCTTCTTTATTTGTCAATTGCCCAACTGTAATTTGTTCACCCAACATGCTATTTATCTTATGGGAGAGACACCACTAGTGAACTGTGGACCCCGGTCCATTCTTTACATCTCGAAATGCAATCTATCGCAATTGTTCTTTATCGTTCTTCGCAAACAAACATCATCATCCACACTATACATCTAATCCTTTGTTTACAGCAAGCCGGTGAGATTGACAACCTCGCTGTTACGTTGGGGCAAAGTATTTTGATTGTGTTGTGCAGGTTCCACGTTGGCACCGGAATCCCTGGTGTTGTGCTGCACTACACTCCGTCACCAACAACCTTCACGTTCTCCTTGACTCCTACTGGTTCGATAACCTTGGTTTCATACTGAGGGAAAACTCGCTGCTGTACGCATCACACCTTCCTCTTGGGGTTCCCAACGGACGTGTGTTAACTACTACCACGCCAACATCATTTCTCCAAAGTCAATTCCTTCAACTTGAGAGAAACCTTGAGCCACCAATCTTTCCTTGTTCCTCACAACATTTCCAAACTCATCTTGCTTGTTCTTGAATATCCATTTAGTGCCTATAACATTGCGGCACTCCTTTGGCTTCTCTACTAAGGACCACACTTTGTTGCGCTTGAAGTTGTTGAGTTCCTCGTGCATAGCTTCCAACCAATCCGAATCTTCAAGGGCTTCAAATACTTTCTTGGGTTCCACTAAGGAGATATAAGCATGATGATTGCTAAAGTTAGCCAATTGCCTTCTTGTGGTAACACTTGCCCTTAAATCACCAAGGACCTTGTCATGTGTGTGTTCACGAATTTCAAGGTTCCTTTCTCTTCTTGCTAGACGACGGGCCTCGATCTCCTCCTTGGTTCTTCTTGGCCTTGGAGGTATCACTTGATCAACTTGATCATTTGGGTCCCCGTCTTGACCTTCAACTTGAGCTTCCTCAATTTCTTGAGATTGCTCATCCTCATGTGCTTGATCTTGAACATTATTTGGTGAATGACAAGAATTGAATGGATCCTCTTCGGAGCCATCATGAACCTTTGATTGATCTTGTCCTTGATCTTGCACACAAGAGGGAGGGTTTTGTTCTTGTTCTTGGGTTGGTGCATCATTTGCTTCAAGAGAGGGGGTTTGTTGATGTTGAGAAGATGAGGGCTCCACCGTGGTAGAGCATAGTCCTTCCCGAGACGCCACACCGTGTCCCTCAATGGGGCGGAAAAATCCCACACCCATTCTTACTATGGCATCTTGAGGTATTTCATCACCTGCACATACATCAACTTGCTCCACTTGAGAGCCATCATTTTCTTCGAACTTCACACTACAAGAGTCAATGATAATCTTGGAAGATATATCAAAGACTCTATAAGTGTGAGATTCGGCACCGTAACCAACAAATATACCCTCCAAAGCTTTAGGAGCAAATTTAGATAAACGAACTCCTTTGATTTTATAGAAACACTTACAATCGAACACCTTGAAGTATGAGATATTAGGCTTGTTGCCGGTGAGTATTTCATATGGAGTCTTGTTCAAGCCCTTGCGGAGATAGAGCCGGTTGGAAGAATGACACGCGGTGGAGATAGCTTCGGCCCAAAAATTATAGCGGGATTTGTATTCCGCCATCATAGACCTTGCCATATCCAAGAGAGTCCGGTTCTTCCTCTCCGCAACACCATTTTGTTGAGGGGTGTATGCAGCGGAATATTGATGTCTTATCCCCTCATCACTAAGAAAATCATTGAGTGTGTAGTTCTTGAACTTGGAGTCGTTGTCACTTCTTATTGCCATAATGAGGAGATTGTGTTGGCATTGCACCTCGGTAGCAAAGTCAATGAATATTTGTTGAGCCTCATTTTTCGTCTTGAGAAAGTAGACCCAAGTGTATCTTGAATAGTCATCAACAATTACCAAGCAATGCTTCTTCGCACCAAGACTCGCATGAGAGGTAGGACCAAAGAGATCCACATGAAGGAGCTCCAAGTTCCTCTTGGAGGAGATGATAGTCTTGCTTGGGTGCGGAGAGTCATGCATTTTGCCTTCAACACAAGCCCTACAAACACGATCTTTGGCAAAAGAAACATTTTCCATTAGTCCCACAACATGGTTCCCCTTGTGAAGACTTTGCAAAGTTCTCATGTTGACATGGGCCAAGCGGCGATGCCACAACCAACCCACATCCGCCTTTCCGAATAGGCACATCGCACTTGAGGTGGTGGCCCCCGAGAAGTCCACCACATACAAGTTATGTTCGCGATACCCAACGAAAGCGACTTTTAGAGTCTTGCTCCACAAGAGGACCACAATATCTTTATCAATAAAGACGGCGAACCCCATCTTGCCAAGGGCGGAAACGGAAAGTAAATTGTAACCAAGGGTTTTGACAAGCATGACATCCACAAGAGTAATGTTGTGTGCAACCACAACCTTGCCAAAACCCAATACCTCGGATGTAGAATTATCGCCAAAGGAGACGGTGATATTATTTATATTGGGCCTCAACTCCTTGACGAGGTTCTTGCCGCCAGTCATATGACTTGTACATCCGCTATCAAGTACCCATTTTGAACCTCCGGCGGCATAGTCCTACATGAGATCAATTCTTGGATTTAGGTACCCATTTCTCAATGGGTCCTCTTTTGTTAGCAACAAAGGTCTTTGGGACCCAAATAGACCAAGCAACATAACCATCATATGGGCCAACATATTTAGCATAAACCTCACCATAATAATCTTTAAATAGAACATAGTGAGGGTTAGCAATTCCCGCATCATCATCATTAATGGTTTTGCCCTTAGGGGCTTCACCATTAGTGATAGCTTTCTTCTTCTCTTGTGCGGGCTTGGCCTTTTGCTTGTTTGCCTTCTTTGCCTTGGCATTAAAACCAAGGCCCTCCTTCCCATTGCTTGACCTTTGCTTACTCAAAAGATCATCCAAGGAAAGTTTACTTTGGGGAGAGGAGGCCTTAGTAAGTTCATCCTTCAACCCAGCATTTTCCTCAATAATATTTGCATGATCACATGAAGGAGTGGAGGTACTAGGTATGTCATATGAAGCAAGCCTAATTTGAAGTTGCTCATTAGACTTGGAGAGGAGAGAGTATTCACTCTTCATGGCTTTGTGAGCCTTGTCTAGTTCATCTAGATCCTTCACAAGTTTCTCATGATCAACACCAAATTTGGCCTTTTCCTTTTTAAGCACTTTAGTCTTAGCTCTAGC
Organism: Lolium rigidum; assembly: GCF_022539505.1. Classification (NCBI taxonomy): domain Eukaryota; kingdom Viridiplantae; phylum Streptophyta; class Magnoliopsida; order Poales; family Poaceae; genus Lolium; species Lolium rigidum. The sequence continues at coordinate 207,367,787 of NC_061512.1, read as the reverse complement.
AAGATCTCTAGCTTTAGTGAGCTTGTTGATTTTATCTTGAGGCTCTTCAATAGTTTCTAGCGTCTCTTCAAGCGAAGCTATGGTTTCTTGACATTCCTCAAGAGCATTTTTAAGAGCATGTATTTCAAGAGAGTCTTCTCACTCTATTTGACATTTTTTCTCAAGAGTATCATTTAGTTGTGCTAGACGAATCATGAGATTGGAAACATGCTTTATAGTGTCACCTTGTAAGTTAAGAATGAATTCATCAAACTCTAGCATTTCTTGTTTCACTTTTAGACTAGCAAGATCAACCCCTAGATCATTTGATACGTTAGGCATAGAGGGGTTAGGAGATGATATCTCGAAAGATTTAGCCATGAGGCAACTTTCTTCCTCCACATGAATGACCTCATTGGGGGATTCACTTGGTGATGAAGAGTTAGTGGAGAGGGAGGCAAGAGCAACCAATCCATTAGAAGTTGCATCTTCTTCATCATCTACATCATCATCTCCGGAGGTATATTCTTCTTGAGTTGATAGCACAATAGATGTGTCTAAGGTGGATCTTGTCGTGAAGCAATGTGCATTCTTGATATGAGGATTCTCATTGGGGGATTCAAAGTGAGGATTCTTATTATTATGAAGGCATGTTCTACTCAGGTTCTGATCATGAAAGAAATCCTACAGAAGTATGCAGACTCAACAGGCTTACACATCAATTTTCACAAATCCTCCCTCATACCAATAAACATCTCCAATCAACAGGCCAACTTCCTTGCTGGCATTCTGGGTTGTAGTCTGGCTACAATGCCTTTTACATACTTGGGTTTACCACTGGGCACAACCAAACCAACAGTTCAAGATTTAATGCCTCTTGTGGATAGGATTGAGAGAAGAGTCTCAGCAACCTTCTTAATGATGAATTATAGTGGCAGGGTTACAGTGGTGAATTCTCTCCTTACCTCAATAGCAAACTTCACCATGTGTTCAATTCAGATTAACCCCAAAATTTTAGAGCATGTGGAGAAAATAAGAAGGCACTGTCTTTGGAACAAGAAAACAGAGGATGGGGAGAAAAGCAATTCCCTAGCTGCCTGGGATATGGTCTGCAAGCCAAAGGACAAAGGAGGATTAGGTGTTCTAAATCTCAAAATACAGAATGAAGGGCTACTCCTCAAGTATCTACACAAGTTTTATAACAAAGCAGACATTCCTTGGGTTCACTTACTATGGAATACCTATTATAATGGGAAAGTACCACATAACTTGAATCCATGTGGATCAAATTGGTGGCGCAGTATTTTTAATCTTTCTCCTATCTACAGAGGAATTTCTATAAGTAATATTAAGGATGGAAGAAGTACACTCTTTTGGAAGGACAAGTGGTTGCAAGACATTAACTCAGAAATATTTCCCAGAGCCTTTTCCTTTACCAAAAAAGAAGATATATCAGTCAGGGATTTTTTAACCTCTCAACATTTATCACAGAATTTCCACCTGCCATTAACACCACAAGCTCTTGATGAACTCAGAACTTTACAGAGTCTAGCTAGTCACATTGACTTCTCCACTGATACTCATGATTCATGGACCTATGAATGGGGTTCTAAGGAATACTCCCCAAAGGCTTATTATAAGTTCCGCTCGTAGACTGTATCGCTCATAAAGCCTTTTCTTGGTTATGGAAATCCAAGTGTACCCCAAAACTGAAATTCTTTTGGTGGCTAGTGCTAGTGGATAGGCTGAATACCAGAAATATGCTCAGAAGAAGAAACTACACCATCAATTCCACATACAATTGCCTGATGTGCTCCTCACCACCGGAAGAAACCATTGAACATATGATCTTTCACTGTGACTTTAGTAAAGCATGTTGGAGCAAATTACATATGGTGTGGACAACAAATGGGGACAGACTGGATATCATACAAAAAGGTCGTGATGCTTGGAAAAAACCCCTATACATGGAAATAGTGATTGTTGCATCCTGGAGCATATGGAAGGAAAGAAACAATAAACTCTTCAATGGTATAGATCCGGATATTCAATCCCGGGCTAGAAGATTCAAGCAAGATTTTGCTCTGCTGGAACACAGAACAAAGAAGGATTTGCATCCCTCCATCACCAAACTATTAGACACTCTTTAGAACTCTTCTCCCCATACTACCTTGTGTCTCTGTCAGAGCTTGTAAAATGTAAAATTGTAACTGTACTTCGGCTTTCAGGCCCATATAAATATAGAAAACAGTAGGAGCCTTTCCTACTGTTAGAGTTTTCAAAAAAAAAAAATGGCGGCCACTTCCTTTGAGCTTTCTTCTTCTTCATCATCACTAGAACTTTCAACTTCATCGGAAGAATATTCTTCCTTAGTCACTAGCACAATCCTTGAGGGCCCCTTGCCCTTCTTGCTCTTGTTGTAGGATTTCTTGTTGGGGGCCTTTGAATCTTTGCCCTTTGAATCTTTGCTCTTGTCCTTGGGAATGAGCCTTCCACCATTAGTTTCCCTATGCTCATAGGGGAATTGAGCGATGAAATGGCGCTTGTCACCACAATTGTAGCATGATCTTGTTTTTGGACCCGAGCTTGTGAATCCACTTGAGTTGTTTCTCTTGATGTTGTCTTCCTTGGCCTTGGACGGGTCAACCCAAAAGGATTTTGCATGGAATGCCATGTGATCATTGTAGTGGAGTTCCAACCCCCTCCGAGTGATCATCATCCGGCATACTCTTAGGCGGTTAAGCCCGAAATAAGAGCCGAGGCTCTGATACCAATTGAAAGGATCGTATGCCGCACCTAGAGGGGGTGAATAGGTGCTAACCAATTTTTAGTTCTTTTTCAATTTAGGCTTGACACAAAGGTAAATTCTCTAGATATGCAACTATGTGAATTTACCTATATGACAAGGTCAACGACTAAGCAAGATATAGCTACGCAATATATAGAGGAGATAAAGGATAGAGGTAACCGAGAGTGGAGCACACGGACACAGGGAGTTGATTCTCGTAGTTCCCTTCCTTTGCAAGAAGGTACGTCTACGTTCGGAGGAGTGTGGTCGCTATGGAAGCCAGACCAACAGCCACGAAGGCTTCACTCAGGTCTCCTGTGAGCAACGCCACAAAGGCCTAGCCCACTTCCACTAAGGGATTTCCTCGAGGCGGAAACCGGGCCTTTACAAGGTTCTTGGGGCACACATCCACAACCAAATTGGAGGCTCCCAAATCTGTAACAACACAACAATCAACAACAATACATCAACAACAAACAACTAGGGATCCAAAGAGGAACACTAGCAAGAGAGCCCTCAAGCATATGAGGGGGAAATGTAAATCGCTTCGGTGAGGATGTAGATCGGTGTCTTCTCCTTCGAATCTCCAAAGATCAAGAGCTTTGGTTGGGTGAGGGAGGAGATCTTGCAAATCTTGAGTTCTTGAGGTGGCTCTAATGGTGGTGAGGCTTGGCAGAATTTCTTCAATGATTGAGCAAGGAGGAAGGTAGGAGAAGGGGGTATAAATACCCCCTCTCAAAATCCAGCCGTTGGTGACTTTCGAGGGCCGGATAATCCGGCCTAAGTTGGGGCTGGATAATCCGCCCCCCCCCCCCCAAAAAAAATCCGGCCATGGGGAAAATCCGGCCAAACGTCCGGCCAAATGTCCGGCCGACGTCCAGGGAAGTACTGAGCCGCGTCGTCTCTGGTGCTTAGCCAAAATTTGGGGGCCGGATATTTCACAAATATCCGGCCCGGATTATCCGGCCTGGTGATACTATTTCAGCTTCCTTTGACTCGTTTTTCCACACAAGTCACTCATATACATGTATCTATATAATTCCTGCACCACTTCATCAAACATTAGTGTATCACATACATTGACATCAAACACACAAAATATATTGTGAGAGATGTTCTTTCATCATCTCCACCATTGCCACACCCACCACGTTCTTCTCCATCTCATCACCATTGCAAAAAAGCTCCTCTTCGTCAACGTTTCGGACTCGATGGAGCACCACGCGCTCTACCCGGCTCATCGAACTCGGGTGTACCACCACATGGCCGAAGGGATGACTTTCAAGGTCACGGTCGCTCTCCATGCATCAAGAGTGGAGAAGTGGATCCGCGACATCAAGAGGGACTTTCTCGACGCCGCAACAACCAAGTGCGTCGGCTTGGACTGCGAGTTCACCGACCCTCGCGCGGGTGATCAGCGCGCCACCGTCCTTCAACTCTCGGTGGCGTCCGAGACTTTGGTGTTCCAGATTTTGTATGCCACAAGTGCTCAAGGAGTTCTTGCAGGACGGGAAAATCAGATTCTGCGGCGCGGCTATCAGCAATGATGTGCAAATGTTGATTCCCTACGGCATTCATATCACTTCCGCGTATGACCTACAGAAGATACTCCCGATCCCCACCAACAAGCCCACTCCGAGTCTATATGATTTGCCAAACTCTACCATTGGGACAAACCTTAAGAAGAAGAAGAGGGAGAAGTACAAGAAGATGGACATCGCTGTTGGAGATATGCCCAAGAGGCAATAATAAATTGGTTATTATATATTTGTGTTTATGATAGTGTTGACGTCAGAAACCCCCTGGCGGGCAGAGACGGGCAACACAGTAGAGCCGGGAACAACTAGGGCTGCGGCTGGCCCCAGTCCCTCAGAGCGACGGCCCGCAAAGCCTCCTGGTCGCACGTCCGATGCTATCGCAAGGGCGTGCCACCCGACCTATACCGGTCGAGAAGGTGTGGATGATGCCTCGCTTAGTTTCCTGCATGGCATACACGTAAACATTACATACGAGCCTCGATCGGCTCTCGGGTTATCCTGTGAATCGGCTCAAAGAGCCGATCCACCCATGATTCGAACGAGGTGTCCGAATATATGGTGGTCCTGCTTGATCAAGATAAAGCTAATTAGATCTACGACGATTTAGGGTTTTCACCGCATAATCGGATCATCCTACTCACGATTGGGCCTCGCGCTCGCGCACGGTGACCGTAAGCCGATCCTAGACAGGGCCTAAAAACCAATACGAGGTTGATCCCCGGAACATCCTTTCTAGGGCTAGCAAACGCCACCCTACACGCCGCTGGATCCTCCAACCCTTTGTAAGGCCTAACTATCGCGGATGTTAAACTAATCCTTGATGAAACAAGGAGCAATCGTAACGGATCAGATCCACTAAACTATGATCAAGCGGGGTGCCGCCCCTACACCTAAGATAGGTGTAAGGGCGGCTAGATGTGCAAGGGTCGCATAACGAAAGCATGTAATTCGAAGAACAATGCTAACCCTAACACATCTAAGATAACTACGTTGCTCGCCATCAAAAAGGCTTCAGCACGAGCAACGCATGAACAACGTGGGCAGGCTTGTGCTGCCTAGATCGCAAGATGCGATCTAGGCAGCATGGTGCTTACCGGAGAAACCCTCGAGACGAAGGAGTTGGCGATGCGCCGAGATTTGTTTGTGTTGAACGTTGGTTGTTGTTTATTCCATAAACCCTAGATACATATTTATAGTCCAAAGGACTTTCTAACCGAGGCGTGCACCTAACCGTGCACGGGTAAAACTCTAACTCTTAACCGACACGTAATCTAATATGTTACAGATACAAGGGCAAACTAGCCCAAACTTTGCATGTAAGGCCGATTCACGTATTTCTTCCGTATATGTATTCTTCGAATCCATCTTGATCGCGGCCCACCTCTGACTCGGTCAAATTCTGGTGATAACACATGCCCCCCTGGTTTTGGCAATGATAATTCCAAAACCACTCTGTTTTTCCTTCGAAGGGTCATGTCATTGCAGAGCAGAACTGCCGCAGTATTCTTCATCATGATGCCCTGTCTTCTCAGCTTCTCTGCACAATTTGACAGCTTTAGCATCACCTCCTCGGAAACTGCAATAGCATTAAATTCCCACCAGATTTCTCATTATTTATCCGTGCCGATCGATTAGCCCTCTTCATCCCCTCCCTCTGTTCTAGATATCAGCACCAAAAACCCTCTTCTCCTCCAGCCATGTCTTCTTCTTCCTCCTCTTCCGTCTCTCTCCAATCCTCTTCCTCAAGCGAATTGGTTCCAGAGCACAACCAGATGGAGACGTACAACCACCGGGCTCCCAAGCATTGGGACAAGCGGGAGTGGGACTTTGACTACGTGCCGGAGGGTGAAGACCTTGTCTGGTCAGATGGGGCCATGCCCCTAACCGACGGGGAAGATGACCTCCGGTACCTGGTCGACGGAGTACTGGAGGCGGAGAGCGACGACGACGACCCTCCCTTCCGGGGTAAATTCACCTCCGTCACCAAAAAAGAAGAGGACAACGAAGAAGAAGACGTCTCCTCCAACCTGAAGAAGGAACAGGAGGACGACACCTCCTCTGACGAACCACCACCAAAGCGTATCCGGGGCTGGGCTTGGTCAGACGAGGACAATGATGATGACGAGGAAGAGGCCTCCGCTGAAGGTCACGAGTAGCGACAACGAGGAACTCGCCGAGCGACGACGAACGGCGACAGCTACCTCAGTGACGGCGAAGACAGCAACAGCCCTTAGAGTAGATATTTACTAGCATAGAGTTGGTAGTAGTAATCCGTTCCCCTTTTGTTGAACAATCGGCTTCTCCTTGTAAGAAATTTTATTATCAATGAAAACTTCTTTTGATTTTGCCGATGTCCCGTATGCTGATTCAGCCGATTCCAACCAAATTTGTTCTCCAGAGCCAAGATACCTTCAGACGAGTTGCCCCCCGAGCCTCACCCAAGGCGAGAATAGTGATGAACCAGCCAAAAATGTTACCCTTGGCTTCCAAATGATTAATATGGAACCAGCCGATTCCAACGAAATCGGCTCTCCGAAACAAAGATATTTTAGGGAGAGCTGCCCCCCGAGCCTCTTCAACCCACTTCTTGCTCCTTCCCTAACCCGATTTGCACGTCCATGCTGTTCTTGGAATTATCTCTTGAAGAGAGGATCCGAGCCCTTAAACTACTCCATTGAGGAGTTCTTCCATTAAAATCTCTCTTCGTGCTCCATTGACCCTCTGATCGTAACAGTTATTCCTCTTGAGTCGATGGCCATGCATCGGCTTTTATATCCTTAAGTCGATGTCTGCTGCATCGGCTGTGCTCAAAATTTTTCGAATTTTTTTCCATTTTTTACGGCCGATTTATGCCTCGGCCCCCATACTTCAATACCCATCACCAAAGGATGAGACGCTTCCACTGCATATCCTCGTGTTTTATCCACCTGGGTGCCCCCCGAGCCGATTCTGTCAAGAGAATTGATGGTATCGGCTCTGTTGGCTTATATGTTGAACCCAGGCAGAATGGATGGTGAGGATGATTTTGGCCGATTGCTGGAATCGGCCTCCACGTTGCTTGCTCGGTGAAGGTTTTGTGAGGTCCCTTCATAAATTTTTGGGGCCGATCACAAGGATCAGCCTTGCCACGTTTGCTCATTGACGTGCTCTTGCTACTCGTTCAGGCCGGTAGATAAAACCAGCCCAATCTCTGACTTTATCATGTTGGTGCACTTGCTGTCGTCCACCTTGAGTGCATCGTATAATCGTGGAGCACTAAGCTTCGTCGGAAGAACGAGTACCATGTTTGTGCCAGCCGATGTTTCATCATCGGCTTTCCTTTGCTTGGGGCGCCACTCCATTTTCCGTGGACGACCCTCCTCATCTAGGGTTCGCTGAACTTCACAGCCAGATCAGGCCTTGCTTTTCTCAATGTGTGCAAGTATAACCTCTCGGCTTCCTCTAGGCCGCGCAATCGCTGAACCCTGCGTTTCTGGGAACGGCTGAGTCCATCAGGGCACCACCTTGGCCGGTGGTACCTATCTTCTTCTTCTCCCTCGTCTTCTGAATCTTCGAGATCTTTCAACCGAGGGGACTCAGCTCGTTTGCTTTGTGGCGGGAGAGGCCCTAGGCGCTTGAATACGGACACGTTGGCTGCCTCCTTTTTCTTCCGGTTGCATTTGGGCAATTGCCGATTGTGGGCAATCGGCTCATTCATGAATCCCAGCAGTGTCCGAAGAAGGGACAGTCCCAGTGCCTATCCTCGTCGACTCGCTCCCCAAGCTTTTCCTTGGCACGGCGCTCGTGCTCCTCCTCATCATGATCATGCCGACGATGCCTCCTGTCGTCCCTAGCCAGCCCGATCTTCTTCATCATCGCCGTTGGATCGCCGGCGTTGGTCATACTCGACTCACATACTTGTTGAGGAGGTGATCGGAGAGAGGTCGTTGATACCTTACGTTTTTCACCTCTCCTCTCGTGACGTAGCGCTTGCCGTCTTGGCGGAGCCGATCGCGTGGAGCGGCTTCCTCCGTATCTTTGCTATGAGAGCAAGCTGCTCTCATCTCCGTCCTTACCGCAGTGGTGTCCAGGTCCTACCATGTTGATATTGCACGGGAAATCCGGCTGGCACCCTCCATGGTAAGTATACTCCACCATGTTTACGGCGGGGAAGGGTGTGTGTCGACCTTCATGGCGTATTGGTTGAAAATCAACCGTCCGTTTTCTATCGCCATTTGGATCTGCTGCCGCCACACCCTGCAGTCGTTGGTGGTGTGGGTGAACGTGTTATGCCACTTGCAGTATGGCTTTCCGTTCAGCTCTTGCACCGTGGGGATCTTGTGGCCTTCGGGTACCTTTATATGCTTCTCCGTGAGTAAGAGATCAAAAATCTGCTCCGTCTTGGTCACGTCGAAGTCGAACCCTTTTGGAGGGCCTTGTGGCTTCACCCATTTGCAGGTCACGGGGCCTCGTCGCTCGAGTCCATTCAGCCACCTGCTACCTCTCGATCTCCCGCAGCACCTTCATCCTCATCCGCCTCAACCAGGGTCACTCGCACGCTTGAATTTGTCCCGGTAAACATCCGGGTGGTGCTGCTCATATGCTCGACGCCTCCGCACCATGTGCGCCAATGAAGGGTAGTCCGCTTGGGAGGCCACGTCCTTAATCGATGATGAGAGACCCACCACCGCCAACTCGATCGCTTCTTTTTCACTTATATGAGCCGAAAAGCATCGGTTCCTAATGGTCCTCGAAGCGCCGGACGTATTCCGACACCTGTTTCCCCGCGCTTCGTCGTACTTGCGCTAGATCGGCAATACCAACATCGGAAGCCTCCGAATGATACTGCTCATGGAACCGCTCTTCCAACCGCTTCCAAGTCCGGATGGAGTTCGGTGGCAGCGATGTGTACCACCCGAAAGCCGATCCTGTGAGGGACCGTGCGAAGAACCTCACACGCAACTCGTCCGATGCCGAGATCGTGCCCAGCTGTGCCAAATATCGGCTCACATGCTCGATGGAGCTCGGAACCATCCGATCCACTAAACTTTGTGAAGTCCGGGAGCCGATATTTGGGTGGTAGCGGGATCAGTTCGTAGTCGTTGGGGTACGGCTTGGCGTAGCCGAACGTCTTCCTTTTCGGCATCATGCCGAATTGATCTTTCAGGATTGCACAAATCTGATCCGCTGTGATGGCTGAAGGTGTCGAACCCTGAAGATTCGCCGGGGTGGCATACTTAACCAGCCATGCTTGCTTTTCCGGTTCTAAGCCAACTGCAGGAGCTGGGCCGTGGAGGTTTGTCGGAGTGGCGTACTTAGCTAGCCACGTTTGCTTCTCAGGATCGGCTCCCGACGTTCCTCCTGCCGTTCCGCAGGCCCCCGACGTTGCAGCCTCGGTTTGAGAGTGCCCGGGCGTTGCGATGCAGGTACGTATGCGCACGCGTATCCGTGCGGGATCTCCTTGGGTGCCTCGGGTAGGAATTGGTAGTCACTAGGATCACCACCAATCTTGTAGACGACGTATGCCGATGAGTTCGGCAGTTCCGGTGCTGCCCATGCGAACGGCTGGGGCTGGAGTGGCATCTCTCCTTTGAAAGTCCCCGCAGCTGGTCCCGACGGAGAATACCGGTGGCTCATGATTTCCTGGACCACGCGCGAGCGACACGCTCCAAAGTGTTCACCGGGCTCTCGCAGTGGCGGTGCAGCGAATGAGCCACCATGTAGTTGATTTCCCGCCGCGGCGACCTGGTGCGTTCTTCCGACGGGGCGGGCAGGTCCACTCCATCGAGTGCGCCTTCGGGTGTGAAACCCTTCCACCCGACGCCATGGGAGCGAGTTCCGTGAAAAGAGCCGATGAGTTCGGCCTCGAGGGTTGCCTTGATCTCGTCATGTTTCTTCTTGAGTTCATCGGGCGGATCCTCGTACGTGACCGGAGTGTCTTCCGCCATCTCGGATGTAGATGGCGATGTTGTGGATGTCGAAGGTTGTCCCACCGGGCGTGCCGAAATGTGTTGACGTCGAAACCCCCCGGCGGGCAGAGATGGGCAACACGAGTAGAGCCGGGAACAACTAGGGCTGCGGCTGGCCCCGGTCCCTCGGAGCGACGGCCCGCAAAGCCTCCCGGTCGCACGTCCGATGCTATCGCAAGGGCGTGCCACCCGACCTATACCCGGTCGGGAAGGTGTGGATGATGCCTCGCTTAGTTTCCTGCATGGCATACACGTAAACATTAAATACGAGCCTCGATCGGCTCTCAGGTTATCCTGTGAATCGGCTCAAAGAGCCGATCCACCCATGATTCGAACGAGGTGCCCGAATATATGGTGGTCCTGCTTGATCAAGATAAAGCTAATTAGATCTACGACAATTTAGGGTTTTCACCGCATAATCGGATCATCCTACTCACGATTGGGCCTCGCGCTCGCGCACGGTGACCGTAAGCCGATCCTAGACAGGGCCTAAAAACCAACACGAGGTTGATCCCCGGAACATCCTTTCTAGGGCTAGCAAACGCCACCCTACACGCCGCTGGATCCTCCAACCCTTTGTAAGGCCTAACTATCGCGGATGTTAAACTAATCCTTGATGAAACAAGGAGCAATCGTAACGGATCAGATCCACTAAACTATGATCAAGCGGGGTGCCGCCCCTACACCTAAGATAGGTGTAAGGGCGGCTAGATGTGCAAGGGTCGCATAACGAAAGCATGTAATTCGAAGAACAATGCTAACCCTAACACATCTAAGATAACTATGTTGCTCGCCATCAAAAAGGCTTCAGCACGAGCAACGCATGAACAACGTGGGCAGGCTTGTGTTGCCTAGATCGCAAGATGCGATCTAGGCAGCATGGTGCTTACCGGAGAAACCCTCGAGACGAAGGAGTTGGCGATGCGCCGAGATTTGTTTGTGTTGAACGTTGGTTGTTGTTTATTCCATAAACCCTAGATACATATTTATAGTCCAAAGGACTTTCTAACCGAGGCGTGCACCTAACCGTGCACGGGTAAAACTCTAACTCTTAACCGACACGTAATCTAATATGTTACAGATACAAGGGCAAACTAGCCCAAACTTTGCATGTAAGGCCGATTCACGTATTTCTTCCGTATATGTATTCTTCGAATCCATCTTGATCGCGGCCCACCTCTGACTCGGTCAAATTCTGGTGATAACAGATAGATGTTTATATACCATGCTATAATTGTATTAACCGAAACTTTGATACATGTGTGTTATGTAAACAACAAGAAGTCCCTAGTAAGCCTCTTGTATAACTAGCTTGTTGATTAATAGATGATCATCGTTTCATGATCATGAACATTGGATGTTATTAATAACAAGGTTATATCATTATGTGAATGATGTAATGGACACACCCAATTAAGCGTAGCATAAGATCATGTCATTAAGTTCATTTGCTATAAGCTTTCGATACATAGTTACCTAGTCCTTTCGACCATGAGATCATGTAAATCACTTATGCCGGAAGGGTACTTTGATTACATCAAACGCCATCTGCGTAAATGGGTGGTTATAAAGGTGGGATTAGGTATCCGGAAAGTATGAGTTTAGGCATATGGATCAACAGTGGGATTTGTCCATCCCGATGACGGATAGATATACTCTGGGCCCTCTCGGTGGAATGTCGTCTAATTAGCTTGCAATCATATGAATGGTTCATAAGAGACCACATACCACGCTACGAGTAAAGAGTACTTGTCAGAGACGAGGTTGAACAAGGTATCGTGATACCGATGATCAAACCTCGGACAAGTAATATATCGCGTGACAAAGGGAATTGGTATCGTATGTAAATGGTTCAATCGATCACTAAGTCATCGTTGAATATGTGGGAGTCATTATGGATCTCCAGATCCCGCTATTGGTTATTGGTCGGAGAGAAGTCTCAACCATGTCTGCATAGTTCGCGAACCGTAGGGTGACACACTTAAGGTTTGATGTCGTTTAAGTAGATATGGAATATGGAATGGAGTTCGAAGTTTTGTTCGGAGTCTCGAATGGGATCCAGGACATCACGAGGAGTTCCGTAATGGTCCGGAGAATAAGATTCATATATAGGAAGTCATATTCCAAGTTTGGAAATGATCCAGTGCATTTATGGAAGGTTCTAGAAGGTTCTAGAAAAGTCCGGAAGAAAGGCACTATGGAAGGTGGAGTCCCGAAGGGACTCCACAAGCTTGGCCGGCCAAACCCTAAGGGGAGGAGTCCCAGGTGGACTCCACCAAGGGTGGCCGGCCACCCCACCTCAAGGAAAGGTGGGAGTCCCACCTTGAGTAGGACTCCCCCTTTAGTAGGTTTCCCACCAAAGGTAGGTTTTGGAGTTGGGGTCTTATTCGAAGACTTGGGAGACTAGACTTGGGGCTTCCACCTATATAAGGAGGAGCAAGGGGAGGGGGCCGGCCACCCCAAGACCACAAGTTGGCCGCAACCCCTGATACGTCTCTAACGTATCTATAATTTCTTATGTTCCATGCTAGTTTTATGACAATACCTACATGTTTTATTCATACTTTATATCGTTTTGATGCATTTTCCGGCACTAACCTATTAACAAGATGCCGAAGCGCCAGTTCCTATTTTCTGCTGTTTTTGGTTTCAGAAATTCTACACAGGAAATATTCTCGGAATTGGACGAAACAAAAGGCCACGTTCCTATTTTTCCCGGGGCTTCACGGAGTCCGAAGGAGAGACGAAGGGGGCCGCGAGGAGCCCACACCCTAGGGGGGGCGCGGGCCACCCCTTGGCCGCGCCGCCAGGTGGGGACCCCACCTCGGGACTTGATACGTCTCCAACGTATCTATAATTTCTGATGTTCCATGCTAGTTTTATGACAATACCTACATGTTTTGCTCGCACTTTATAATGATTTCATGCATTTTCCGGAACTAACCTATTAACAACATGTCGAAGTGCCAGTTCCTGTTTTCTGTTGTTTTTGGTTCCAGAAAGGCTGTCGGGCAATATTCTCGGAATTCGACGAAACAAAGACCAAATATCTTATTTTCCTCGGGAGGTTCCAGAACACCGAAGGAGAGTCGGAGGCGGGCAGCAGGGGGCCGACACCATATGGCGGCGCGGGTGGCCCCCTGGCCGCGCCAACCTATGGGGAGGGGGCCCCGTGGCCCCTCCGACTCCGCCTCTTCGCCTATAAAGTCCCTTGCGACCTAAAACGCGATACCAATTGACGAAACTCCAGAAAGACTCCAGGGGCGCCGCCGCCATCGCGAAACTCCAATTCGAGGGACAGAATCTCTGTTCCGGCACGCCGCCGGGACGGGGAAGTGCCCCCAGAAGCAATCTCCATCGACGCCACCGCCTCCATCATGCTCCGTGAGTAGTTCCCCCATGGACTACGGGTTCTAGCTGTAGCTAGTTGGTACACTCTCTCCCATGTACTTCAATACAATGATCTCATGAGCTGCCTTGCATGATTGAGATTCATGTGATGTAATCGGTGTTGTGTTTGTTGGGATCCGATGGATTGTTACATCTATAAAGTTTGTGAAGTTATTGTTGCTGCAATCTTGTTGTGTTTAATGCTTGTCACTAGTGCACGAGTGGCATGATCTTAGATTTAAGCTCTATACTTATTGCTTAGATTGTATCTACAAGTTGTTTGCACATGTCTATGTCCGGAACCCGAGGCCCCAGAGTGACAACAACTGGGATAACTGGAGGGGAAGGCTTAGGTATGAGGATCACATGTTTTCACCAAGTGTTAATGCTTTGATCCGGTGCTCTATTAAAAGGAGTACCTTAATTACCAGTAGATTACCTTGAGGCTCGGCTGCCACCGGTTGGTAGGACAAAAGATGTTATGCAAGTTTCTCATTGCGAGCACGTATGACTATATATGGAAAACATGCCTACATGATTAATAATCTTGATGTTCTGTCTTAATGCTATTTCAATCCTATCAATTGCCGAACTGTAATTTGTTCACCCAACACTTGTTATTGGAGAGTTACCACTAGTGTAGATAGCTGGGAACCCCGGTCCATCTCTCATCATCATATACTCGGTCCTATATGTCATTGGAAGTAGTATCAACTATTTTCCGGTGCCATTGCCTGCAGTGCTACTTATTCTTGCTGCTTGTGTTACTGTTACTATTGCTCTCATATCACTGCTGCTTTCACATCACCCCTGTTACTAGTGCTTTTCCAGGTGCAGCTGAATTGACAACTCAGTTATTAAGGCTTATAAGTATTCTTTACCTCCCCTTGTGTCGAATCAATAGATTTGGGTTTTACTTCCCTCGAAGACTGTTGCGATCCCCTATACTTGTGGGTTATCAAGACTATTTTGTGGCGCCCTTGCCGGGGAGGCATAGCTCTACTCATAAGTTCACCTGGGGAGTACACTCTACCTCTCTCTCTGTTTTTATTTTATTTTGTTTTGCTTAGTTTACTTTTGTCTAGTTTATTTGTGCTTAGTTTATTTCTGTCTAGTATTATTTTGCTTAGTTTACTTTTGTCTAGTTTGTTTTTGTCTTGTTTTATTTTCCTATATACCCGAAAATCCATAAAAATTTGAAAAACCTAAAAATTAAAAACTGTTGTTATGGAAGAACCCACAACCTATTTGGAGCTCATAGAATTATATAATAATTATAGAGAATCAAGAACGGGTAAAGTTATGAGTGTTGTGATAGAAAAATTGAATACAATTGCTAAAATCTTGCTTAAACGCCATGATATAAACTGTTGCTCTAAACAGGATACTAAACATCTTAAATTGCAATGTGGCTTTAGTGAGGAAGTTTTAATTAAGAACTATAATTGGAATAGCTATATTCATTTTGGGTTCGAAGAAGTAGAACAATTTGTTTTGTTTATGGGAGCCTCTGAGATAGAATCCTTCATGGCTAAAAATTATGAAACTTGTGTTGCTTGTAAGGACCTTAAAGATTATGTCTCTTCTATCCTTAATTTTTGCATAGAAAGTTACAGCGATAATCCTTATATTATTGATTATAAAGAGAGACTCGTTAATGCACAAGAATGCTCTCACAATTTGCAGGAACCTGTGAAAGAAGAAATTGATGAACTTGAAAGCTCATTGGATGAAAGAGAGGAGGAAATTGATGAACCTGAAAGCTCATTGGATGAAAAAGAAGAGGAGAGTGATGAACAAAAGGAGGAAGAATGGATTAGCTACCCATGCCAACCTTCTAATGAGAGTAACTCTTTATCTCTTACACTATTTGATTGTCCTCCATGCTTACCAGAGGAGGATGAATGTTATGTTCCTGTGAATTCTCTTGAAATATTCCCTATAAGTAAAACTTGTGAGAACAATTATGCTACTGTTATCTATGATAATCCATGCTACTTTGATAAATTTTATAATAATGCTTTGTTTGTGCCTGATGTCGAAATGCATGGTACTAAAGAGTTTTGCTTGGCAAATGTTTATGATAAATCTCTAGATGATGGTCCTATGTTACTTGATAATATTAATTGTACTACTAATGAAAATGGGATTGGAAAGGTCTTGACTTTATCTAGGAGTCCCATATCTTTTGAGATTGATCAATCATCTTGTTATATTATTGATAAAAGTGGTTTTGAAAGTTTTGATCCTATTATGTTTGAGCTTGATAAAAATTATCTGTTTATAGATCATGAAAAGCATGCTGCATGTGATAGTTATATTGTTGAGTTTATTCATGATGCTACAGAAAATTATTATGATAGAGGAAAATATGGTTGTAGAAATTTGCATGGTACTAAAACACCTCTCTATATGCTGAAACTTTTGATGTTACTCTTGTTCTATCTTTCTATGCTTGTCACTTTGTTCTTCATGAATTTATTTGTGTACAAGATTCCTAAGCATAGGAAGTGGGTTAGACTTAAATGTGTTTTGAATTTGCTTCTTGATGCTCTCTTTTGTTTCAAATCTTATTTCTTGCGAGTGCATCATTAAAATTGTTGAGCCCATCTTAATGGCTATAAAGAAAGAACTTCTTGGGAGATAACCCATGTCTTTATTTTGCTACTGTTTTGTTGTGTCTTGGAAGTTGTTACTACTGTAGCAACCTCTCCTTATCTTTATTTTATTGCAATGTTGTGCCAAGTAAAGTCTCTAATACAAGGTTGATACTAGATTTGGATTTCTGCGCAGAAACAGATTTTTAGCTGTCACGAATTTGAGTAGGTCTCTCCGTAGGAAACCCAAAAAATTCTGCCACTTTTCATGCGTGTTCCTCAGATATGTACGCAACTTTCATTAGTTTTGAGTTTTCTGATTTGAGCAACGGAAGTACCTCTAAAAAATTCGTCTTTACTGGCTGTTCTGTTTTGACAGATTATGTCTCTGTTTTTTTGCATTGTCTCTTGTGGACTTTAAGCAAGGCTTTCTAGATGTGGAGAGCTGTAGCTAATGTTTTATTGAGTTCTTGCAATGTGTCACTACAGGACTAAAGTGGATTAAAGTTTTTTGAGTACTAACCCCTCTAATTAAGTTTATGAGAAGTTTGGTGTGAAGGAAGTTTTCAAGGGTCAAGAGAGGAGGATGATATATGATCAAGAAGAGTGAAAAGTCTAAGCTTGGGGATGCCCCCGTGGTTCATCCCTGCATATTTCAAGAAAACTCAAGCGTCTAAGCTTGGGGATGCCCAAGGCATCCCCTTCTCCATCAACAACTTATCAGGTCACCTCTAGTGAAACTATATTTTTATTCCGTCACATCCTATGTGCTTTACTTGGAGCTTCTTGGTGTTTTTATTTTTGTTTGTGTTTGAATAATTTCGGATCCTAGCAATCCTTGTGTGGGAGAGAGACACGCTCCGCTTTTTCATATGAACACTTGTGTTCTTTGTTTTTCATATTCATGGCGGAAGTTGAAAGCCGCAACACTTATTGTTATTTGGATGGAAACAGAAAATGCTTCGTATTGTCTTGAATAATTTGATACTTGGCAATTGTTTTGAGCTCTCAAGTAGATCATGATTAAGCTCTTGCACCATGTATTTTGAACCTATTAGTGGAGAACTACCGTAGAGCTTGTTGAAATTTGGTTTGCATGATTGGTCTCTCTAAGGTCTAGATATTTTCTGGTAAAGTGTTTGAGCAACAAGGAAGACAGTGTAGAGTTTTGTAATGCTTGCAATATGTTCTTATGTAAGTTTTGCTGTACCGGTTCATACTTGTGTTTGCTTCAAATAACCTTGCTAGCCAAAGCCTTGTACTGAGAGGGAATGCTTCTCGTGCATCCAAAACCTTGAGCCAAAACCTATGCCATTTGTGTCCACCATAACTACCTACTATGTGGTATTTTTACTGCCATTCCAAGTAAATACTTCACGTGCTACCTTTAAACAATTCAAAACTTTATTACTCCTTATTTGTGTCAATGTTTTATAGCTCATGAGGAAGTATGTGGTGTTTTATCTTTCAACCTTGTCATTTACTCTTGACAGACTTTCACCAATGGACTAGTGGCTCATCCGCTTATCCAATAATTTTGCAAAAAGAGCTGGCAATGGGGTTCCCAGCCCCAATTAATTAACTTTCATTAATAATTCTCTTCACATGTTTTGCCCTGATTCATCAGTAAGCAACTTAATTTTGCAAATAGACACTCCTTCATGGTATGTGAATGTTGGAAGGCACCCGAGGATTCGGTTAGCCATGGCTTGTGAAAGCAAAAGGTTGGGAGGAGTGTCAACCATAAATAAAACTAAAGTTCATGTGTAAACAAAAGAGAAGAGGGATGATCTACCTTGCTGGTAGAGATAACGTCCTTCATGGGAGCCGCTCTTGAAAGTCTGGTTGATGAGGTAGTTAGAGTGCCCACTACCATTCGTTGACAACAACAAACATCTCTCAAAATTTTATTTGTATGCTCTCTATATGATTTCAAAACTTAAAAAGCTCTAGCACATGATTTAATCCCTGCTTCCCTCTGCAAAGGGCCCTTCTTTTACTTTATGTTGAGTCAGTTTACCTACTCCTTTCTATCTTAGAAGCAAATACTTGTGTCAACTGTGCATTGATTCTTACATACTTGCTTATTTGCATTCATCATATTACTTTGTGTTGACAATTATCCATGAGATATGCATGTTGAAAGTTAAAAGCAATTGCTGAAATTTAATCATCCTTTGTGTTGCTTCAATGCCTTTTACTTTGAATTTATTGCTTTATGAGTTAACTCTTATGCAAGACTTTTTGATGCTTGTCTTGAAAGTACTATTCATGAAAAGTTTTTCTATATGTTATCTATTTGTTAGCAAACTATAGATCGTTGCCTTGAGTCACTGCATTCATCTCATATGCTTTACAATAGTATGATCAAGATTATGTAAGTAGCATGTCACTACAGAAATTATTCTTTTTATCGTTTACCTACTCGAGGGCGAGTAGAAACTAAGCTTGGGGATGCTTGATACGTCTCCAACGTATCTATAATTTCTGATGTTCCATGCTAGTTTTATGACAATACCTACATGTTTTGCTCGCACTTTATAATGATTTCATGCATTTTCCGGAACTAACCTATTAACAAGATGCCGAAGTGCCAGTTCTTGTTTTCTGTTGTTTTTGGTTCCAGAAAGGCTGTTCGGGCAATATTCTCGGAATTCGACGAAACAAAGACCAAATATCTTATTTTCCCCGGGAGGTTCCAGAACACCGAAGGTGAGTTGGAGGCGGGCAGCAGGGGGCCCACACCATATGGCGGCGCGGGTGGCCCCCGGCCGCGCCGGCCTATGGGGAGGGGGCCCCGTGGCCCCTCCGACTCCGCCTCTTCGCCTATAAAGTCCCTTGCGACCTAAAAATGCGATACCAATTGACGAAACTCCAGAAAGACTCCAGGGGCGCCGCCGCCATCGTGGAACTCCAATTCGGGGGACAGAATCTCTGTTCCGGCACGCCGCCGGGACGGGGAAGTGCCCCCGGAAGCCATCTCCATCGACGCCACCGCCTCCATCATGCTCCGTGAGTAGTTCCCCAATGGACTACGGGTTCTAGCTGTAGCTAGTTGGTACTGTCTCTACCATGTACTTCAATACAATGATCTCATGAGCTGCCTTACATGATTGAGATTCATCTGATGTAATCGGTGTTGTGTTTGTTGGGATCCGATGGATTGTTACATCTATAAAGTTTGTGAAGTTATTTTTACTGCAATCTTGTTGTGTTTAATGCTTGTCACTAGTGCACGAGTGGCATGATCTTAGATTTAAGCTCTATACTTATTGCTTAGATTGTATCTACAAGTTGTTTGCACATGTCTATGTCCGGAACCCGAGGCCCCGAGTGACGAGCAAGCGGGATAGCTGGAGGGGAAGGCTTAGGTATGAGGATCACATGTTTTCACCAAGTGTTAATGCTTTGCTCCGGTGCTCTATTAAAAGGAGTACCTTAATTACCGATAGATTCCCTTGAGGCCCGGCTGCCACCGGCTGGTAGGACAAAAGATGTTATGCAAGTTTCTCATTGCGAGCACGTATGACTATATATGGAAAACATGCCTACATGATTAATAATCTTGATGTTCTGTCTTAATGCCATTTCAATCCTATCAATTGCCCAACTGTAATTTGTTCACCCAACACTTGTTATTGGAGAGTTACCACTAGTGTAGATAGCTCGGGAACCCCGGTCCATCTCTCATCATCATATACTCGGTCTATATGTCATTGGAAGTAGTATCAACTATTTTCTCGGTGCCATTGCCTCCGTGCTACTCATTATCTGCTGTCTGTGTTACTGTTACTATTGCTCTCATATCAGTGCTGCTTTCACATCACCCCTGTTACTAGTGCTTTTCCAGGTGCAGCTGAATTGACAACTCAGTTGTTAAGGCTTATAAGTATTCTTTACCTCCCCTTGTGTCGAATCAATAAATTTGGGTTTTATTTCCCTCGAAGACTGTTGCGATCCCCTATACTTGTGGGTTATCAGGACTCCACCGACATCACCCTTTCGCCTATATAATCCTCCAGATGTGAAAACCCTAAATAATCCGGTCTTCCTCCACGAAAAGTTACGTAGCCGCCGCCATCGTGAAGACAAGTTTCGGGGGACAGAATCTCTGTTCCGGCACGCCGCCGGGATGGGGAAGTGCCCCCGGACTCCATCTCCATCGACTCCATCTCCATCGACTCCATCGCCATCTTCATCGCCGTTGCTGTCTCCCATGATGAGGAGGGAGTAGTTCTCCCTCGAGGCTGAGGGCTCTACCGGTAGCTATGTGGTTCATCTCTCTCTCCCATGTGATCTTTATTTGATCATGAGCTTTGTATCACTATTAATCTATGTTCTACTCTAGTGATGTTATTAAAGTAGTCTATTCCTCCTCCATGATGTAAAGTTGACAGTGTGTGCATCATGTAGTACTTGGCGTATGTTATGATTGTAATCTCTTGTAGATTATGAAGTAACTATTACTATGATAGTATTGATGTGATTTATTCCCCCTTTCATAGCTATTGTTGACAGTGTTTATGCTATGTTAGTACTCGGTCCAAATTGCAACGGTCTATTATGCACTCTAGAGGTTACTCTAATATGAACTCCGGATGTTGTGGAGCTTGTTTACTCCGGCTTGAGGTGTGCTTTTGTAGCCCTACACAATGAATGGTGTTTGTTATCCAACAAGAGAGTGTAGAAAGTAGCATTTATTTATTCAGTTATGTGATCATAGTTGAGAGTGTCCATTAGTGAAAGTATGATCCCTCGGCCTTGTTTCTAAGCATTGAAACACCGTTTCCAACAAGTTCTGTTACATGTTTGTTTGCTGCCATCTTTATTTCAGATTGCAATTACTACTTACAATAATCCATTATACTTGTATTTCACTATCTCTTCGCCGAACTAGTGCACCTATACATCTGACAAGTGTATTTGGTGTGTTGGGGACACAAGAGACTTCTTGTATCGTAATTGTAGGGTTGCTTGAGAGGGATATCTTTGACCTCTACCTCCCTGAGTTCGATAAACCTTGGGTGATTCACTTAAGGGAAACTTGCTGCTGTTCTACAAACCTCTGCTCTTGGAGGCCCAACACTGTCTACAGGAATAGAAGCGTGCGTAGACATCACCCCCTTGGCCGGCGCCCCAAACCCTAGCTGCTCCCCAAACCCTAGCCGCCTCCTCCTCCACCACAACTCCCGCAGCGCATAGGCGAAGCCCTGCCGGAGTTCTCCACCACCACCGCCACCACGCCGTCGTGCTGCCGGGATTCCGAGGAGGATCTACTACTTCCGCTGCCCGCTGGAACGGGGAGAAGGACGTCGTCTTCATCAACACCGAACGTGTGACAGAGTACGGAGGTGCTGCCCGATTGTGGCACCGTCAAGATCAAGATCTTCTACGCGCTTTTGCAAGCGGCAAGTGATCGACTACATCCACCCCGAGATCTAATCTCGTTAAGCTTTACGAATCTTCGAGGGTTAGTCTCTTCATCTCCTCGTTGCTACCGTCTACTAGATTAGATCTTGGCTTGTGTTTCGTTCTTGCGGTAGGAAATTTTTGTTTTCTATGCTACGAATCCCATCAGTGGTATCAGAGCCGTGTCTATGCATAGATTGGTTGCACGAGTAGAACACAATTGTTTTGTGGGCGTTGATGCTTTGTTGTCTTTAGTTCGAGTACTTTGCATCTTTGTGGCATAGTGGGATGAAGCGGCTCGGGCTAACTTTACATGACCGCGTTCATGAGATTTGCTCCACGCTCGACATGCAACTTGTATTGCATAAGTGGCTTTGCGGGTGTCTGTCTCTCCTACTATAGTAAAGATCCAATTTACTCTTTCTGTTGACAACACTAGTATCACCGTTGTGGTTCATGTTCGTAGGTAGATTGGATCTTATGCAAAAACCCTAAACCACGTAAAATATGCAAACCAAATTAGAACCGTCTAACTTGTTTTTGCAGAGTTTGGTGATGTGATATGGCCATAATGTGATGATGAATATGTATGAGATGATCATTATTGTATTGTGGCAGCCGGCAGGAGCCTTATGGTTGTCTTTAAATTTCATGTTGAGTAGTATTTCAAAGTAGTTGTAATAGTTGCTACATGGAGGACAATCATGAAGACGGCGCCATTGACCTTGGTGCTACGCCGACGATGATGGAGATCATGCCCGTTGATGATGGAGGATCATGTCCGTGCTTTGGAGATGAAGATCAAAAGGCGCAAAGACAAAAGGGCCATATCATATCACATATGAACTGCATGTGATGTTATTCCTTTTATGCATCTTATATTTCTTAGATCACGACGGTAGCATTATAAGATGATCCCTCTCACTAAATATCAAGATAATAAAGTGTTCATCCTTAGTATGCACCGTTGCTAAGACTTGTCGTTTCGAAGCATCTCGTGATGATCGGGTGTGATAGATTCTACATGTGCATACAACGGGTACAAGCCGGTTTTGTACACGCGGGTACTAAGGTTGCCTTGACGAGCCTAGCATGTACAGACATGGTCTCGGAACACGGGATACCGAAAGGTAGAGCATGAGTCATATGATTGATATGATGAACACTTGGGTGTTCGCCATTGAAATTACATATTGTTCGTGATGATCGGATTTGGTGTGGTGGATTTGGTTCGTGTGATCACTGAGACAATGCGAGGGATATTGTTTTGAGTGGGAGTTCACCTAGTTTTTAATTTTGTTGAATTAAAATTTGAACTCAATTTGTCATAAACTTAGTCTAAACTATTGCAAATATATGTTGTAGATCATGGCGTCCCCATCAATCAATTTTAACCAGTTCCTAGAGAAAGAAAAGCTTAAAAGCAATGGTAGCAACTTCACCGACTGGTTCCGTCATGTGAGTATCTTCCTCAATGGCGGAAATCTGCAATATGTGCTTGATGCACCGCTAGGTTCCCCACCACTCCCTGCAGTATCCGAGGAAGAAAAGAATGCTTTCGAGAATCGGGCTAAAGCGTACTCTCAAGTTCAGTGTGCCATCCTATGCAGCCTAGAGGCAGAGCTTCAAAAGCGTTTTGAGCACCATGACCCATGTGATATGATCAATGAGCTCAAAGTTATCTTTGAAACTCATTGATAACCCACAAGTATAGGGGATCGCAACAGTCTTCGAGGGAAGTAAAACCCAAATTTATTGATTCGACACAAGGGGAGGTAAAGAATACTTATAAGCCTTAACAACTGAGTTGTCAATTCAGCTGCACACGGAAAAGCACTAGTAAGAGGGGTGATGTGAAAGCGAAGTAATATGAGAGCGAGTAATACGAGTAACCTAACACGAGTAATAGTAACACGGAGGCAATGGCACCGAGAAAATAGTTGATACTACTTCCAATGACATGTAGAACGAGTATATGATGATGAAAGATGGACCGGGGTTCCCAGCTATCTACACTAGTGGTAACTCTCCAATAACAAGTGTTGGGTGAACAAATTACGGTTGGGCAATTGATAGGATTGAAATAGCATTAAGACAGAACATCAAGATCATTAATCATGTAGGCATGTTTTCCATATATAGTCATACGTGCTCGCAATGAGAAACTTGTACAACATCTTTTGTCCTACCAGCCGGTGGCAGCCGGGCCTCTAGGGAATCTACTGGAAATTAAGGTACTCCTTTTAATAGAGCACCGGAGCAAAGCATTAACACTCCGTGAAAACATGTGATCCTCATATCTAAGC
The DNA here is from genome assembly GCF_022539505.1 of Lolium rigidum. Lineage (NCBI taxonomy): Eukaryota > Viridiplantae > Streptophyta > Magnoliopsida > Poales > Poaceae > Lolium > Lolium rigidum. The sequence continues at coordinate 207,343,832 of NC_061512.1, read as the reverse complement.
CTTTCCCTCCAGTTGTCCCAATTTCTGTCACTTTCGGGCCTTTGGTTCCGGACATAGACATGTGCATAAAACTTGTAGATACAATCTAAGCAATAAGTATAGAGCTTAAATCTAAGATCATGCCACTCGGGCCCTAGTGACAAGCATTAAACACAACAAGATTGCAGCAACAATAACTTCACAACTTTATAGATAGACTAATCATAATGTAACAATCCATCGGATCCCGACAAACACAACACCGATTACATCAGATGAATCTCAATCATGTAAGGCAGCTCATGAGATCATTGTATTGAAGTACATAGGGGAGAGAATACCAACTAGCTATAGCTAGAACCCGTAGTCCATGGGGGAACTACTCACGGAGCATGATGGAGGCGGTGGCGTTGATGGAGATGGCTTCCGGGGGCACTTCCCCGTCCGGCGAGGTGCCGGAACGCAGAGTTCTGTCCCCGAAACGGATTTTCGCGATGGTGGCGGCGCCCCTGGAGTCTTTCTGGAGTTTCGTCAATTGGTATCGATGTTTTAGGTCGGGACGGCTTAAATAGGCGAAGAGGCGGCGCAAAAGGGTTTACGGGGGCCCACAAAGTAGGGGGCGCGCCCCACCCCTTGGCCGCGCCGCCCTGGCGTGTGGGCCCCCCTGGCTCGCCTCCGACTCTCCTCCGGTGTTCTGGGGTCTTCCGGGAAAAATAAGATGTTTGGCGTTGATTTCGTCCAATTCCGAGAATATTGCCCGAACAGCCTTTCTGGAACCAAAAACAGCGAGAAAACGAGAACCGGCACTTCGGCATCTTGTTAATAGGTTAGTTCCGGAAAATGCATAAAAACATTATAAAGTGCGAGCAAAACATGTAAGTATTGTCATAAAACAAGCATGGAACATCAGAAATTATAGGTACGTTGGAGACGTATCACTCATGCGGCCGTGGAGAGCTATGAGGCCTCAAAGCAGTTCTTTGGCTGCATGATGGAAGAGGGCAGCTCCGTTAGTGAGCACGTGTTCGCTATGTCCGGACACGCGAAGAAGCTCAGTGACTTGGGGATTATCATCCCCAACCAGTTGGGTATTCATCTTGTTCTCCAATCACTGCCACCAAGTTACAAGAACTTCGTGATGAACTACAATATGCAGAACATGAATAAGGAGTTACCTGAACTCTTCTCCATGCTAAAATCTGCTGAGATTGAGATACAGAAAGAGCACCAAGTGTTGATGATCAAAAATACCACCAAGTTCAAGAAGCAGGGCAAACCTAAGAAGACCTTAAGAAGGGCGGCAAGAAAGCTGTTGCGCCTCCTGAGAAGCCTAAGGGTGGCCCTAAACCTGATACTGACTGCTATTACTGCAATGGGAAGGGGCACTGGAAGCGGAATTGCCCCAAGTACTTGGCTGATACGAAGAGCGGCCTTGTCAAGAAGAAGAAAGGTATATCCGATATACATGTTATAGATATTTATCTCACCTGGTTCTCGTACTAGTGCCCGGGTATTTGATATCGGTTCGGTTGCTCACATTTGTAACTCGAAACAGGAACTACGGAATAAATGAAGCCTAGCGAGGGATGAAGTGACGATGCGCGTTGGAAATGGATCCAAGGTCGATGTGATCGCTGTCGGCACGCTCCCTCTACATCTACCATCGGGATTAGTTTTAGACCTCAATAATTGTTATTTGGTGCCTGCGTTGAGCATGAACATTATATCTGGATCGTGTTTAATGCAAGACGGTTATTCATTTAAGTCTGAGAATAATGGTTGTTCTATTTTTATGAATAATATCTTTTATGGTCATGCGCCTGAGAAGAATGGTTTATTTCTATTAAGTCTCGATAATATCGATACACATGTTCATAACATTGATGCTAAGCGAATTAAATTGAATAATAATTCTACTTATATGTGGCACTGTCGTCTTGGTCATATTGGAGTGAAACGCATGAAGAAACTCCATTCCGATGGACTACTTGAGTCACTTGACTTTGAGTCACTTGACAGATGCGAAGCATGTCTAATGGGAAAAATGACTAAGACTCCATTCTCTGGTATTATGGAGCGAGCTACAGACTTATTGGAAATCATACATACCGATGTGTGCGGACCAATGAGTGTAGCCTCGCGCGGTGGTTATCGTTATGTTCTAACCTTCACAAATGATCTGAGTAGATATGGGTATGTCTATTTCATGAAACATAAATCCGAGACTTTCCAGAAGTTTAAGGAATTCCAAAGTGAAGTAGAAAATCAACGTAACAAAAAGATCCAGTTTCTGCGTTCTGATCGTGGAGGCGAATATCTGAGTTATGAGTTTGGCATGCATTTAAAGAAATGCGGAATACTTTCACAGTTGACACCACCGGGAACACCACAGTGCAATGGTGTGTCCGAACATCGTAATCGAACTCTCTTAGATATGGTTCGTTCTATGATGTCTCTTACTATTTGCCGTTATCATTTTGGGGTTATGCATTAGAGACAGCTGCATTCACTTTAAATAGGGCACCATCTAAATCCGTTGCAACGACACCGTATGAATTATGGTTTAATAAGAAACCTAAGCTGTCGTTCCTTAAAGTTTGGGGTTGCGAAGCCTATGTAAAAAAGTTACAACCGGACAAGCTAGAACCCAAAGCGGAGAAATGCGTCTTCATAGGATACCCTAAGGAAACTATAGGGTATACTTTCTATCACAGATCCGAAGGCAAAATCTTTGTTGCCAAGAACGGAACCTTTCTTGAAAAAGAGTTTCTCACTAAAGAAGTGACTGGAAGAAAAGTAAAACTCGACGAGGTTACTGAACCTTCTCTCGTTGATCAGAGTAGCGCAGTACCGGTGTCAGGGGGAAGACCCCGGGTAGGGCAATGGACGCGGAGCAACCGGCTGACCACTGGCCGGCTCGCGGCAAAGGCCGGCTGAGGAGCAGCCGGCTGGCGCCGTGGCCGGCTGGTCCGGAAGCCGGCTGGCTCCCGGTCCTAGTCGGCTCGGCTACGGCCGCCAATGTTGTAGCTGGGCCGGCTTCTACAAGCCATATCCGACTGGGGGTCTGTACCTCAGACCGACTCGAGGCTGGCGAGTCTTGCACTGGAAGGAACCGGGTTGGTGATCCGGGTTCCCAAAGTCCACGCTGACTTCATCTTCCGTAAAGCGCGGGGCACTGTAGAGCAGCAGTGCTACGCGCCGGACAGGCCATCATCGCCTACGACAGTCCGTACCGGCTACAGGGCATGATGGCGACGAGACTCCTCCTCGCCATACCGCTGACCTCCTCTGGCGGACGGGACAGGCCACTACGCCTCAACGGCTCCATGACGTCAACGCCTCGGGAAGGAGCGGAAGCCGGAGCCGGCCAAGCCGGCCGGTAGACTATAGGGACTTACATGTAAAGTGCCAGCGCCTATATAAGCTGGGCTACCCCCCTCGTGTGGGGGACGATCGATCATTCTTACTTCATTCCACCCTTAGCGCTGCCCTGTGAGAGAGACCATCGTCTCCCTTAGCCTCCCAGGAGCAGCCGGACACAGCTCTAGGAGCACCATTGTACCGTGTGATATCATATACACTCTAGCAGGAGTAGAGGTTTTACCTCCATCGGAGGGCCTCGAACCTGGGTACGTCGCCGTGTCGCTCGTGCCCATACCCGCTTCCGGATACCGCCGTGAGATCTCTCAGGAGCCCCTTCGATTAGCCACCCTATGGCATATGCCGTGACGATACCACGACATTTGGCGCCCACCGTGGGGCCTTCGGCATCCTCGGCCGGTGTCTTCATCCGGACGGGCCTCACCATCACCACCGGCGAGCGAGTCGCTTCAGGCTTGATCTGGAGATTCGGCTCCCTCGACTGCGTCAGCGACAACGCTGGCTGCTTCGCCGACCGGCCCTTCCCAGCCGGCGGCAACGTCATCTCCTTCGGCGGCCACGACGTATACGTCGCACCGCCGCGCTACCCGCGGCAGGTGTTGCGCTGCGCTAGCCCTCCTCCGCGAGCCGGCAGCAGCGCTCCCGCCAGCCCCGCCGTCGTGCAAGTCATGATGGCTGGCGAGGAAATCACCAAGAACCCGCGCACCCGCGGCCCCAACCTGGAGCGCAACGTCGACCCCAACGCCTCCGGCTCGGGCCCAAAGGCGCCACCACCACCATCCCGGCTGGAGCAAGTCCGGGCAAAGCTGAGCACTCCGCTCACCACCGGCGCCGGCACCGACGCCGCCGCCGTCCGAGGCAGACTCGGAGGCGCACCGCGTGCTCCTCCTCAAGCAAACCGAGGAGCTGGCTGCTGCTAAGCGCCGGTGGGACATCACCCGGCGCGAGTACAACCGCGCCCACGGCCTCCCCCCGGGCGGCGACAACCCCGGTCGAGCCGGCCAGATCCGCCGCAGAGGCCGCGACCTAGGCGCCGAGATCGACCGCGACGGCGCGGACGAGCCGGCTCCATCCATGGAGCTGCCCATCTACAACACCCCCGACAAGAACATGCTCGCGGCCGAAGCCGCCGCAGAAGAGCTGCACCGCCTTGAAGGCGAAGAGTTACGCCGCCAGACTGCGCGGGTGACTGAGTTGGTAAAGGCTGCCAACAAGCAGTCGAAAGACCCCAGGTACGCCCGAGACCCTAGAGCTTCTCACGCTCGTGGTGCCGCAGGCAACGCCAGGGATACGGCCGAGTCCACCTCCCCAGGGCCAAGCCGGCGCAACGACTCCCGCGCCACGCACGCAACCTCGAGCCGGCCGAGCCACCAGCCAGGCGGCGGCGCAGCCGCGAGCCGGGCTCCACCAAGCCGGAACCAGGAGCAAGACTCCGAGCCTCGACGCTCACACCGGCCGGCCCCGGAGCCGGCCGGCGCTCGCCGGCCGGCCCACTCCCGGCTGGGCCCGCGCATCGAGCCAACAGACGCTCGGGACCGCCTCGACCGGCTGGTTCAATCCCGCATCACGGAAGAAGAAGGGCCAGCCGGCCCAAAGTGCTTCGGGCCGCGGATCCTCAACGAGCCCATGGTTGACGGCTTCCAGCTCCCGCGCGACACCCCCAAGTACGACGGCACCGCCAAGCCGGAAGATTGGCTGCTGGACTACTCCACGGCAGTCGGCATCGCCAAGGGCAACAAGCGGCTCGGGCTGTGCGCTACTCCCCTCATGCTACTCGGCTCCGCCCGCACGTGGCTCAACAACATGCCGGCCGGCAGCATAAACGGCTGGCTGGACTCGAGCCGCCTTCATCGGCAACTTCACCGGCACCTATCGCCGGCCGGGTCGCCCTCAACGGCTTGAGATGTGCAAGCGGGGCCCGGACGAGACGGATCGCGCGTATCTAACGCGCTGGTGCGAGATGCGCAACTCCTGTGAGGGCGTGCACGAGATGCAAGCCATCAACTTCTTCATGGGAGGCTGCCGGCCCAACACCATGCTGTGGCACAAGCTGCGCCGCAGCGAGCCCAAGACGATGGCCGTCTTGATGGTCATCGCAGACAAGTACGCGCGCGGCAGAGGAAGCCGGCAAGGCGCCGGCTGATATTTCACCGGCCCCAGCAAGACGGGACAACAACAAGCCGGCTGAGCACAAGCCGGCCGAAGGCGGCTCGCATGGCAGCCGGCGGGACAACTACCGCGGCAAGCGCCACAGCGACCAGCCGGATCGCCGGTACGGTTCCGCCCATGTGGCAGCTGTGTCGGACAACGCGGCAGGCGGCAGCCGCCGCCAGAAGCAAACAGACCGGCAATGGAAGCCGAAGTACACCTTCGAGCAGATGCTCGACTCGCCGTGCAAGTACCACAGCGGCAAGAACCCCTCCAACCACACCACCCGCGATCGCCACTTCATGAAGCGGGCGACGAGCGGCGAACCCCTCCCCCTCCACCCCCGCCTCCTCCAGCCGGCGGGCCGGGTGGCCAAGGCGGCGCAGAACGCCAACCTCGAGCACCACGAGGCTAACCAAGTGCAGCATGGCCGATATCCGGCCGAAGATGCTACCTACATCATCTTCACCTCCGAGCCCGAGGACAAGACGAGCCGACGAGCCGTTCCCTCGAGGTCAACGCGGTCATACCGCCGGTCCCCCGAGTACCTAAACCGGTCAGAGCAGGCCATCACCTTTGATCGCCGCGACACACCGGCTGTCCTGCCGAAGCCGGGCAGCTACGCCCCGGTCCTCGACCCCACCATCGGCACGACTCGGCGCAGCGTGCGATTTTCGCGCGTCCTCATCGACGGCGGCAGCGAGCATCAACATCCTCTACCGCGACACCGCCCGCAAGCCGGGCATCCAGGAGGCCGAGTTGCGTCCCACCCCCACCGTCTTCCATGGCATCGTGCCGGGCCACCGCTGCCGGCCGATCGGCCGGATCACGCCGGAGGTGATGTTCGGGAAGCCGGATCACTTCCGCACCGAGAGAATCGAGTTCGAGGTGGTGGACCTCGTGAGTCCCTACCACGCGCTCCTCGGGCAGGCCGGCCCCGACCAAGTTCATGGCGGTGCCCCACTATGGGTACCTGAAGATGAAGCCGCTCGGCCCAAAGGGGGTCATCACCATAGCCGGCGACTATCGCCGCTCCATGGACTGCGCCACGCAGAGCTCCAAGATGGCCCAGACGCCGGTCATCGCCACCGAGAAGCAGCTCATCCACGACGCCGTTGCCCTCGCCAAGGCCGCGCGAGACGGACATGCCGGCTGCGAGCAACCCGGCTGGGACGACTCACTTCCAGCCGGCCGACAACACCAAGAAGATCCTGCTGGACCCGACGCAGCCGGACAAGTACGTCACCATCGGTGCCGGCTTGAGCAAGAAATAGGAAGGCGAGCTCACCAGCTTCCTCCGTGAGAATCGGGACATCTTCGCATGGACTCCAAGAGACATGCCGGGTGTGCCGAGGAGTTGGCTGAGCACCACCTCCACGTCCGGCTCGACGCCAAGCCGGTGAAGCAGCCTCTCAGGCGCTTCGCCGAAGAACGAAGGAAGGCCATCGCTGAAGAAATCGCCCGGCTCCTAGCTGCCGGCTTCATCATGGAAGTGCTGCACCCGGACTGGTTGGCGAACCCGGTCCTGGTTCTGAAGAAGAACGGCTCCTGGCGCATGTGTATCGACTACACCAGCCTCAACAAGGCGTGCCCGAAGGACTCCTTCCCCCTGCCGCGCATAGATCAAGTCATAGACTCGACTGCCGGCTGTGAATTGTTGTCTTTCCTAGATGCCTATTCAGGCTACCACCAGATTCCTTTGAATCCGGATGATCAAATAAAGACTTCGTTCATTACCCCGTACGGGGCTTACCGCTACACGACTATGCCATTCGGCTTGAAAAATGCAGGCGCCACCTACCAAAGGTGCATGCAAAAGTGTTTGCAGGATCAAATCGGCAGAAACGTTCACGCATATGTGGATGATGTCGTTGTAAAAACCAAGGAGATGCCTACCCTCCTTGATGACCTAAGAGAAACCTTCACCAATCTGCGAAGATTCCGGATGAAGCTCAACCCGGCCAAGTGCACATTCGGCGTGCCAGCCGGCCAACTCCTGGGCTACCTCGTCTCTCAGCGAGGAATCGAAGCCAACCCGGAGAAGATCAGTGCCATTGAGAAAATGGAACTGCCTAAGTGCCTCAAGGACGTCCAGAAGTTCGCTGGCTGCCTGGCTTCCTTGAGCCGCTTCGTCAGCCGGCTGGGAGAGAAGGCACTGCCCTTGTACCAATTGATGAGGAAGGCGGACAAGTTCGTCTGGTCACCGCAGACGGATGAAGCCTTCCGTGACTTAAAGCGCGTGCTCTCAACCGCGCCAATCCTTGCAACGCCGGGTTCAATGGAGCCGATGCTGTTGTACATCGCAGCCACCAACCGAGTGGTTAGCGTTGTCCTGGTGGTGGAGCGCAAAGAAGCCGAAAACAGAGAGCAGCTGGTCCAGCGCCCAGTCTACTACCTCGGCGAAGTGCTCTCCCGATCGAAGCAAAACTACCCCCACTACCAGAAGGTCACCTACGGTGTCTACATGGCGGCCAAGAAGCTCAAGCACTACTTCCAAGAGCATCCCATCAGAGTGGTCGCCACAGCGCCTTTGGCGGAAATCATCGGCAGCAAGGATGCCAACGGCCGGGTCGCCAAGTGGGCCCTGGAGCTAGCCGCCCACACCATCCTCTACGAGCCACGCACAGCCATCAAGTCGCAGATCCTCGCGGACTTCTTCGTCGACTGGGCTGAGATGCAATATCTGCCGCCTGTGCCGGATTCCACACATTGGAAGATGCACTTCGACGGCTCGAAGATGCGCAACGGCTTGGGAGCCGGCATCGTCATCACCTCTTGTGGTGACCCGGCATACCACTGCATGGTGTAGTATGCAAGTCTGATATAACACCAATGAAACACCGTTCCACTAGTATTATATCGCTCAAAGTGGTACAACAGAAACATATGCGGGTCCAAAGCATGTCTATAGAATTACACACAGACTCTGTTACATAAGATCATCATAGCCTCCTACTTTACAATGAGGTAAAACTGCAAATAAACTTCAGAAGAACGACTCGTAGTCTAGTCTTATCACGAACTCTATTTGTAGAGTATTTGACTAGCTCAAGAGGCTATGACTAGATTCTAGCTAAATAGGAGCTAGGTTTAGGAAGCTAGTTCCCTTCTACTACTTAATCTAGGTTTTCTCCATGGTAGTTGTGGTGTTTGAATCTTCCGGCAGGTTCCTGTCCCCTTGAAGTATTTGTAGACTCCTCGGCTTTCGAGTTGCACGGTAGATCCTCCTTCGATGCCTCCATATCTAAGCAGGGGATTTAAGAGTGGGATGAGTACGAGCGTACTCAACAAGTTCATTATAGGAAAGAGGTGTTTAATGCACTAGCTACGGCATTAGACCAGAAAGTCTAATACCAATGCAGGTTTTCATAACCATTTCTTCAAAAGGTTGCTTTTATTTAGAAGAACTATGTCCGTCAGCCTTCACCGGTTTACTAGAACTTCATGGAGTTCCTTTCCGGCAGCGTTCGCAGTTCCAAACCCGAAACAGGGAGTGACAGGTCACGATTCATTACACTCTGCAGAGGTGTGTTGCTTTACCCATAAGAGATCTTAACCTTGGTGCCAACCGGGCATATTCCCCGTCCACACTTCCTTTGGTGTGAGGCCCGGTATAAGGTCATAGCCAATCATATTCCTCCGCTACCTCGTACACCCACCCGTTGCTGCAAACTCCGACCCTGGGTCCTCGCCGGTGCTCTTATACCAATTAAGGACGGCCCCGACCACGACAACAGTTCAGGTCTCTACCATGAACTCCTTCGCCGGGAGATGCAACCCATCATAGACCGCAATAACCGTGGGGACTTTAACGGGACCCCCACCCTACCACTTGTCCTCTCTTGGATCAAGGGTTTACGGTAAAGCGCATCCGTTGATGTACAAGAGGTGGAAATACAATTGACTATTCCGTCCCACTCCAGATCTTATGGTTAACACGGGTATTACGGCACAAGAATCACTGGACGACATTTGTTGTTTAATCCTAAATGGATATAAACCCTTGCAATGGAACCTCCACCATATCAACACAATCCATGGTTCCATTGCCCACCACATAGTCATATTCATAGTTATGAAAATAGTGGTTTTGTTTTTTATGCAATAGTGATAAACATAGTACTTTGCAAGTAATTTGGTAAAAATACTCAAATGACATGAGCAAGCGATGAACTTGCCTTTCTTGGCTGCAAGATTATGCAGACAAGGTCTTCGATACGCAATAACTCCAAATTCTGAAATAGCATCATCGTCCGGTAAGGACGATGTTTAAAAGATTGGCAAGAATGCAATAATGCATAAGTATGAGATGCAATCGCTCTAAGCGTGACCTAACCCCGATGATTTAGGATCAGTGAGTTGTAATGATTGGTTCAGTGGGTGTGTTGCACTTTTAGAGTGATTCACAAACAAGGTTCTTATTAAGGATTGGTTGATTGGTATCATAAACAGGTGCTGCAATATATCATAACATTAATAGCACACAACAATAAGATTTGGTATAATCCTAACATGTAATGAATAGTGGTTGGTTTTAGTACTATATGGCCTGGTTAATGGTTACTTGTTATATTCTTCAAAAGAATAACTTTTGAAGAACATATTTTTTTAATAAAGAACAAGTATGACAATTGGGCTTGTGGGGTTCTATGTTTTCCTATGGTTTCAATTAGTTTCGGAGTAAGATTTAGATGGATCACAACTAAGTTGGATTCATCGGCAACTAGGGCTTGAATGGTTTTACTTAGGTAATTAGTAACTTAAGCAATTATTTATACATGGTTGCTATCAAGGTTGGTATATCTGTTTGGTAATAGCTGGCTATTGTCTATAGGTCTTATTAGACAAGGTTGATGATGATTCTTTGTTTACTTCAAAAGAATAACTTTTGAAGAACATACTTCTTAAGTAATAAGAAGTATCTCAATTAAGGTTGACATGGTCTAGGGTTTGCTATTGGATCCACTAAGTATGAAATGGCTGATTCCTAAATAGGATAGTTCACAATTTTCTTAGTATCCGTAAGGTTTAGTTGGGTATAAACACATAAGGTACATCATTGGAATGATCACATACTAACAAGTTATGGTTATATTAGTATATGAGTTAACATTATGAATTAGAATGATTGTCTAGGAGAAACACATGATTTAGGTATGACCTCCTATTTAAGGTTTAATTCATAAAGTTCTCACATGTAATCACACATGGTCATGCATAGTTAGTCAAACAATTGGATTTGGATCAAGGATGTGCAAGTCATGTGGTCTAAGTGTGGTTGGAATAGGTGTGAGTATAAACTCCTATTGTTATTTTTGGAAAATAGAGTTTTAGCAACTCATGGCTTATTTAAATTTAAAGGCATTACTTTTAGCATTTTTTTAGGAATTTACTAAAATATTAAATTGTTTTGGATTTAATTAACTAATTAAGTTTAAGTTAAAGAAAATATTCATCAAAAGTATATGCAAATACTAGAATATAGTTTCATATTGGTGAATATTTATTTTATATGTTTTATGCAAATTTTAAATGGAATTTATTAATTCGAAAATAAAAATATATGTTTTGTTTATTAAATCATGTCAAGATTATAATAAGAAAATTATTACAGGATTAAGGTTGAAATAATATTTCAAACATTTAGAAATTCTATTCAAGATTCTTTTAAAAAAATACTATCCTTTTCTAGAAATTGTGAAGTAATTTTATATTCCAAATGATGATACAATAGTTGTACAAGTTATCTACAGAATGTAGCGGGAAAATGCATCTAACATATTAATTGTATGTTTTAGTAGTAAAGAAAAGCATGCGTTAGTGCTTTCACACATTAGTAGACTAATAGTTAGTTTTGACTACAACTAATAGGTCAATAAAACGCACACACGCACTGGCCTACCGGGTTGACACAAGAACTCAACTCACGCACACACGCTGGGCTGGATCAAGACCAGCACCACGCACGCACGCACACGACTTGGCCCTCGCACGCACACTCCTCTCCCTAATCGATCCCCAACTCACGCCCGCACGCCCCTGTGACGCTGCCGCCGCCTCTTGCCCTTGCCGCCGCACGCCGGCGAAGTCCGGTGCCGCTGCACCCGCCGCAACTCCGCCTCTGCCTCCAGTGATGTTTCCCCGCCGCCGCAGCGCCCGCCGGCGCCCCCACGCGTAGCCCCGCGAAACCCTAGCCGTGGCTCGGGCTCGCCGTTGCGACCACGGTGGTCGCCGGTCCCGGTTCTCGCGCCTCCTGCTACTCCGCCGAGACGCCTCCTTGTCGAAGACCTCGATCCCTACATCGATTATCCTGATGCCGACGACAATCTCCTGGTCCCCTCCGTCGATCTGCTCGGTGTGGTGATGGTGGTGTGGTGCTCGTGATGCTTGCTCGTGGTGGCTGCCGATGCGTTTACCTCGACTCCGACCTTGACGCCGGCCGGACGGCAATGGCTGCAACCCCGGCGCCTCGGTCCGCTGCTATTGCGTTGTTGTACCGGTATCTCGTGATGGTTTGTGGCGGTGGGAATGGCATGGTGGTGACTACTTCATCCTCGACGCCGGTTGGACGGTGTCGCCGACGCTAACCCCGGCATCGCCTACCGCATCAACTCTCTACTCCACTCACTGTGAGCTACTCTCCTTCCCTTCTCTGCCTATGGTCATGTATTGGTGGTCTTTTCCTGTGTGTGCTTATGGCCTAGTTACTGTCTTGACTTCAGAATTTATATATGTTGTGGAATGCTTCAATCAGAATGAATGTGTCATCCTAGAATTCTGTAAGGTGATGTTGGACTGCTGCTATCTATGATGCCTCAATTTGGATGATCTTATCATCCATAGCGTATGTGATTTGTAGTGATGCTATTACTGTCGGGACCGCAGTTGAATTCAGTTAAGTTTAATTGAGTCAAGTACTGAACTTTGGAACAGCTTTGATAGGAACTAAAATTGGTGGACTTAAAATTTGGTGACTAATATGTTGGTTGTATGCTCTAGATTGACATCAAACCACTGGTGGTTTGTATGAGAGGTTGCTTGGGCTTATAAATTGAATCACTACTATGCTCCTTGTCGGATGATTTAATCGTCCAGACATATTTGGTATATACAAGAGATCAGTATGGTTGCTTGCAAATGCTTGTAACTTAATGGTGAGCTTATATGCACGCCTAATGTGCTTTGATACTGTTGGGTGGTATGTGCTTCAGTTCCAAGCTGCTGTTATAACATCTAGATCATGTGCATACATGATCTGATCATATACTTGTGTCTATGTAACAGATACATTCATGTGCTATGCAAAGTGGATACTTGATTATTCCTGGACATGATTTATTTGCTGGCTTTCTCACATGGATCTTGCTATTCTCTTTGTCTGTGGTTAGGGTATGAGCTCCTGGTTCTACCAGGGATCACTAGCTAAGGCTAGGTGATCTAGCTCCCCACTTTGCTTTATCTCTCTTTCTATCTAAAACCTGATAAGAACAGATATTGTACTTGATTTCTTGGCTTAGCCTGTGATGCAAAGGCTGAGGCACATACTTGAATTAAGAACAGATGCTATACTGCCTTTTCTTTTTATCCTCAATGATGATTCAGCATAGCACCTCTATGCAGATCTGAGAGGAATAAATCCTTCCAATCCTCCTAGATAAAAATCTAGTGGAAGGGTAGTGGGATTTGTTGTCTTTGTATTATTCCTTTTCCCCCATATGTACTCATGCAAAAGTAAGAACAGATATTGACTGATCTAGCTTGTATTCGATGAAGTTCTACCTGTTGCACTTATGTAGTTTGATAGTTGGTTCTTGTAGAGTCCGATATAACCTACTTGTGGCAGCCTCCTCCTCCTTGCTTCTTGATCTGCTATTTGGCTCTTATTTGTGTGGAACAAAATAGGATACTCGCTGATGTGTTCTTGCTTGTTCTAGCTACTTTGCTCGGAGCTGATGGTTGGGTGTGTATCTCGTTGGATGATCCTACGGTAGTTCTATAAGAACTGTGAATGAACTGAGGATGGTGTTCTTGGTTGGTCGATGGGTATGAGAAAGATGAGGTGCTTGGGCAGCTGTGTGCCGTAAGCACGAGCAATAAATACTCTGCCCATATACTCTTCGTGGTCGACAAGCACACACATGCAACTTTGTGTGTGTGCTTGCTTGCTTGCTCGCTGCGTCTCCTGGGTAGATGCATCTCCCCCTGGGGATAGGCACTGCTGAGAAAATATCTCCCCCTTCAATTTCTCTTTATTTTTAACATAGCCACTTGGCATTACCATTTCTTCTTTGTTTGTTTTGCAGGTGAGGATCACTTAAACAAGATCTGTTGAAGATCACAACCTTCAAGATTTTAGTTTAGGATCTGTTTTACTTTTCTTATTCTTGTAATTGTATTTTCTATTATTTACTTAGTTATTATTGTAATACATATTGAATATTGTAAAGATAATGTAAATGTGTGTTTTTATTAATAAAGCTCAAGTTTTCTATTGAGCTCTATTGTAATAATGTTTTAAATTATCTATCTATTTTGAATTATCAAATGTCTTAACTTTTACATATTGTATTTCATATTATAGTTTGGAATTCAAATTCAATTCAATTTTTATTTGAATTCATATTATCCATATTTGATTTGAATTCAAACTTGTTCTCCCAAAAACACATGAATGCACAAAGGTCATGTCGAAATTTGTCGCACTTACATCGATGACTAACTCAATTCCATCGATGCAAGAGAAACCTCGATCACTTTGACAGTTTTAAACAAAAGCGCGAAAATTCCCCGGATTTTCTATGCATGAATGCAATGCACACATCTGTTTCCTCTATTTTTGTAACCCCAAATCCTGGGATATTACAGTCTCTACCCCTTAAACTAAACTTCGTCCTCGAAGTTTGAACTCTCTCACGTTTCGGAGTATGGATCTGACTTGTGCAGACTACATCTTTTCTCGAACTTTGTGGTAATATTATTGGATATAATTGAGTATATCCCTTGTCCAGATTCTTCTTGGAATCCATTAGTGTTTGCCTTTGAACAGTGGCTTCTTCTTTCAATTCCATGATTTCTTTCAATATCATACTCTTGTTTCCTTTCTCATTGAAGGTTAAATAATTGGAACTTCTTCTGGTGCTGATAGACTTAACTAAGACTAATTTGACAACATACTCCTAATTTGTAAATAGGTCTTTGTTTTCTCTTACTACCAAAACTGCAATGATGGTACTTGGTAAGGTACTTACTATGGAAATGGTCGTGATGGTTTATTTCCCTAAGAATGTATTAGACTCATTTAGTCCATCCAATCATGGTTTATAGTTGATACCTATAACTATTTTGGTTCTTTAGGTTCCATGAAAGGAATCTTTCAATTAGACTTTAGTTTTGGTATAGTCAAACTCCTTCGGTCTTTGGCATTCCAAAGCTTTATTTGGTCTACGGTATTTCCTTCATCCAACTTCCTTAGATCCCTTCGTACTTGTGAGTAAATATTACTCACATTCTCAAGTTATAGTCCAATTCTTACTTCCTCGAGGTATAAACCTCGGCTTCTGGTCTGACATCCATCTGAAAGTAATGTCCAACAATCTTATGAAAATAAGATTGAACTTCCTCTCAGTTCAGACATTCTCCATCTATCTTGCTCAAAATATTGAGTTATTGTACATCCAACTCAATCTTTACTCTACCCCTTAGAGTTTTCTTATGGTCTTCAACTTATTTTCTTCCAACCATTAGACTCATGGCTAGAATCTTCGTCTTGGTATGGCTTATGATAACATGTATTGTGTTTTGGTTTCATGAAAAAATCAGCGGTGTACCCACACAATTGTGAATATCCGAAGTGATTCCTACGATTATTTATTCATGATGGCAAATACATCTCATTTAAGTAAATATGATGATGGACGGTATATTGACTTACCCGTCACTATGTTGCTGACAAGGTTGTCGACTTGGTTCATAGTCTCGTACTTTCGCTCTTGATCAGGCTTTCCACTTGACTTCCTTGAAGATGCCCCTTCCTCGTACTCACTCCTTTGCAGTGGTACTCCCAAGTAAGGTCTCTTTCCTCCTGTTTGCTGAACTTGAGCTAACCGTCGATTTGTGCATTTGTTCCTCTTATGTCCCTCTTCTCCACATTCATAACAAATCACATTTGTTTTTCTGCATTCGCTCTTGTAATGTCCTCGTAATCCACAGTTGCGGCACTGAATATTTGATAATTTTAGTAGATTATTTCCCTTTCTTGATGGAGTTGCTCCTGGTTGATTCATGAGTTGAGAATAGGGATTGGTTTGAGATTGTAGGTTCAACTCTTGTTGATATGCGGTTCGAACTCTCTTTATTGATACTCCATCTTGCTCCTCATTATCCTTATCTTCCAAGGTTCTAACACTATCCATTAGTTCTTGGAACTCTTTTGCACGCACAATCCTGAGCTGCATTTTCATTACTCGCTCGCATTCCCTTCATGAATTTCCTTTGTCGTTTTGCTTCCATGTTGACTTCCTTGCTAATGTAATGAGATAGACGATTAAACTCTCGTACATGTTTCAGAACTAGAAGGTTGTTTTGCTCTGTTCCTTCACTTCTCTTCCTTTTCATGTTGCCTTTAACGACATACTCCTGGCGAAACTTATTCTTGAAGTCTGCCCAGGTGATAACACCTTCTTCATGCGATATAAACTTCAAGTCTTCCCACCATGTTGCTGCAGATCCAGCCAAAAGGTATGTGGCATATCGCACTTTCTCATCATCTTTACATCCCACACTTTTAAGTTTACGGGATGTATCCATCAACCAATACTCTGCTTCCATAGGCTCATCTACCATAGAAAAACTTAAGGGTTTGGTTTTCAAGAAATCCACCATTTTAATTCTT
Organism: Lolium rigidum; assembly: GCF_022539505.1. Taxonomy (NCBI): domain Eukaryota; kingdom Viridiplantae; phylum Streptophyta; class Magnoliopsida; order Poales; family Poaceae; genus Lolium; species Lolium rigidum. Next base: position 207,327,433 of record NC_061512.1, on the reverse strand, counting down.
GGTTGTATTTCCTCATGTGACTTCTCTTGTACTCCTTTCAATAAATCACTATAGAACTGGTGTTGTTTCACTTTATCCTCCTTATTTACTCCCATCATGTCTGCCATATACTGAGGAAGTTCTACTTCACTAACTGGAGGTAATATTGGAGTTGATATTTGTTCCGCATTAGCATCAATGACCTCCTTTTGCTTGGCTTCTTTCTTCTCCTGAGATTTCAACTCTACTTCCTTGCGTTGGTAACTCGTCTCTCCCTCACACGAATCCATTACCCCCTAGACCTGTAACATTAAGAAAGAACTCAATGATGCAACATGCATTTGCACACTAAGGTCAAACTTCACGTACAGATCTAGTCAATCAATGAAAATCCAATAAAATCCAAGAAGATTCAGCTTTGTGTTTATAATACACACCATTATAAGCCTGAATAAAATAATTGAGTAAGACATCTCTAAACATCAGGCTCTGATGTGTAGTATATAACACCACATAAGATAGGTTTATATCATGATACTTAGCACTTATATATGGGAGTCTACTATTTGTCTCAACCTTTACCTTAATTGCACATTTGCAATGAGATAAACTTGAAACAAAGTGGTCTAGGATAGTTAAGGTTTACCTAATTTTGTTTGGAAGTTCTAACTTAGCTTCCATTATGTTGAGGATTACCTCACATAATATCTCTAGGTTCTAACATAGCTAATCTAAATACATAACTATTGGAATATAGCTCCGATACTTCCAAGTGTTTCTCCCATAAACATATGGTCTTGATGTGCTTGGCACACTTCCCATTGTTTTGGAACACAATTCTTGCACTATTGTTTAGCACTTGGCTTCTTATTGTACTCCTCCTAAATACTTTAGATGTTCATCACATAATGATTCTCAGGTGAATCATATATGATTAACAACTCTACCTTGTAAATAAGCATATATTATTCATATCTCTCTTCCTTACCTCTCATGATTGACTCATCATGGTCTCTACTACTTCATCTAACTTATATTTATCACTTACTATCAAATGTTTCACAAGTTGGGATAGATTTTACTTACCCATAACTTGTCTGATTATACCTGCTAGTAGGATATCTTCTTATATAACTATCTTTATCACTTGGTATTACTATTATTACAAGTCTAAATAACTCTTTCTTACTCTAATAAGTGTTGGTACACATCTTCCAATAGGATATCTTCCTTATGGTTGTACCCTCTCTTTGGACTACCATGTATTGTATACCACTTGTGGTCTACTCATCTATTGTTTTAAGGACTTGATGGTATACTACATACTTGGAATTAGCTAACTAACTTCACTTAAGAAGGATAGATAGGAAAGGTTGACTCAAGTGTGTCAGGATTATTCTCAAGTGAATATCCATCTCAAGTCATAAGAAGAATTTGGTTTAGCTAAAACAACTTCCTATAGACACTACCAATCCTATAGGTCTCCTTTAAAGGGTTTTAATCCTAGGGTCAAAGCATTTGCTCTGATACCAACTGTGGTGACCCGGCATACCACTGCATGGTGTAGTATGCGAGTCTGATATAACACCAATGAAACACCGTTCCACTAGTATTATATCGCTCAAAGTGGTACAACAGAAACATATGCGGGTCCAAAGCATGTCTATAGAATTACACACAGACTCTGTTACATAAGATCATCATAGCCTCCTACTTTACAATGAGGTAAAACTGCAAATAAACTTCAGAAGAACGACTCGTAGTCTAGTCTTATCACGAACTCTATTTGTAGAGTATTTGACTAGCTCAAGAGGCTATGACTAGATTCTAGCTAAATAGGAGCTAGGTTTAGGAAGCTAGTTCCCTTCTACTACTTAATCTAGGTTTTCTCCATGGTAGTTGTGGTGTTTGAATCTTCCGGCAGGTTCCTGTCCCCTTGAAGTATTTGTAGACTCCTCGGCTTTCGAGTTGCACGGTAGATCCTCCTTCGATGCCTCCATATCTAAGCAGGGGATTTAAGAGTGGGATGAGTACGAGCGTACTCAACAAGTTCATTATAGGAAAGAGGTGTTTAATGCACTAGCTACAGCATTAGACCAGAAAGTCTAATACCAATGCAGGTTTTCATAACCATTTCTTCAAAAGGTTGCTTTTATTTAGAAGAACTATGTCCGTCGGCCTTCACCGGTTTACTAGAACTTCATGGAGTTCCTTTCCGGCAGCGTTCGCAGTTCCAAACCCGAAACAGGGAGTGACAGGTCACGATTCATTACACTCTGCAGAGGTGTGTTGCTTTACCCATAAGAGATCTTAACCTTGGTGCCAACCGGGCATATTCCCCGTCCACACTTCCTTTGGTGTGAGGCCCGGTATAAGGTCATAGCCAATCATATTCCTCCGCTACCTCGTACACCCACCCGTTGCTGCAAACTCCGACCCTGGGTCCTCGCCGGTGCTCTTATACCAATTAAGGACGGCCCCGACCACGACAACAGTTCAGGTCTCTACCATGAACTCCTTCGCCGGGAGATGCAACCCATCATAGACCGCAATAACCGTGGGGACTTTAACGGGACCCCCACCCTACCACTTGTCCTCTCTTGGATCAAGGGTTTACGGTAAAGCGCATCCGTTGATGTACAAGAGGTGGAAATACAATTGACTATTCCGTCCCACTCCAGATCTTATGGTTAACACGGGTATTACGGCACAAGAATCATCTGGACGACATTTGTTGTTTAATCCTAAATGGATATAAACCCTTGCAATGGAACCTCCACCATATCAACACAATCCATGGTTCCATTGCCCACCACATAGTCATATTCATAGTTATGAAAATAGTGGTTTTATTTTTTATGCAATAGTGATAAACATAGTACTTTGCAAGTAATTTGGTAAAAATACTCAAATGACATGAGCAAGCGATGAACTTGCCTTTCTTGGCTGCAAGATTATGCAGACAAGGTCTTCGATACGCAATAACTCCAAATTCTGAAATAGCATCATCGTCCGTAGGGACGATGTTTAAAAGATTGGCAAGAATGCAATAATGCATAAGTATGAGATGCAATCGCTCTAAGCGTGACCTAACCCCGATGATTTAGGATCGGTGAGTTGTAATGATTGGTTCAGGGTTGTAATGATTGGTTCGGGTGTGTTGCACTTTTAGAGTGATTCACAAACAAGGTTCTTATTAAGGATTGGTTGATTGGTATCATAAACAGGTGCTGCAATATATCATAACATTAATAGCACACAACAATAAGATTTGGTATAATCCTAACATGTAATGAATAGTGGTTGGTTTTAGTACTATATGGCCTGGTTAATGGTTACTTGTTATATTCTTCAAAAGAATAACTTTTGAAGAACATATTTTTTTAATAAAGAACAAGTATGACAATTGGGCTTGTGGGGTTCTATGTTTTCCTATGGTTTCAATTAGTTTCTGGAGTAAGATTTAGATGGATCACAACTAAGTTGGATTCATCAGCAACTAGGGCTTGAATGGTTTTACTTAGGTAATTAGTAACTTAAGCAATTATTTATACATGGTTGCTATCAAGGTTGGTATATCTGTTTGGTAATAGCTGGCTATTGTCTATAGGTCTTATTAGACAAGGTTGATGATGATTCTTTGTTTACTTCAAAAGAATAACTTTTGAAGAACATACTTCTTAAGTAATAAGAAGTATCTCAATTAAGGTTGACATGGTCTAGGGTTTGCTATTGGATCCACTAAGTATGAAATGGCTGATTCCTAAATAGGATAGTTCACAATTTTCTTAGTATCTCGTAAGGTTTAGTTGGGTATAAACACATAAGGTACATCATTGGAATGATCACATACTAACAAGTTATGGTTATATTAGTATATGAGTTAACATTATGAATTAGAATGATTGTCTAGGAGAAACACATGATTTAGGTATGACCTCCTATTTAAGGTTTAATTCATAAAGTTCTCACATGTAATCACACATGGTCATGCATAGTTAGTCAAACAATTGGATTTGGATCAAGGATGTGCAAGTCATGTGGTCTAAGTGTGGTTGGAATAGGTGTGAGTATAAACTCCTATTGTTATTTTTGGAAAATAGAGTTTTAGCAACTCATGGCTTATTTAAATTTAAAGGCATTACTTTTAGCATTTTTTTAGGAATTTACTAAAATATTAAATTGTTTTGGATTTAATTAACTAATTAAGTTTAAGTTAAAGAAAATATTCATCAAAAGTATATGCAAATACTAGAATATAGTTTCATATTGGTGAATATTTATTTTATATGTTTTATGCAAATTTTAAATGGAATTTATTAATTCGAAAATAAAAATATATGTTTTGTTTATTAAATCATGTCAAGATTATAATAAGAAAATTATTACAGGATTAAGGTTGAAATAATATTTCAAACATTTAGAAATTCTATTCAAGATTCTTTTAAAAAAATACTATCCTTTTCTAGAAATTGTGAAGTAATTTTATATTCCAAATGATGATACAATAGTTGTACAAGTTATCTACAGAATGTAGCGGGAAAATGCATCTAACATATTAATTGTATGTTTTAGTAGTAAAGAAAAGCATGCGTTAGTGCTTTCACACATTAGTAGACTAATAGTTAGTTTTGACTACAACTAATAGGTCAATAAAACGCACACACGCACTGGCCTACCGGGTTGACACAAGAACTCAACTCACGCACACACGCTGGGCTGGATCAAGACCAGCACCACGCACGCACGCACACGACTTGGCCCTCGCACGCACACTCCTCTCCCTAATCGATCCCCAACTCACGCCCGCACGCCCCTGTGACGCTGCCGCCGCCTCTTGCCCTTGCCGCCGCACGCCGGCGAAGTCCGGTGCCGCTGCACCCGCCGCAACTCCGCCTCTGCCTCCAGTGATGTTTCCCCGCCGCCGCAGCGCCCGCCGGCGCCCCCACGCGTAGCCCCGCGAAACCCTAGCCGTGGCTCGGGCTCGCCGTTGCGACCACGGTGGTCGCCGGTCCCGGTTCTCGCGCCTCCTGCTACTCCGCCGAGACGCCTCCTTGTCGAAGACCTCGATCCCTACATCGATTATCCTGATGCCGACGACAATCTCCTGGTCCCCTCCGTCGATCTGCTCGGTGTGGTGATGGTGGTGTGGTGCTGTGATGCTGTGATGCTGCTGTGGTGGCTGCTGATGCGTTTACCTCGACTCCGACCTTGACGCCGGCTGGACGGCAATGGCTGCAACCCCGGCGCCTCGGTCCGCTGCTATTGCGTTGTTGTACTGGTATCTGTGATGGTTTGTGGCGGTGGGAATGGCATGGTGGTGACTACTTCATCCTCGACGCCGGTTGGACGGTGTCGCCGACGCAACCCCGGCATCGCCTACCGCATCAACTCTCTACTCCACTCACTGTGAGCTACTCTCCTTCCCTTCTCTGCCTATGGTCATGTATTGGTGGTCTATTCCTGTGTGTGCTTATGGCCTAGTTACTGTCTTGACTTCAGAATTTATATATGTTGTGGAATGCTTCAATCAGAATGAATGTGTCATCCTAGAATTCTGTAAGGTGATGTTGGACTGCTGCTATCTATGATGCCTCAATTTGGATGATCTTATCATCCATAGCGTATGTGATTTGTAGTGATGCTATTACTGTCGGGACCGCAGTTGAATTCGATTAAGTTTAATTGAGTCAAGTACTCGAACTTTGGAACAGCTTTGATAGGAACTAAAATTGGTGGACTTAAAATTTGGTGACTAATATGTTGGTTGTATGCTCTAGATTGACATCAAACCACTCGGTGGTTTGTATGAGAGGTTGCTGGGCTTATAAATTGAATCACTACTATGCTCCTTGTCGGATGATTTAATCGTCCAGACATATTTGGTATATACAAGAGATCAGTATGGTTGCTTGCAAATGCTTGTAACTTAATGGTGAGCTTATATGCACGCCTAATGTGCTTTGATACTGTTGGGTGGTATGTGCTTCAGTTCCAAGCTGCTGTTATAACATCTAGATCATGTGCATACATGATCTGATCATATACTTGTGTCTATGTAACAGATACATTCATGTGCTATGCAAAGTGGATACTTGATTATTCCTGGACATGATTTATTTGCTGGCTTTCTCACATGGATCTTGCTATTCTCTTTGTCTGTGGTTAGGGTATGAGCTCCTGGTTCTACCAGGGATCACTAGCTAAGGCTAGGTGATCTAGCTCCCCACTTTGCTTTATCTCTCTTTCTATCTAAAACCTGATAAGAACAGATATTGTACTTGATTTCTTGGCTTAGCCTCGTGATGCAAAGGCTGAGGCACATACTTGAATTAAGAACAGATGCTATACTGCCTTTTCTTTTTATCCTCAATGATGATTCAGCATAGCACCTCTATGCAGATCTGAGAGGAATAAATCCTTCCAATCCTCCTAGATAAAAATCTAGTGGAAGGGTAGTGGGATTTGTTGTCTTTGTATTATTCCTTTTCCCCCATATGTACTCATGCAAAAGTAAGAACAGATATTGACTGATCTAGCTTGTATTCTGATGAAGTTCTACCTGTTGCACTTATGTAGTTTGATAGTTGGTTCTTGTAGAGTCTGATATAACCTACTTGTGGCAGCCTCCTCCTCCTTGCTTCTTGATCTGCTATTTGGCTCTTATTTGTGTGGAACAAAATAGGATACTGCTGATGTGTTCTTGCTGTTCTAGCTACTTTGCTGGAGCTGATGGTTGGGTGTGTATCTGTTGGATGATCCTACGGTAGTTCTATAAGAACTGTGAATGAACTGAGGATGGTGTTCTTGGTTGGTCGATGGGTATGAGAAAGATGAGGTGCTTGGGCAGCTGTGTGCTGTAAGCACAGGCAATAAATACTCTGCCCATATACTCTCTGTGGTCGACAGCACACACATGCAACTTTGTGTGTGTGCTGCTTGCTTGCTCGCTGCGTCTCCTGGGTAGATGCATCTCCCCCGGGGATAGGCACCTGCTTGAGAAAATATCTCCCCCTTCAATTTCTCTTTATTTTTAACATAGCCACTTGGCATTACCATTTCTTCTTTGTTTGTTTTGCAGGTGAGGATCACTTAAACAAGATCCGTTGAAGATCACAACCTTCAAGATTTTAGTTTAGGATCTGTTTTACTTTTCTTATTCTTGTAATTGTATTTTCTATTATTTACTTAGTTATTATTGTAATACATATTGAATATTGTAAAGATAATGTAAATGTGTGTTTTTATTAATAAAGCTCAAGTTTTCTATTGAGCTCTATTGTAATAATGTTTTAAATTATCTATCTATTTTGAATTATCAAATGTCTTAACTTTTACATATTGTATTTCATATTATAGTTTGGAATTCAAATTCAATTCAATTTTTATTTGAATTCATATTATCCATATTTGATTTGAATTCAAACTTGTTCTCCCAAAAACACATGAATGCACAAAGGTCATGTCGAAATTTGTCGCACTTACATCGATGACTAACTCAATTCCATCGATGCAAGAGAAACCTCGATCACTTTGACAGTTTTAAACAAAAGCGCGAAAATTCCCCGGATTTTCTATGCATGAATGCAATGCACACATCTGTTTCCTCTATTTTTGTAACCCCAAATCCTGGGATATTACACCTCTCCCAAAGGAGACCGGCTGGACTACGTCCTACAGATCCACTTCGCCGCATCCAACAATGTGGCGGAGTATGAAGCGCTCATTCATGGATTGAAGCTGGCCAAGGAGATTGGCGTGCGTCGCATACTATGCTTCGGCGACTCCGACTTGGTCATACAGCAAGCATCTGGCGACTGGGACGCGAAGGACGCCAACATGGCCTCATACCGCTTCCATGTCCGGCAGCTATCCGGCTTCTTCGACGGCTGCGAATTCCACCATGTGCCACGAGCAAACAACGAGGCGGCTGACGCCTTGTCCAAGATTGGCTCAACCCGGCAAGCCATTCCGCCGGGCATCGCCTTGGTGGTTATCAAGAAGCCGTCCATCATACCGTCACCGGATTCGGATTCAATATTCGTGCCGGCTGACCCGGGGGCTGCTCAGCCAAACCCGGGGGCTTCATCGCCCAAGTCGGGGGCTAACAAGCCGAACCCGCCGGCTACCACGCCGAACCCGGGGACTTCTCAGTCCAACCCGGGGGCTTCATCGCCACACTCGGGGGCTAGCAAGCCGAACCCGCCGGCTAGCAAGCCGAACCCGGCGACCATGCAGTCGAAGCCGGAAGCTCCCACGCGGGAGACCCCGTTGGTCGGCGTATTCGAGACAAGATGCGTACCTTCATGGGCACAAGAATTCCTCTCCTACCTCACCGACGGTGTGCTGCACCGATGACGGAGTCCGGGCCGGGCAGATTGAGAGAAGGGCCAAGGCCTATACAATCATCAACCACGAGCTGTACAAACGCAGCGTAAGTGGGGTGCTCCGACGGTGCGTCGAGCCGGCTGAAGGGATTGAACTCCTACGGGAAATCCATCAGGGTGAGTGCGGCCACTACGCCTCCTCCCGAGCCATAGTGGCCAAAGCCTTCCGGCACGGTTTTTATTGGCCGACTGCGCTCAGAGACGCAGAAGAACTGGTGAAGAAGTGCAACGGCTGCCAACGCTTCGCCAAGCAAAGGCAGACGCCGGCTTCCGCCTTGAAGACCATCCCCATTACTTGGCCATTTGCTGTATGGGGCTTGGATATGGTGGGCCCATTCAAAACAGCCCGAGGCGGCATGACTCATCTCTTGGTGATGATTGACAAATTCACTAAGTGGATTGAGGCCAAGCCAATCAAGAAGCTGGACGGCTCCACAGCCGTCACATTCCTCAAGGAAATAATCGTGAGATATGGCTACCCGCATAGCATCATCACCGACAATGGCAGCAACTTCGCTGAAGGCATCTTCAAACGCTACTGCGGAGAGATGGGGATCCGGATGGACCTATCGTCCGTGGCACACCCGGAGACCAACGGCCAAGTGGAGAAGGCCAACGGCTTGATCCTAGCCGGCATCCGGCCCCGGCTGGTGGAGCCGCTCGAGCGCTCAGCCGGTTGCTGGATTGAAGAGCTGCCCAGCGTGCTGTGGAGCCTGCGCACGATGCCAAACCGCTCGGTCGGCTTCACACCCTTCTTCCTCGTATACGGGGCCGAAGCCGTCCTGCCGACTGATATCGAGCACGACGCGCCAAGAATCAAGCTCTACACGAAGCCGAAGCCAAAGAGGCTCGCGAAGATGGAGTCGACCTGGTTGAAGAGGTCCGGCGGATGGCCGAGTCCAGGTCAACCGTATACCAGCAAAGCCTCCGTCGCTACCACAGCCGGAAGGTCAAGACCTTAGCATTCCGAGAAGGAGACCTAGTGCTCCGGCTGATCCAACGGACAGCCGGACAGCATAAACTAGCATCCCCATGGGAGGGTCCCTTCATCATGAGCAAGGCAGTAGGCAACGACTCCTACTATCTCATAGATGCCCAAGAGGCCAAAAAGAACAAGGCAAGCAAAGCCGACGAGGAGACTAAACGTCCCCGGAATGTCAGGTTGCTTCGACCATTTTACACATGAGAGGAGGAATGTATGTATCCCTTGTATCCCTTTTGTAAGCTATGAAAAGCATGCGCCAAGAGCGCCGTTTCCGACAAGTGTTTCGCATACTCTACTTCGTTTTGCCAATTCGCTTGAACCCTTTCACGCGGCCGGCTCAGTAACGTGATCCGGTTTCCGACAGCCGGCTTCCGATCCAGCTACAGACCGCAACCCGGCTGTCCGGCTGGCGGGAGTAAGGCCTAGGGAGCCGGCACGCGAAAAACGACTAAGGGAAAGAGTAAAAGCGAATTGACTTGCAAATTTTCATAAAGTGTCGGATTGCCGAATTCAGCTCGTTCGACTGATGTACTGTCGGCCTCCCTCAGCGGCCCGCTCTTGATCCGGCGACGGATCGCAAGTCGGACGTACGACCGGCAAGAGCACAGCCAAAGAGCGGGGCGGATAGGAAAAAGCAAACAAGTCGAAAGAAAGCAACCCGGCACACAAATGATTAACAAACACATTAAAGTGTGCCTTAATAAAAGGATAATAATATTGTCTTACATATGCACCCGGCATCCCGGGGATTTAATAAATTGTCTTGCAAAAGCATAAGATAGCAGGTACAAGCTAAGCACCGGCTGGATCAGGACCAGCCGGAGGGGCGTCAGCAGAGCCGGCTGCCGGGTCATCCTCGGGCACGTCGTCCGCCTCCTCGTCCTCAGCCTCCTCCTCCTCGTCATCAGACGGCGGATTCGGGTCCGCGATGAAGATGGCCTTGTCGACGAAGTCGGCAATGGCGCGAGCGCGGGCAAGCCGAGCAGCCTTGTTCTCCGCCGGGAGCTTGTCCTCCACGTCGCACGCCGGTACTCCAACCGGTCGAGGCTAACCTCGTTATACCGGGAGAGCACGAAAGACAGTGCCATGTCGGCTCCGGCGCGCGTGGCCGACTCCTTCCGGTCCAGAAGCGGTCGGGAGCCCTCTCCGGCCCAGGAGATGAGGTTGGAGAGGTCTTGTGGCAGCGTCTCCGTCGGCCAAAGCAGCCGGATCAGCTCCTCCGCCGCCTTCCGCAGCTCCCTGCCAAGCTTGGTGACCGGCTCCACGCGGGCGGCGATGGACGTCAGATAATCGTCCATGGTGAAGCAGTCGGAGCTCTGCTCCCCAGTGGCCTGCCGGCGCTCCTCCCGCGCCCTGCCAACAGCCGCTAACGCCTCCTCCTGCGCCTCAGGGAAGGCCGCTGCAAAGAAGAAAAGCACGTCAGAAGCCGTCAAAGCCGAAATAAGCTGAAAAATGCAAATTTTCGGAGTCCTAAAGTAAGCCTGGCGGCAGCCGGCAAGAACCGACTGCCCCCAGCCCGAAGATGGAGATTCCGAAGCTCTAAAGTAAGCCTGGCGGCAGCTGGCAAGAACCGACCGCCCCCAGCCCGAAGATGGAGATTCCGAAGCTAAAGGAAAAAGCCTGGCGGCAGCCGGCAAGAACCAACTGCCCCCAGCCTGAAGATGGAGATATCGAAAAATCAAGTTTCTGCCGCCGGCTGCCAACCTAAGCCGGCAGCCGACGGCCGAAAGCCGGCAAAGGGGAAAGCGAAAGATAAAAGACTCACCCGCCAAGCCGCGGTCGAGCCCGCTAAGTTCCTCCAACCACCGCTTGGCGGTGGCCGATAGCTCGTTGGACTTGGTGGTCACCTCTTCGCGAAGCGCAAGCCGCTGCTTCTCCACCTTGTCCAGCCGCCTGCTAAGCTCCGCCAGCTTCTCCTCCCCGTCCTTCTTGAGTGCGGCAAGCTCCTTGAGGTGGTTAGCCTCAAGCTGGCGCAGCCGCCTCAGCTCCCCGTCAGCCACCTTCAGCTTGGCGGCAGCAGCCCGGTTCGCCTCCTCGCTCGTGACGCATTGAGCACGGGCAACTCGGAGGTCCGACTCCAGCTGTGGGATCCGGGCGGCTTCAGCTGCAAGCCGGCAAAAATGAGCCGTCAATAAAAAAGAAACTCAACAAAAAGAGCAAGTCAAAAGAAAGAAGACCTCACCCTTGACAGCCTCCAGCTCGCGAGCCAAGCCGGCTCGCTCGATCTTGGCCTTGTGGTAGCTGGTCACCACCTGGTTGTACAAGAAGGTGCGCCGCTCCTCAACCGCCTGAAAGAATCAGTTGCTTAGACGAAACCTGGACCGGCTCCAAGCAGTCGGCCCACGTCTCGGAGGGCTACCAGGATAACAACAAAATTGCAAAAGAAAAGAAAACACACCTTCTCGGCATCCTCCAGCGTCGCCAGCTGGGCAAGGGTCTCAGCGGCCTTGGTCTTGAGGCTGGCGCGGTAGCCGGAGAAAAGCATCTTCATGGGCGCCTTGCCAGGCTGCCCCTCCCGGCTGATTATCTCGCAGGAGTTCGCCTGATGCCATGCCTTCTCCATGGTTCCAGCCGAGCCGAAGCTGGAGTCGGAGGCGGACGGCACAGCCACCAGCCGGGCGCCCTTAGCCACATGAAGGCCCTCAGACGGGCCCGCTGGACCCTCTGTCCTCAACAGCGCCCGGGAGTCGGCGTCCTTCGAGCGTGCTGGCTCCATCCTCGCCGGCTCCTTCCCGGTCGGCTCCCTCCTCGTCGGCTCCGAAGCCGGAGGCGGCGCGGTTGAAGCAGTTGGCCCGGTGGGAGCCGTCGCCTCCGGCGCCTGGGGCGCTCCTTCCGGGGAGCTCTCCAGCACCACGACGTTGGGCGCGGGCCCGCCGACTCCGATCGCAGGCGGCGCAGCCCCGCCAGCTCCGGCTCCAGCTCCGGCCGTTCGCTCCACAAACGGGGCGCGGCGCGGGAACATGTCGTCTATGGTCGGCCGGCGCGCCGACTGACCCTGGTCTCCGCTGCCAGGCGCGGCAGAAGAGGACGCCCCCGCAGAAGGCGGCGTGGCCACAGGCGGCACGTTAGCAGCCGGCGGCGTGCGCGCGCGGACCGAGGGTTGCGGGGTTGACTCCCTCCCCTGCCGCCGAAGTGGCGACGTGACGGGAGGAGCTTGCCTAGAGCCGCCTCCCTGGGTGAACTTAATCGCGGCCCTAGTCGAACAAGCAAGAAAAGATAAGTACAAAAAGGAAGGAAAGAAAAGGAATCAAACAACAGAGGAAAGAGAACTCACCCGGCTTTCTCCGGGACCTTCTTGGGCGCCAGCCGGCGCTGCTTCTTGGCCCTCGCCTCCGAGGCGGCCGTAGACCCGCCGATGGCCCGCTTCTTCCCCTTCGGCTTGGAAGTCGCCGTGCCCGCAGGCGGCACCGCGCGCAGAGGCACCGCTGGGATGGGCCCCGTGCCGGATTCAGCCGGCTCCGCCTGCGGCTGCTCCTGCTCCTGCTCCTGCTCGTGCTCAGGCGAGGGCGGCGGGTTATGCTCCCCCTGGCCGCCCTGATCCTGCACCTCCGGCAGATCGTCGTCGCCGGCTGGGTCGCCGGTTGGGTCGGCCGGGTCGACGTGATCCGGCGTCCAGACCTTCGTCGCCAAGTCGCCATCCTCGATGCCTTGGCGGGTGAAAAGCTGAAACAACAAGATAAATATCAAGTCGACCACGCAGTCGCAAGCCGGAAGACGGCAAAAAACGTTAAACTTACCAGTTCAGGCGGCTGCTTCCGGTCGTAGGGCGGCAGCCCCCAATCCCAGCTGTCGGGCATGTTGGCCTTGGTGATGCTGTTCACCCGGCGAGCCACCTGCAACTTGGAAAGCTCCGCCTTCGACGTCCGGGTCGGGTCGAGCCGGCCGGACATGTGGCCAATCTTGTGGACGCGCCACTGGAGCGGTATGACCCGGCGTGAGATGTAGGTGCAGAGGAGGTCCTCGGCACTCAGCCGGCCCCCCGTGACGCACTCACCCAGGAAGTCCCACAGGAGGTTCACCTCCGCGTCCGGGTCCGAGGACTTGGCGTTGCAGCCCCAGTTGATCCGGCCGACTGGCGGAGCCGGGTTGTATTCCGGCAGGTTGAGCCGGTCGAAGGCCGGGCTCGCATTCCGCACATAGAAAAAAGACATCTGCCAATTCTTCACAGAATCGACAGTCGGAATCTTCGGGAAGGACGTACCCGTGCGGGGATAGATGGAGGCGGCGCCGCAGGTCCTCAGGCGGCCTTCGGACGTCTGCGCCTTGAGGTAGAAAAGCCGGCTCCAAAACTCCACGTCCGGCCACAAGACGGCGTAGCCTTCCATGAAGGCCACGTAGCAGCTGAGGAGGATCATGGCGTTGGCCGGCAAGTGGTGCGGCTGCAGGCCGAAGTGGTCGAGGAACCGGCGAAAGAAGTTGGAAGCCGGCAAGCCCAATCCGCGGTCGAGGTGCGTGCCGAAGACCACGCGTTCGCCGGGCTCCGGCCGAGGCTCCTTCTCCGCGCCCGGCGGCCTCGTGATCACCCCCGCCTGGATGCGGCGGAGGCGCACCAGCCGAGCGATGTCGTCCTCCCGCATGTAAGATCCTTTCCAGGAGCCGCTCGGCTGGGCCATCGAGGAAGAAGAAGAGGAGGAAGTCCAGGAGAGGCGGAAGGGCGAAGAAGAGCCGCTCCTCGCCGGAGGAGATCGCGGCGGAGAAGGACGCGCCGTCGATGCGCGTGGCCCCGTGGCGCCGGGTTGACAGGCTTGCGGCGGCGGCACGGCGGAGGATCGTCGGGGCAACTGCTCGCCGAGGTTCGCCAGGGGAACGGAAGAAGAACGGCGCCGGAGCAGCGAAGAGCTCGAGCGGGGAGAGGTTGCGAGGCAGGAGCGCGAGGAAGAAGAAACGAGCAAGTGCCGCCTCGATGTCTCCCCCGCGGCTTTTAAAGCCCTCAGGCGTGGGCGGTTGGCCTCCAAGTGGGCAACGTGGGCCACGTCTCCGGATTTACTGCGCCCTAACTCCTCCCACGACCGCTACCGTTACCAGAAACTGTCACACCACGTCGCCCACAACCGCACCGGATCCGGAGGGACATTGATGTGACCAGACGAACCGGCGGCAGAGCCCTGGCGTCAGACCGGTCAAGTCGGGTGCGGGACCCGAGGCGGCGGAGACTCCGGCGCGCAGCGAGCCGGAGCCGGACAAAAAGTTCAACCCGGACCAAAAGTTATCAGCAAGGCGGAGACGCTATCAAAACCTGCGAGAAAGCCAAAGCTGCACAAGTGAAAATAGCGGCCGGCTAGAAGCAGCCGGCATGAACGAGCCGGATGAGGGCGCAGCCGGCTGAATGAAAATTCTCGGCCGGCCCCTCCCGGTGCCGCCAAGTATATTCAAGAAGCCGGGGAAAACCTGCCTAGGTCCTTCTAAACGCAGGACCTTGCCGGCTTCGGGGGCTAATGTCGGGGGAAGACCCCGGGTAGGGCAATGGACGCGGAGCAACCGGCTGACCACCGGCCGGCTCGCGGCAAAGGCCGGCCGAGGAGCAGCCGGCCGGCGCCGTGGCCGGCTGGTCCGGAAGCCGGCCGGCTCCCGGTCCTAGTCGGCCGGCTACGGCCGCCCATGCCGTAGCTGGGCCGGCTTCTACAAGCCATATCCGACCGGGGGTCTGTACCTCGGACCGACTCGAGGCCGGCGAGTCTTGCACTCGGAAGGAACCGGGTTGGTGATCCGGGTTCCCAAAGTCCACGCCGACTTCATCTTCCGTAAAGCGCGGGGCACCGTAGAGCAGCAGGTGTTACGCGCCGGACAGGCCATCATCGCCTACGACAGTCCGTACCGGCTACGGGGCATGATGGCGACAGAGACTCCTCCTCGCCATACCGCTGACCTCCTCTGGCGGACGGGACAGGCCACTACGCCTCAACGGCTCCATGACGTCAACGCCTCGGGAAGGAGCGGAAGCCGGAGCCGGCCAAGCCGGCCGGTAGACTATAGGGACTTACATGTAAAGTGCCAGCGCCTATATAAGCTGGGCTACCCCCCTCGTGTGGGGGCGATCGATCATTCTTACTTCATTCCACCCTTAGCGCTGCCTCGTGAGAGAGACCATCGTCTCCCTTAGCCTCCCAGGAGCAGCCGGACACAGCTCTAGGAGCACCATTGTACTCGTGTGATATCATATACACTCTAGCAGGAGTAGAGGTTTTACCTCCATCGGAGGGCCTCGAACCTGGGTACGTCGCCGTGTCGCTCGTGCCCATACCCGCTTCCGGATACCGCCGTGAGATCTCTCAGGAGCCCCTTCGATTAGCCACCCTATGGCATATGCCGTGACGATACCACGACAACCGGAAGATGTTCCTGTGCCGCCTGCACCGGTAACAGAGGAAGCTAATGATAATGGTCATGAAACTTCGAGCGAGGTAGCTACTGAACCTCGCAGATCAATAAGGGAACGTACCACTCCAGACTGGTATGATCCTTGTCTAAATGTCATGATTGTGGACAACAATGATGAGGACCCTGCGACGTATGAAGAAGCGATGATGAGCCCAGATTCCAACAAATGGCAAGAAGCCATGAAATCCGAAATGGGATCCATGTATGATAACAAAGTATGGACTTTGGTAGATCTACCCGATAGCCGTAAGGCCGTTGAGAATAAATGGATCTTCAAGAGAAATACCGATGCCGACGGTAATGTTACTCGTCTATAAAGCTCGACTTGTCGCAAAGGGTTTCCGACAAATTCAAGGTGTTGACTATGATGAGACTTTCTCACCCGTAGCGAAGCTAAAGTCTCGTGAGGATTTTGTTAGCAATAGCTGCATTTTTCGATTATGAGATTTGGCATATGGATGTCAAAACGGCATTCCTTAATGGTGACATTGAGGAAGAGTTGTATATGGTACAACCCAAAGGTTTTGTCGATCCTAAAAATGCTAACATGGTATGCAAACTTCAGCGTTCCATTTATGGACTGAAGCAAGCATCCAGGAGTTGGAACCAACGCTTTGATAAGATGATCAAAGACTTCGGGTTTATACAGTGCCATGGAGAGGCCTGTATTTACAAGAAAGTGAGTGGGAGCTCTCTAGCATTCCTGATATTATATGTAGATGACATATTATTGATTGGGAATGATATAGAACTATTAAGAAGTGTAAAAGGTTATTTGAATAAGTGTTTTTCAATGAAGGACCTTGGTGAAGCAGCGTACATTTTAGGCATCAAGATTTATAGAGATAGATCAAGGCGCCTAATAGGGATTTCACAGAGTACATACCTGGACAAGATTCTAAAGAAGTTTAGAATGGATGAAAGTAAGAAAGGATTCTTACCGATGTTGCTGTGTAAGGTCTTGAGTAAAACTCAAGGTCCGGCTACGGCAGAAGAAAGAGAGAGGATGAATCAGATCCCCTATGCCTCGGCAGTAGGCTCTATCATGTATGCCATGCTGTGTACTAGACCGGATATAGCGCATGCTGTTAGTTTGACTAGCAGATATCAAAGTGATCCAGGAATGGAACACTGGACAACGGTCAAGAATATCCTGAAGTACTTGAAAAGAACTAAGGATATGTTTCTTTGTTATGGCGGTGACCAAGAGCTCGTTGTAACCAGTTACACCGATGCAAGTTGGAACACTGATCGTGATGACTCTAAGTCTCAGTCTGGGTACGTGTTTATATTGAATGGTGTTGCGGTAAGCTGGTGAAGCTCCAAGCAGTGCACGGTGGCGAAGTCTTCAACATAATCGGAATACATAGCGGCTTTGGAGGCTTCATCGGAAGCAGTATGGATGAAGAGGTTCATTGTTGAGCTTGGTGTGGTTCCTAGTGCATTGGACCCATTAGTCATTTATTGTGACAACATGGGTGCCATCGCCAATGCACAAGAACCAAGGTCACACAAGAAGCTGAAGCATATCAAGTTGCGTTTTCATTCGATTCGCGAGTACATCGAAGATGGAGAAGTAAAGATTTGCAAAGTACACAGTGATCTGAATGTAGCAGATTCGTTGACTAAAGCTCTCCCTAGGGCAAAGCATGACCAACACCAGAATGCCATGGGTGTTAGGTACCTTACAATGTAATCTAGATTATTGACTCTAGTGCAAGTGGGAGACTGTTGGAGATATGCCCAAGAGGCAATAATAAATTGGTTATTATATATCTTTGTGTTTATGATAAATGTTTATATACCATGCTATAATTGTATTAACCGAAACTTTGATACATGTGTGTTATGTAAACAACAAGAAGTCCCTAGTAAGCCTCTTGTATAACTAGCTTGTTGATTAATAGATGATCATCGTTTCATGATCATGAACATTGGATGTTATTAATAACAAGGTTATATCATTATGTGAATGATGTAATGGACACACCCAATTAAGCGTAGCATAAGATCACGTCATTAAGTTCATTTGCTATAAGCTTTCGATACATAGTTACCTAGTCCTTTCGACCATGAGATCATGTAAATCACTTATGCCGGAAGGGTACTTTGATTACATCAAACGCCACCGCGTAAATGGGTGGTTATAAAGGTGGGATTAGGTATCCGGAAAGTATGAGTTGAGGCATATGGATCAACAGTGGGATTTGTCCATCCCGATGACGGATAGATATACTCTGGGCCCTCTCGGTGGAATGTCGTCTAATTAGCTTGCAAGCATATGAATGGTTCATAAGAGACCGCATACCACGGTACGAGTAAAGAGTACTTGTCAGAGACGAGGTTGAACAAGGTATCGTGATACCGATGATCAAACCTCGGACAAGTAATATATCGCGTGACAAAGGGAATTGGTATCGTATGTAAATGGTTCAATCGATCACTAAGTCATCGTTGAATATGTGGGAGTCATTATGGATCTTCAGATCCCGCTATTGGTTATTGGTCGGAGAGAAGTCTCAACCATGTCTGCATAGTTCGCGAACCGTAGGCTGACACACTTAAGGTTTGATGTCGTTTAAGTAGATAATATGGAATGGAGTTCGAAGTTTTGTTCGGAGTCTCAGATGGGATCCAGAACATCACGAGGAGTTCCGGAATGGTCCGGAGAATAAGATTCATATATAGGAAGTCATATTCCAAGTTTGGAAATGATTCGGTGCATTTATGGAAGGTTCTAGAAGGTTCTAGAAAAGTCCGGAAGAAAGGCACTATGGAAGGTGGGACTCCACAAGCTTGGCCGGCCAAACCCTAAGGGGAGGAGTCCCAGGTGGACTCCACCAAGGGTGGCCGGCCACCCCACCTCAAGGAAAGGTGGGAGTCCCACCTTGAGTAGGACTCCCCCTTTAGTAGGTTTCCCACCAAAGGTAGGTTTTGGAGTTGGGGTCTTATTCGAAGACTTGGGAGACTAGACTTGGGGCTTCCACCTATATAAGGAGCAAGGGGAGGGGGCCGGCCACTCCAAGCCACAAGTTGGCCGCACCCCTTGGCCGGCGCCCCAAACCCTAGCTGCTCCCCAAACCCTAGCCGCCTCCTCCTCCACCACAACTCCCGCAGCGCATAGGCGAAGCCCTGCCGGAGTTCTCCACCACCACCGCCACCACGGCGTCGTGCTGCCGGGATTCCGAGGAGGATCTACTACTTCCGCTGCCCGCTGGAACGTGGAGAAGGACGTCGTCTTCATCAACACCGAACGTGTGACCGAGTACGGAGGTGCTGCCCGATTGTGGCACCGTCAAGATCAAGATCTTCTACGCGCTTTTGCAAGCGGCAAGTGATCGACTACATCCACCCCGAGACCTAATCTCGTTATGCTTTGCGAATCTTCGAGGGTTAGTCTCTTCATCTCCTCGTTGCTACCGTCTACCAGATTAGATCTTGGCTTGTGTTTCGTTCTTGCGGTAGGAAATTTTTTTGTTTTCTATGCTACGAATCCCATCAATCGCCGCGCAAGAAAAAGAAGATGAGCTTATTCTTGGATGGGCCAATTTTCCATTGAGCTACGAGCAAGTGCACTATGCTGCTCTAGACGCTCGCCTGGGCTTCGAGATTGCTAGGAGGCATTGGATGGTAGTTGGCTATAATATCCATGTTGATCGTCTCAATATTTAGAGATGATGAGTAGATGATGGTCTTCTATATTTGTATGAACTATGAATCGTTTCAACATATCGAATCTTTTATTGTTATCCAAATCCCCACATTATTTGTGCATATTCTTGCGGGGTACATTATCCAGGGTGTCATACCTTTCATCCCTTCTTGCACTTTAGTATCATCATCGTTGTTCTCCTCTCCCAACTTGAACTGCACAATTAAAACTCAAATCTGCCAGAAAACTTTACTACGTACAATACTATTTTTAACCTACCTAAACACCTCAGAATGATCTCATATTTTATGGGTGTGTAGGTTATGAAAAGTTGCAGTAGTGGTTAAAATTTAAGCTCAATCAAAGTTACAAGAAAAAAAATTAAAAATGAAACAGTGAGTAGATTTCAGCAATTCCTGCACCTCCATTTTTTTGCATTGGATTCTAGAAAACTAAAATATTTTTATCTTTTTATTTTTGCATGCATAATGTAAAATACCAGAAGTAAATGAGCAAAAGAAACAACTAAAATATTTTTGTGTTTTCATGATTTTCAGAACAATAAACTAAAACATAACAGGATAAACGTGATATAAACAACGAGTGAAAAGGGAGAGAAGTACTCCCCCAAGCTTGCGATCAAGCTAGTATCCTAGGTGGTAGTTGTATCCACCACTTGCGCCATCGTGATAGTAAGGAGGTGCACCTCCTGCGATCCCCCTCCGAAGAAAGAAGGGTCTTGCCCTTGGTACCCTCCATGCTGAGGCGTGATACGTCCAATTTGCATCACCATTTTATATCATAATTTGCTGTTATTCATTAATATATTTCATATTGGGACACAATACTTATGTTATTTCATCTATTTTGCATGTTTCATGATTATTTGGAGATCGCGCACCGGAGCCAGGATTCTCGCTGGAAAAAGCACCGTCGGGATGCAATATTTCGGAAGATCAACCGTGGAAGGAAATTTCACCAAAAATCCTATTTTTCCGGATGACGGAGAAGGCCGGAAGGGGAGCCGAGAAAACCCAAGGTGGGGCCGGACCACAGGCCGGCGCGGCCCTTGGCTCCGGCCGCGCCACCTTGTGGTGTGGGGGCCCCACAGCCCCTTTCGCCTCCTTTTCTTCGCGAAACCCTTCGTCCCGAAAACCTAAGCTCCGGAGGGTAGGTCGCGAAGAGTCACAGCCGCCTCGCGGGGCGGAGAACACCGAGAGAGAAAGAGCTCTCCGGCGGGCGGGAATCCGCCGGGGAAATTCCCTCCCGGAGGGGGAAATCGACGCCATCGTCACCGCCATCGAGCTGGACATCATCTCCATCACCATCATCATCATCTCCACCATCATCACCGCCGTCTCCACCGCTGGACATCGTCACCGCTGTCGCAATTTGGGTTTGATCTTGATTGTTTGATAGGGCAAACTCTCCCGGTATTGATTTCTACTTGTTATTGATGCTATTGAGTGAAACCATTGAACCAAGGTTTATGTTCAGATTGTTATTCATCATCATATCACCTCTGATCATGTTCCATATGATGTCTCGTGAGTAGTTCGTTTAGTTCTTGAGGACATGGGTGAAGTCTAAATGTTAGTAGTGAATTATGGTTGAGTAATATTCAATGTTATGATATTTAAGTTGTGGTGTCATTCTTCTAGTGGTGTCGTGTGAACGTCGACTACACGATACTTCACCATTTATGGGCCTAGGGGAATACATCTTTTACTCGTTTGCCAATTGCGGGGTTGCCGGAGTGACAGAAACCTGAGCCCCCGTTGGTATATCGATGCGGGAGGGATCGCGAGGATCTCGCAGTTTAAGGCTGTGGTTAGATTTATCTTAATTACTTTCTTGTAGTTGCGGATGCTTGCAAGGGGTATAATCACAAGTATGTATTAGTCCTAGGAAGGGCGGTACATTAGCATAGGTTCACCCACACAACACTTATCAAAACAATGAAGATTAATCAGCTCGTATGTAGCGAAAGCACTAGACTAAAATCCCGTGTGTCCTCAAGAACGTTTGGTCATTATAAGTAAACAAACCGGCTTGTCCTTTGTGCTAAAAGGATCGGGCCACTCGCTGCAATTATTTCTCTCGCATTTTACTTACTTGTACTTTATTCATCTCGTTACATCAAAACCCCCGAATACTTGTCTCGTGAGCATTTACAAGTGAATCCTCCATCGAAACCGCTTGTCAACACCTTCTGCTCCTCGTTGGGATCGACATTCTTACTTATCGAAGATACTACGATACACCCCCTATACTTGTGGGTCATCAAGACTATTTTCCGGCGCCGTTGCCGGGGAGTGAAGCGCTATTGGTAAGTGGAATTGGTAAGGAAAACCTTCATCGTTTGTGCTGATTTTATTTCCGCTCGTCGCTATAAGTCATTATGGAGAGATCTTCTCTTCAATTTCTATTTGGGAAATCTACTACTACCGCAACGGTAGTGGATGAGGCGCCAGGTGAGGAAGTAATACCATATAAAATACCTATGAAAATTATTGAACGTGTTATGGATAACCGCTATGAAGGGGATGGAACTGTCCATCCTGGTGATCATTTACTGTTTTTGCATGAATTATGCGGGTTATTCAAATGTGCAGGTATTGCTATGAATGAAGTTAGAAAGAAACTATTCTCTATATCGTTGTCTGGTAAAGCGGCGCATTGGTATAAATTGCTGAAGAATGGTGATTCTCTTGATTGGGAGGACATTGTGCCTTTATTTTATTCCAAATTTTATCCTCCAAGTGAAATTCACAAAGATCGGAACCGCATATATAATTTCTGGCCTCATGATGGAGAAAGTATTGCCCAAGCTTGGGGGAGATTGAAGTCTTTAATGCTCAAATGCCCCATTCATGAGCTTCCTGGTAATGTTATTATTGATAATTTCTATGCAAGACTTTCTTTTCAAGACAAGACCTTGCTGGATACTTCTTGTTCTGGATTATTTACACGCAACAAAGAAGAGTTCAAAAGGGACCTTCTTGATCGGATCCAAGAAAATACTGAAGGTTGGGAGAACGACAAGGATAGAGAATCAGGTATAATTTATGATTATAAATGCATTGAAGCTTTTATGGATACCGATAAATTTCGTAATATGAGTGCTACATATGGTCTTGATTCTCAAGTTGCTGCAAACCTTTATAAAGCTTTTGCCTCTCATTATGAATTGCCTAAGAAGAATTTTGATAAGTATCATGAACCGTATAAAGATAAAATTGATTCATCTATTAATAAATGCGTTGTAGTTGAAACTGCCGATCATGTTATTCCTGAAGCTTATATTGAAAGAACTCCTTTCCCTGCTAAAATGAAGGAGTACTCGTTATAAATAGTGCGGTTCATAAAAGTGAAAAGAAACCTATAGAACCCGAAGAACAAATAAAAGTTGAACCTGCTCGTTGCAATAGTTAAAGATCTTGTGACTAAAAATGTGGAGGATGGTCATATTATTTTCTCGTGAAGATGCTTCTAATATTGTTTCACATCCTAATAAACCTAAACAAGTTAGTGTTCCTATGCTATCTGTTAGAATTGGTGATCATTGCTATTATGGTTTATGTGATATTGGTGCAAGTGTTAGTGCTATACCTTATGAGCTTTACACGGAGATTATGCACGAAATTGATTCTTGTGAACTTGAAGATATTGATGTGGTTATTCAGCTGGCTAATAGAGAAACTATTTCTCCAATTGGTATTGTTCGAGATGTGGAAGTTCTATGTGGTAAGATTAAATATCCTGCTAACTTTTTGGTACTTGGTTCCGCTGCTAGTGATTATTGTCCTATCATTTTTGGTAGACCTTTTCTAAATACTTGTGGAGCTATTATAGATTGCAAGAAAGAGAAAATTTTGACTAAATTTGCTGGTGAATCTTATGAGTTTAACTTCTCTAAATTTACCAAAACTCCTTATAAAGCTGATTTGCCTAGTGATGATTTTAAAATGGAGCAGTGTGCATCTATTGTTCTTGTTCCTAATAATCCTTTGCAGCAACATTTGGAGAATAGCGAGAGTGAAGTTTTTAGGAAAGAAAGAGATGAGCTTGAGGAGATTTTTCTTCGCCAACCTATTCTCAAGCATGATTTACCAGTGGAAGATTTGGGTACAACACCGCCACCAAAGGAAGATCCTGTTTTTGATTTAAAGCCTCTGCCTGATAATCTTAAATATGCTCATATTGATGATAAGAAAATATATCCTGTTATTATTAGTTCTAAGCTTACAGAGTTTGAAGAAGAAAGATTATTGCAAATATTGAAGAAACACCGAGGTGCTATTGGCTATACTCTTGATGACTTGAAGGGGATTTCTCCCTCTATTTGCCAACACGCCATTAATATGGAAGATGATGCGAAGCTCGTTGTTGAACCTCAGCGTCGTCTAATTCCTAAGATGAAGGATGTGGTAAGAAATGAGGTATTACGACTTCTTGAAGCTGGTATTATATATCCTATTGTTGATAGTAGATGAGTTAGTCCTGTGCATTGCGTTCCTAAGAAAGGAGGAATGATCGTTGTGCCTAATGATAATGATGAGCTCATCCCTCAAAGAGTAGTTGTAGGGTATAGAATGTGCATTGATTATCGAAAAGTTAATAAGGTTACTAAAAAAGATCATTACCCTTTACCATTTATTGATCAAATGCTAGAAAGGTTGTCTAAAAATACTCATTTTTGCTTTCTTGATGGTTATTCTGGGTTTTCACAAATTGCTGTTAAAACTAAAGATCAAGAGAAAACCACTTTTACTTGTCCCTATGGAACTTATGCTTATAGGCGTATGCCTTTTGGTTTATGTAATGCTCCTGCTACTTTTCAAAGATGCATGTCCGCTATTTTTCATGGCTTTTGTGAGAGTATTGTGGAAGTATTCATGGATGATTTTTCCGTCTATGGGAATTCTTTTGATAGTTGCTTGCGAAACCTTGATAAAGTTTTGCAGAGATGTGAAGAAACTAACCTTGTTCTTAATTGGGAGAAATGCCACTTTATGGTTAATGAAGGAATTGTATTGGGACATAAAATTTCGAGAGAGGTATTGAAGTTGATAGAGCTAAAGTTGAAGCCATTGAGAAGATGCCCTATCCGAGGGATGTTAAAGGTATTCGTAGTGTTCTTGGTCATGCTTGGGTTTTATAGGAGATTTATTAAAGATTTCTCCAAGATTTCAAAGCCTCTTACTAATCTTCTTCAAAAAGATGTACCTTTTGTTTTTGATGATGATTGTAAGGAAGCTTTTGAAACTCTAAAGAAAGCCTTAACAACTGCTCCCGTAGTTGAACCTCCTGATTGGAATTTGCCTTTTGAGATTATGTGTGATGCTAGTGATTTTGCTATAGGCGCTGTTCTTGGACAGCGAGTAGATAAAAAATTAAATGTTATTCATTATGCTAGCAAAACTCTAGATGCTGCTCAAAGAAATTATGCTACAACTGAAAAAGAATTATTAGCTGTAGTCTTTGCTTGTGATAAATTTAGATCTTATATTGTTGATTCAAAAGTTACAATTCATACTGATCATGCTGCAATTAGATACCTTATGACAAAGAAAGATGCTAAGCCAAGGCTTATTAGATGGGTACTTCTTTTGCAAGAATTTGATTTACATATTGTAGATAGGAAAGGTGCCGATAATCCTGTCGCTGATAATTTGTCTAGATTGGAAAATATTGCTTATGATCCTGTTCCTGTTAATGATAGTTTTCCAAATGAACAATTGGCTGTAATAAAGGTGAGCTCGCAAGACAGTCCTTGGTATGCTGATTATGCTAACTTTATTGTTTCCAAGTACTTGCCTCCAACCTTTTCAGCTCAGCAGAGGAGGAAATTCTTTTATGACTTGAGGCATTATTTCGGGATGACCCACACTTATATAAAGAAGGAGTGGATGGTATTCTGCGAAGGTGTGTTCCCGAATATGAACAACAAGAGATATTGAGTAAATGTCATGGTAGTGCTTATGGAGGACATCACGCCGGAGATAGAACCGCGCAAAAAGTTCTACAATCAGGTTTTTATTGGCCAACTCTCTTCAAAGATGCAAGAAAGTTTATTTTATCTTGTGATGAATGTCAAAGGGTTGGTAATATTTCCACACGCAATGAAATGCCTATGAATTATACTCTTGTTATTGAACCGTTTGATTGTTGGGGATTTGACTTCATGGGACCTTTTCCCTCTTCAGAAGGTAACACTCATATACTTGTTGCTGTTGATTATGTTACTAAATGGGTGGAAGCCATACCTACAAAAGTGCTGACGGTGAGACCTCTTTAAAAATGCTTTTAGATATTATTTTTCCTAGATTTGGAGTACCTAGATATATTATGACTGATGGAGGTTCTCATTTTATTCATGGAGGTTTTAGAAAAACTCCTGCTAGGTATGGTATTAATCATAGAATTGCTTCCGCTTATCACCCTCAAACTAGTGGTCAAGTAGAATTATCAAATAGGGAGATTAAATCTATTTTGGGAAAGACCGTTAATAAATCTAGAAAGAATTGGGCTAGTAAATTGAAAGAAGCACTATGGGCTTATAGAACTTCTTATAAAAACCCCATGGGAATGTCACCTTATAAAATGGTTTACGGAAAAGCTTGTCATTTACCTTTAGAACTAGAACACAAAGCTTATTGGGCTGTTAGAGAATTAAATAAAGATCCTAAACTTGCCGGTAATAAGAGGTTGCTACAATTAAGTTCTCTAGATGAATGGAGAAGTGAGGCTTATGAAAATGCTAAACTCTTTAAAGAGAAAGTTAAGAAATGGCATGATAGAAGGATCATCAAAAGAGAGTTTAATATTGGGGATAAGGTCCTATTGTATCGGTCTCGTCTCAGACTCTTTGCAGGGAAATTACTCTCGAAATGGGAAGGACCATATGTTGTTGAGGAGGTGTATCGTTCAAGAGCGATTAAAATTAGCTCTCTCCAAGGCAATGCTACGCAAGTGGTGAATGGACAAAGACTCAAGCATTATATCTCGGGTGATTCTTATAATGTTGATGTTGATATTATTCAAGTGGAAACACCGGAGGCTTTCATCAAAGGACAAATTGACAGTCCGCCGTAACTCGACTTTGAATAGGTAACAGTACTGGTAATGAAAAGTTCGCAATTTACTTTCCGAACAATATTTTTGCTGTTTTTGGAAAATATGAAAAATTACGAGATCGAAACAGAGTGGAGGAGACGCACGAGGGCGTGCCCCCATAGGCCGGTGCGGGCCCCAGCCTGGCCGCGCCGACCTATGAGGACACCGCCTCGTCGCCCCTTTCCGACTCTGGTTCGACCTGGTACTTTCCGTTTGTTCTGAAATTTTTTACTATATAATCCCCGGACCCCCGGAGGTCCGTATATCGTTTTCTCGACGTGTTTTGTTTCGAGTCTGTTTCTGCCAGGATCTATTTTCAATCTAGGAGCACCATGGTCTCCCACAACAAGGACAAGGAGCCTTCGGAGGAAGGTATTCAAGACCCCGAATTGAAGGAAGAAGTGAAGGAGGATGAAGAGGAAGTCGAAGAGGTTCCGCAAGTACGCCCGCGCACCACCATTGCAAGCATCGGAGTGGTGTCAAACCCGTTCAACGCCAAGAAGAGCGCACGGATTAGCACCGGAGGAGGAGTTCCGCGTCATTACCTAGCTCCAAAGACATCTTCTTCAGGCACTTACCATCCCTTCCGCAATCTAATCTACAATAATCAAATTGAATGGACTCCCAAGGCAGCATTGCCTAGCAATTGGGATATAGATCGTTCTAACACTGCAGGAAGGACGAAGCCCGAAGCTCGAAGGTTGGGGAAATAACTCCAAGAATTGGGACTCGCCGTCGGACATACTTCTTAATCGCGTCGAGCACAATTCGGAGATGATCCGCAACCTCATGTACAAGATTGACGAGCTTCAGGAGCTTGTGGAGAAGCTTGTGAGGAATTCATCACCACCATCGCCAAAAGATTGATTCATCATCGGTATTGGCATCCCCTTGGTTTGTTCCAAGCTTGGGGGAGTGCCGCGGTATCACATCATCACTACCTTTTACTTTTTACTATCAATTAGTGTCATATCATGAGTAGGGAAGTTATCGTATAAGATGGGTTGCGAGTGTGGAAGTATCTCTCCTTTAGTTTGTCTATGTATCCCTTGGTGTGAGTTATCGTTATGGAATATTAATGAGAAGTCTTATCATTTACATATTGCACACCTTATTTTAGTTTGCAATTTCTACTATATGATTGATCTTGATTTTAGTATTGGTACCACTTTGGGAGCATTGAGTAAATCTATTTGGTTTTGGCAAACTTAGCAATGGTCAATAACAACAACACTTTGAGTTTAAGAAGAATAGAGGAAATACATGTAGAAGATGTTATTATCTTTCTTATCAGTTCTTAGCTTAGTATTCTAAAGTTAAAACGGTTTGTGCTTACAAGTAAGATGCATGATTGTTTCTATCACATGCAATTTGTTTGTTTCCCTTAACTCTTATGCTTGCTATTTAACCTTGCTAGCCAAAGACCTGTACTGAGAGGGAATACTTCTCGTGCATCCAAACCTGAACCCAAACCTATGTCATTTGTGTCCACCATACCTACCTAATGCATGGTATTTCCTGCCATTCCAAGTAAATACTTCATGTGCTACCTTTAAACATTTCAAAATTTATTACTTCTTATTTGTGTCAATGTTTTATAGCTCATGAGGAAGTATGTGGTGTTTTATCTTTCAGTCTTGTTAGGCAACCTCCACTAATGGACTAGTGGCTTCATCCACTTATCCTATAATTTTGCAATAAGAGTCGGCAACGGGGTTCCCAGCCCCAATTAATCAACTTTCATTAATAATTCTCTTCACATGTTTTGCCCCGATTCATCAAGTAAGCAACTTAATTTTGCAATAGACACTCCTCCATGGTATGAGATTGTTGGAAGGCACCCGAGGATTCGGTTAGCCATGGCTTGTGTAAGCAAAGGTTGGGGGAGTGTCATCCTTAAATAAACTAAAGTACATGTGTAAACAAAAGAGAAGAGGGATGATCTACCTTGCCGGTAGAGATAACGTCCTTCATGGGAGCCGCTCTTTGGAGGTCTCGTTTGGCAAGGGGGTTAGAGTACCCGCTACCAGTCGTTGACAACGACAAACACCTCTCAAAACTTTACTTTTATTCTCTTTATATGATTTCAAAACTCGAAAAAGCTCTAGCACATGATTTAATCCCTGCTTCCTCTCGCGAAGGGCCTCGTCTTTTACTTTATGTTGAGTCAGTAAACCTATTTCCCTCCATCTCAAGCAAGCATTTGAGTTGTTGTGATCAAACTATTATATTGTGATTTGCTTCATCATGTCTTTACCCTTTCTTGTTTAGTACAAGTTTTACCTGAATGAATATAGCTTTGAAAGTCATCAATGATTAATATGATTGAGTATGCAAGTTTACCATAAGTTTTAATATTAGAGCGTTGCTCAATAGATAAGTATAATCTGTTAACTGTTCTCTGACCAAGAACAAAGTTTGCCATCACCAATTATGATTTCTTATGCACCTTTATTTGTGATTACCTTATACTTGTTTCAAGTTGAATTATATGAGGAAGTTGTTTACTAGAATGCCTTGTGTGAATTAATATGATGCTTCTTGTCCGTATTTTATTTATCGACTCTTCACTCCATAAACATGTGGTCCCGTTCACCGAGTTCAGTTTCGCTTGGGGACAAGCGAAGTCTAAGCTTGGGGGGAGTTGATACGTCCAATTTGCATCACTATTTTATATCATAATTTGCTGTTATTCATTGATATATTTCATATTGGGACACAATACTTATGTTATTTCATCTATTTTGCATGTTTCATGATTATTTGGAGATCGCGCACCGGAGCCGGGATTCTCGCTGGAAAAAGCACCGTCAGGATGCAATATTTCGGAAGATCAACTGTGGAAGGAAATTTCACCAAAAATCCTATTTTTCCAGATGACGGAGAAGGCCAGAAGGGGGAGCCGAGAAAACCCAAGGTGGGGCCAGACCACAGGCCGGCGCCACCTTGTGGTGTGGGGGCCCCACAGCCCCTTTCGCCTCCTTTTCTTTGCGAAACCCTTCGTCCCGAAAACCTAAGCTCCAGAGGGTAGGTCGCGAAGAGTCACAGCCGCCTCCGCGGGGCGGAGAACACCGCAGAGAAAAGAGCTCTCCGGCGGGCGAGGAATCCGCCGGGGAAATTCCCTCCCGGAGGGGGAAATCGACGCCATCGTCACCGCCATCGAGCTGGACATCATCTCCATCACCATCATCATCATCTCCACCATCATCACCGCCGTCTCCACCGCTGGACATCGTCACCGCTGTAGCAATTTGGGTTTGATCTTGATTGTTTGATAGGGGAAACTCTCCCGTATTGATTTCTACTTGTTATTGATGCTATTGAGTGAAACCATTGAACCAAGGTTTATGTTCAGATTGTTATTCATCATCATATCACCTCCGATCATGTTCCATATGATGTCTCGTGAGTAGTTCGTTTAGTTCTTGAGGACATGGGTGAAGTCTAAATGTTAGTAGTGAATTATGGTTGAGTAATATTCAATGTTATGATATTTAAGTTGTGGTGTCATTCTTCTAGTGGTGTCGTGTGAACATCGACTACACGATACTTCACCATTTATGGGCCTAGGGGAATACATCTTGTACTCGTTTGCCAATTGCGGGGTTGCTGGAGTGACGTAAAACCCGAGCCCCCGTTGGTATATCGATGCAGGAGGGATCGCAGGATCTCGTAGTTTAAGGCCGTGGTTAGATTTATCTTAATTACTTTCTTGTAGTTGCGGATGCTTGCAAGGGGTATAATCACAAGTATGTATTAGTCCTAGGAAGGGCGGTATATTAGCATAGGTTCACCCACACAACACTTATCAAAACAATGAAGATTAATCAACTGTATGTAGCGAAAGCACTAGACTAAAATCCCGTGTGTCCTCAAGAACGTTTGGTCATTATAAGTAAACAAACCGGCTTGTCCTTTGTGCTAAAAAGGATCGGGCCACTCGCTGCAATTATTTCTCTCGCATTTTACTTACTTGTACTTTATTCATCTGTTACATCAAAACCCCCTGAATACTTGTCTGTGAGCATTTACAGTGAATCCTCCATCGAAACTGCTTGTCAACACCTTCTGCTCCTCGTTGGGATCGACATTCTTACTTATCGAAGATACTACGATACACCCCCTATACTTGTGGGTCATCAAGGCGCTTGAAAGCCCCGTGGATACCCTTGTGCCTCATGTTGTTGGGGCTCCTCTTGTGGTGATGCTTCCTCCACAATCCAGTCCACCCGAATATTATTTCATATTAAAATTCCTCACTTTTTTCTAATAGTTATGCATATATTATTTGTCCAGTTGCGGTTTAAAGATTTAAAAATATTAATTATTTGGCCAAATTATATGAATAATGCATTTATTATTTGATAATAATAATAATAAATGAATAAAAACAAAATTATTCCATATTCAAATTCCTCACATTTTTCTAATAGTTGTGCATGTATTATTTGTCCAGTTGCGGTTTAAACATTTAAATATATTAATTTTTTTTGTTTTTTGAAAGGAATACAGTAGGGGAAGCCCCTACAGTGAGATTTTGTTTTTTTAAATAATATAAGAACCCAAATTTGCGTCCCTGGGGATTTGAACCTGGGTGGTTGGGTTGTACATCCACTTCCCTAACCAAGTGAGCTAGGCTCACTTCTTAATATATATTAATTATTTGGTCATATTATATGAACAATGCATATATTATTTGATAATAATAATTATAAATGAATAAAAACAAAATTATTTCATATTCAAATTTCTCACATTTTTCTAATAGTTATGCATATGTTATTTGTCCATTTGCGGTTTAAAGATTTAAAGATATTAATTATTTGGCCATATTATATAAATAATGCATATATTATTTGATAATAATAATGAATGAATAAAAACAAAATTATTGTATATTCAAATTCCTCACATTTTTTTAATAGTTATGCATATATTTTTTTGTCTAGTTGTGGTTTAAAGATATAAATATATTAATTATTTGGTCATATTATATGAATAATGCATATATTATTTGATAATAAGAATAATAAATAAATAAATAATATTTCATATTCAAATTCCTCACATTTTTCTAATAGTTATGCATATATTATTTGTCCAGTTGCGGTTTAAAAATTTAAAGATATTAATTATTTGGCCATATTATATGAATAATGCATATATTATTTGATAATAATAATAATATTAAATGAATAAAAACAAAATTATTTCATATTCAAATTCCTCACATTTTTCTAATAGTTATGCATATATTATTTGTCCAGTTGCGGTTTAAACATTTAAAGATATTAATTATTTGGCCATATTATATGAATAATGCATATATTATTTGATATTATTAATAATAAACGAATAAAAACAAAATTATTTCATATTCAAATTCCTCACGTTTTTCTAATAGTTATGTATATATTATTTGTCCAGTTGCGGTTTGAAGATTTAAAGATATTAATTATTTGGCCATATTATATGAATAATGCATATATTATTTGATAATAATAATAATAATAATAAGTGAATAAAAACAAAATTATTTAATTTTCAAATTCCTCACATTTTTCTAATAGTTATGCATATATTATTTGTCTATTTGCGGTTTAAAGATATAAATATATTAATTATTTGGCCATAATATATGAATAATGCATATATTATTTGATAATAATAATAATAAATGAATAATTTTTTATTTCATATTCAAATTCCTCACATTTTTCTAATAGTTATGCATATATTATTTGTCTAGTTGCGGTTCAAAGATTTTAAGATATTAATTATTTGGCCATATTATATGAATATTTAAAATTCTCACATTGGAATTCTAAATTATTATCTTATGGTAGTATTTACAACAAGGTACAACCACATTCGCGGAAGCACAGCAGGAAAGAGCCAAGAAGTTAAGCGTGCTAAGAGTGGAGTAGTGTGAGGATGGGTGATTGATGTCTACGCACGCTTCTATTCCTGTAGACAGTGTTGGGCCTCCAAGAGCAGAGGTTTGTAGAACAGCAGCAAGTTTCCCTTAAGTGAATCACCCAAGGTTTATCGAACTCAGAGAGGTAGAGGTCAAAGATATCCCTCTCAAGCAACCCTGCAATTACGATACAAGAAGTCTCTTGTGTCCCCAACACACCCAATACACTTGTCAGATGTATAGGTGCACTAGTTCGGCGAAGAGATAGTAAGATGCAAGTGATATGGATGAATATGAGTGGTAATAGAAATCTGAAATAAATATGGCAGCAAGTAAACATGTAGCAGAACTTGTTGGAAACGGTGTTTCAATGCTTAGAAACAAGGCCTAGGGATCATACTTTCACTAGTGGACACTCTCAACAATGATCACATAAATAAATAAGTTCTCTTCTCTTATGCTACTTTCAAAGACTCTATTGTTGGATAACAAATACCATTCATTGTGTAGGGCTACGAGAGCACCCTCAAGCCGGAGTAAACAAGGTCCACGTCATAGAGGAAGCACACAAGATGCAAACACTGTCACTGTCACACCATGGAGAGTAATTCCGGAGTTCATATTAAAGTAACTCTAGAGTGCATAGTAATAGTTAACTTCATAATCTACAAGAGATCACAATCATAACCTACGCCAAGTACTACATGATGCACACACTCGTCCACATTACATCATGAAGGAGGAATAGACTACTTTAATAACATCACTAGAGTAGCACATAGATTAATAGTGATACAAAGCTCATGATCATATAAAGATCACATGGGAGAGAGAGATGAACCACATGGCTACCGGTACAGCCCTTAGCCTCGGGGGAGAACTACTCCCTCCTCATCATAGGAGACAGCAATGGCGATGAAGATGGCGGTGGTGTCGATGGAGATGCCTTCCGGGGGCACTTCCCCGTCCCGGCGGCGTGTCGGAATAGAGACTTCTGTCCCCCGAATCTTGGCTTCGCGATGGCGGCGGCTGCGTAACTTTTCTCGTACCGTGGCTTATGTTATTAGGGTTTTCGCGACGGAGAGGCTTTATAGGCGGAAGGGCAGCCTTGGAGGGGTCCTGGGGGACCCACACCATAGGGGGGCGCGGGCCCCATGCAGGCCGCGCCGCCCTATGGTTACGGCCCCTCGTGGCCCCACTTCGTATGCTCTTCGGTCTTTTGGAAGCTCCGTGGTAAAATAAGACCCTGGGCGTTGAGTCCAATTTCGAGAATATTTCCTTTGTAGGATTTCTGAAACCAAAACCAGCAGAAAACAGGAACTGGCGCTTCGGCATCTTGTCAATAGGTTAGTGCCGGAAAATGCATCAAAACGATATAAAGTATGAATAAAACATGTAGGTATTGTCATAAAACTAGCATGGAACATAAGAAATTATAGATACATTGGAGACGTATCAAGCATCCCCAAGCTTAGTTCCTACTCGCCCTCGAGTAGGTAAACGATAACAAGGATAATTTCTTAAGTGACATGCTACCAACATGATCTTGATCAATACTATTGTAAAGCATATGAGATGAATGAAGTGATTCAAAGCAATGGTAAAGACAATGACCTAAACAACTAAATCATATAGCAAAGACTTTTCATGAATAGTACTTTCAAGACAAGCATCAATAAGTCTTGCATAAGAGTTAACTCATAAAGCAATAAATTCTTAGTAGAAAGTTTTGAAGCAACACAAAGGATGATTAAGTTTCAGCAATTGCTTTCAACTTGTAACATGTATATCTCATGGATAGTTGTCAACATAAAGCAATATAACAAGTGCAATAGGTAAACATGTAAGAATCAATGCACACAGTTGACACAAGCGTTTGCTTCTAAGATAGAAAGAAGTAGGTAAACTGACTCAACATAAAGTAAAAGAATGGGCCCTTCGCAAAGGGAAGCATGGATTACTGTTTTTGTGCTAGAGCTTTTCATTTTGAAAACATAGAAACAATTTTGTCAACGGTAGTAATAATTCATATGTGTTATGCATAAGATGTCCTATAAGTTGCAAGCCTCATGCATAGAATACCAATAGTGCTCGCACCTTGTCCTAATTAGCTTGGATTTACATGGATTATCATTGCATAACATATGTTTCAACCAAGTGTCACAAAGGGGTACCTCTATGTCGCCCGTACAAAGGTCCAAGGAGATAGATCGCTTTTGATTTCTCGTTTTTGATAAATCTCAACTTAGGACATCCATACCGGGACAACATAGACAACGGATAATGGACTCCTCTTTAACGCATAAGCATTCAACAACGAGATAATATACTCATAAGAGATTGAGGATTAATGTCCAAACTGAAACTTCCACCATGATTCATGGCTTTAGTTAGCGGCCCAATGTTCTTCTCTAACAATATGCATACTCAAACCATTTGATCATGATAAATCACCCTTACTTCGAGACAAGACAAACATGCATAGCAACTCACATGATATTCAACAAAGGTGTAATAGTTGATGGCGTCCCCGAAACATGGTTACCGCTCAACAAGCAACTTATAAGAAATAAGACACATAAGCTACATATTCAATACCACAATAGTTTTTAAGGCTATTTTCCCATGAGCTATATATTGCAAAGACAAGGAATGAAATTTTATAGGTAGCACTCAAGTAATTTACTTTGGAATGGCAGAGAAATACCACATGGTAGGTAGGTATGGTGGACACAAATGGCATAGTTTTTGGCTCAAGGATTTGGATGCACGAGAAGAATTCCCTCTCAGTACAAGGCTTTGGCTAGCAAGGTTGTTTGAAGCAAACACACGTATGAACCGGTACAACAAAAATTACATAAGAAAATATTGCAAGCATTATAAGACTCTACACTGTCTTCCTTGTTGTTCAAACACTTCACCAGAAAATATCTAGACTTTAGAGAGACTAATCATGCAAACCAAATTTCAACAAGCTCTATGGTAGTTCTTCATTAATAAGTGCAAAGTACATGATGCAAGAGATTAAACATGATCTATTTGAGCACAACAATTGCCAAGTATCAAATTATTCAAGACAATATACCAATTACCACATGAAGCATTTTTTTGTTTCCAACCAAATAGCAACGAACGAAGCAGTTTTCAACCTTCGCCATGAACATTAAAAGTAAAGCTAAGAACACCAGTGTTCATATGAACGAGCGGAGCGTGTCTCTCTCCCACACAAGCATGAATTTATTCAGAGAATGAAAATAATAAAACGAAAATAAAAGCACACAGACGCTCCAAGTAAAGTACATAAGATGTGACGGAATAAAAATATAGTTTCACTAGAGGTGACCTGATAAGTTGTCGATGAAGAAGGGGATGCCTTGGGCATCCCCAAGCTTAGATGCTTGAGTCTTCTTGATATATGCAGGGATGAACCACGGGGGCATCCCCAAGCTTATACTTTTCACTCTTCTTGATCATATTGTATCATCCTCCTCTCTTGACCCTTGAAAACTTCCTCCACACCAAACTCAAAACAAACTCATTAGAGGGTTAGTGCATAATCAAAAATTCACATATTCGGAGGTGATACAATCATTCTTAACACTTCTGGACATTGCCCAAAGCTACTGGAAGTTAATGGAACAAAGAAATCCATTCAACATAGCAAAAGAGGCAATGCGAAATAAAAGGCAGAATCTATCAAAACAGAACAGTCCGTAAAGACGAATTTTTCTGGGGCACTTAACTTGCTGAGATGAAAAATCTCAAATTGAATGAAAGTTGCGTACATATCTGAGGATCACACACGTAAATTGGCAGATTTTCCGAGTTACCTACAGAGAATTCTACTCAAATTCGTGACGAAGAAGAAATCGTTTCTGCGCAGTAATCCAATTCTAGTATTAACCTTACTATCAAAGACTTTACTTGGCACAACAATGCAATAAAATAAAGATAAGGAGAGGTTGCTA
Organism: Lolium rigidum; assembly: GCF_022539505.1. Classification (NCBI taxonomy): domain Eukaryota; kingdom Viridiplantae; phylum Streptophyta; class Magnoliopsida; order Poales; family Poaceae; genus Lolium; species Lolium rigidum. The sequence continues at coordinate 207,291,048 of NC_061512.1, read as the reverse complement.
CAGTAGTAACAACTTCCAAGACACAACAAAACAGTAGCAAAATAAAAAAAACATGGGTTATCTCCCAAGAAGTGCTTTCTTTATAGCCATTAAGATGGGCTCAGCAATTTTAATGATGCACTCATAAGGATGAGAGTTGAAGCAAAGAGAGCATCGAAAAGCAAGTACGAAACAAATTTAAGCCTAACCCACTTCCTATGAAAAGGAATCTTGTACACAAATAAGTCATGTAAGCATAATGCAATAAGCATAAAAAGGCAACACAAGCGCAACTTCAAGATTCTCAACATAAAGAGGGGAAACTTGATATTATTAAGATGCATATAGCCATGTTTCCCTCTCTCATAATAACTTTCAGTGGCATCATGAACAAACTCAACAATATAACTATCACACAAAGCACTCTTATTCACATGCATAAAAGTATCATTACTCTCCACATAAGCATAATCAATTTTATTAGTAATAGTGGGAGTAAAACTATCACAACCATCATTGTAATCATCATAAATTGCAGGCATGGTATAATCATAATAAACTTTATCCTCCATAGTAGGTGGCACCAAAATACCACTATCATTATAATCATCATAAATGGGAGGCAAAGTATCATCAAAGAAAATTTTCTCCTCAAAACATGGGGGACTAAAAATATCACAACCAGCTTCCCCAAGCTTAAATTCTTCCATAGCATTAGCAATAATAGTATTCAAAGAGTTCATGCTAATAACATTGCTACAACTATTTTGTAAACAAAGTTCCATGGGTTTTTTTAATTCTCTCTTCAAACACATCATGTCCTAATTCAATATAAAGTTCATAAAGATCTCTAATTTTTTTGTTGTTTTCCATTAAGCCTAACTAGTGAAAAATAAAAACAAGAAACAAAAAGATGCAATTGCAGGATCTAAAGGAAATAGCTTCGAGCACTCACACACCGGCAACAGTGCTAGGAAATAGCTTAGAAGTCGGAGGATGTGAATACCTTTTACCTTACCTCCCCGGCAACGGCGCCAGAAAATAGCTTGATATCTACGCACACTTCTATTCCTATAGACAGTGTTGGGCCTCCAAGAGCAGAGATTTGTAGAACAAGTGAGCAAGTTTCCCTTAAGTGAATCACCCAAGGTTTATCGAACTCGGGGAGGTAGAGGTCAAAGATATCCCTCTCAAGCAACCCCGCAATTACGATACAAGAAGTCTCTTGTGTCCCCAACACACCCAATACACTTGTCAGATGTATAGGTGCACTAGTTCGGCGAAGAGATAGTAAGATGCAAGTGATATGGATGAATATGAGTGGTAATAGCAATCTGAAATAAATATGGCAGCAAGTAAACATGTAGCAGAACTTGTTGTAAACGGTGTTTCAATGCTTAGAAACAAGGCCTAGGGATCATACTTTCACTAGTGGACACTCTCAACAATGATCACATAAATAAATAAGTTCTCTTCTCTTATGCTACTTTCAAAGACTCTATTGTTGGATAACAAACACCATTCATTGTGTAGGGCTATGAGAGCACCCTCAAGCCGGAGTAAACAAGCTCCACAACGTCATAAAGGAATCACACAAGATGCAAACACTGTCACTGTCACACCATGGAGAGTAATTCCGGAGTTCATATTAAAGTAACTCTAGAGTGCATAGTAATAGTTAACTTCATAATCTACAAGAGATCACAATCATAACATACGCCAAGTACTACATGATGCACACACTGTCCACATTACATTATGAAGGAGGAATAGACTACTTTAATAACATCACTAGAGTAGCACATAGATTAATAGTGATACAAAGCTCATGATCACATAAAGATCACATGGGAGAGAGAGATGAACCACATAGCTACCGGTACGGCCCTTAGCCTCTGGGAGAACTACTCCCTCCTCATCATAGGAGACAGCAATGGCGATGAAGATGGCGGTGGTGTCGATGGAGATGCCTTCCGGGGGCACCTCCCCGTCCCGGCGGCGTGCCGGAACAGAGACTTATGTCCCCCGAATCTTGGCTTCGCGATGGCGGCGGCTGCGTAACTTTTCTCGTACCGTGGCTTATGTTATTAGGGTTTTCGCGACGGAGAGGCTTTATAGGCGGAAGGGCAGCCTCGGAGGGGTCCTGGGGGACCCACACCATAGGGGGGCGCGGGCCCCATGCAGGCCGCGTCGCCCTATGGTTACGGCCCCTTGTGGCCCCACTTCGTATGCTCTTCGGTCTTCTGGAAGCCCCGTGGAAAAATAAGACCCTGGGCGTTGATTTCGTCCAATTCCGAGAATATTTCCTTTGTAGGATTTCTGAAACCAAAAAACAGCAGAAAACAGGAACTGGCGCTTCGGCATCTTGTCAATAGGTTAGTGCCGGAAAATGCATCAAAACGATATAAAGTATGAATAAAACATGTAGGTACTATCATAAAACTAGCATGGAACATAAGAAATTATAGATACGTTGGAGACGTATCAGTGACCAACCAGTAAGTGACCGTCTAGAATTTGAGTATAGATTAAGTGTAATTAATGTTAACAATGGTCCAAGAGTGAGAGTAACGAGTCAAACAAAAAGAAAATGATAAAAAAAAAGATAAATGAAACCTTTTGTCCCGGTTGGGCTTACGAGCGAGGACAAAAGGTCCTCCAGCCCAAACCTCTGCATCGCAGCCATGTGGTGGACTATATATCCCGGCTGGTAAGCGGGCAGGACAAAAAGTTGGAACTTTTGGCCAACCTTTGTTATCCCGGTTGCCGAGCCGGGACAAAAACCTCTTAACTGGGACAATTGGCCCGTTCTCCACTAGTATAAGGTGCGCATCTATATGTGAAAATGTATAATTTGCTTCGACTATGTACGAGAGGATTTCCGCACGTTCTAGCAAATAAATATCATTGTATGGATTTCGTATCAGGACTTTTGCCATTTCTACGTGTAATGTTCCAGTGACCTGGAAAGTTTTAAATATACGGTTTGAGAGTTTAGAACGCGGGCTGCGAGGCTGTTGCTCCTTGCCCTGATGATGTCGTGTATCTCCGTTGTCTAGGCTGTTTGCCAGTTTCACGAAGCTACTGATGATAGCGACTTCAAGATCGTGGTGGCGCATGCTAGTGGGTGGAGAAGCTGGGTGGTGGCGCTCCCTGGTGCCAGGGTTTTTTGTGGTCGGGGCGGGAGAAACCCCTGTCAGCTTGGCTGATCCTAACGCGGTGCCTCCTTCGTGTGAGACCATTCCTTCCCGGAGGGCATCGTGGGAATCCCCTGACCACTGTACTCTACTTGCCGGGGAAACCCTAGGACCGGTCTAATCCGGGCAGCAGCGCCATGTCAATGGCGTTTCCCTGCTTGAAGATGTTGCTTGGTACGGGGCACTTCGAAGTGCTTGGAGCGTGGTGGGACAAAGACGGAGGGCCCAGCGATTTAGGGTCTTTATTGTTTCGTCGCTTCACCATTGTTGTCATTTCTTTTCCTTTTGGGCATGTTGTTGCTGTTGCCCCAACATTTTCTTTGTTCGAACTCTTGTATCGGTGTGGTTGCTATATTAATATAGTGGGACGAAAGCCTGTTTCGAGGAGAATGCGGGACTGAGAAAAATCAAAACCGAGCTAAACACTCGTCGTCCTTTGAGGAATTTTAAATCAAATTCTCACTTGGATCTATTACAATTTTATTGACAACTTATGTCAGCAACACTATTAGGGCTCCACGGGACAACGTCATTCGAACGGGCCGGTTGGGTGCATGTAATTCGAACGGGCCGGTTGGTTGCTGCCATAGTGCCATGTAAAATTTATTGGCATTTATCGACAGGATTGTGAATGACCCCCTGTTCCAGCCATCCATCTTTTCCTACTGGCCTACAGAGAACACTGAGGCGGGGGACTGAAACTGGACATTAACATCTGAACCCGATAATTATAAGCTTGACGACGACGCCTAGAACCCGAGCTCGTCTACCCTGCATGCAGCCCCTGCGCATCGCTGTTTCTCCGTGAATATCCTGAAGGACGTTAATGTCCACCAGTTCGAATCACATAGGCAATCAAGATAACTATTTACCGACAATCTTACTTACACGTAGTACAGTATTGCAGCGCTCTCGATCGCGAGCTGGAGGAAGCATCTGCGGTACATCGCACATGCGATCCTAGCTATAGGCTACAAGATGTTTGCAGTAAAATGCGACGGTAAACGTGCCGCGTAGACGAATCTTTGGTTCTTTTTCGTCAGGATTAGGAATATAGTCACCGATTCCCGCGACGGAGCGTTCGACAAAGCATGCACGGACGTTTAGAAAACCTTCGTGTAAAGCTTCGCTAAGACCGAGAAAAAACGAAAAGAATGCGGGAAACTTCTGCAAAGCGCCGATTATTCTATGAGAAGGTCGGAGAGATGGGCAGAGCGTACCATGACGACGGTCGACGGATCTCGGAGAAATCGTAAACAAAGTCGCCGAGATCCAGTGGCGCGTGGTGGGGGCTGCCCGTGTATGTGTGTGCCTGCAAAGGAGACGAAGATGGGGGAGGAAGGAGAAAAGGCTGCCCCGGTTGGCATCGATCGCGCGCGTCGGAGCCGACGGAGAAGACAATGAGAAGCGCGCGGAATCCCACCAAAAGAGGCAGCGCCGGCGAGCCGGTCTGGCCCTCTGTGCATGGCTATATTAGGGCCGAATTGGTTGCCCAAGCCTCTTTTGGGGCTCTCTAGCCCATATATGTGAGATGGATATTAATTGCACGGTAAAACGGTCCAAAAAGCACGTTATGGATCTCGTTTGGTTAATCATAAGATACTTTCCTGCAGTGCATCAGCATGAGAGAGGGAACGGTATCCCTCAAAAAGAGAGAGAGAGAGGGAACGGTATCCCGTTGTTTCATCGACTGGGTTACAACATTCCATTAAAGTCAAAAGCTACTCACTATTATTTGGTTGCAACTCTAACCAGTAATATGGTAACCTACAATATTGTTGGCAGAACAAGGATTTCAGCTAACCAGTCTTAAGGGGGTGGTACTACCTAACAACAGTTATCATAATTATTGATGCACCACGAGCTAACCCAAAAAACTACAGCTCATGGTGCATCAGAAGTTCATCATCGGAGGAGTTCATCTTAAGGGGGTGGTACTACCTAACAACAGCTCATGGTGCCTCTCACAACCAGACATCAAGTTATGATTAGTGCCTAGCTAGTGGAATGTATATTACACGAGTTCCCAAAATATACATGACCTCAACAGATCACGACCACCATCAGACATGGTTGCAAGGTTGTACAACTAACAGTGGTGCTTGCGCATCTATGTAGTTCTCTTTGATCCTATCATCTCAGCATAGTTGTTACCATGGGTCTTGTTCTCCACAAGGTAGTTGATAGCATCAACAATTAAGTTTTTGTGGAGCAAAGATAATCTCGTTACAAACAAATGATGGCTCGAAGATTGTCTTCATCTGCTAGTAGTTCGCTATGGACGTGTTCAACAAATCTTTGTGCTTCGGAGAATGCTGAGATTGAGAAGACATTGTCAGCAAAGGGGAACAAATAGGTAAGACAATAAAGTAGTGATGTGCAAGATAACTGTCATGTATGCCATCAACTTCCCCTTGTCCATCATCATGGCCATGTTCTCATGCCAAAATATCACTCCTTGAACATTCCTAATCTTGCACACGAGCACCCACCTCCGTCTCCACTTCATTAGAGGGTTGTTCAACTGAGTAGGTGTGACTGTAAGGCATGTGAAGTGAAGAAAATTATTGCAAACACTCTGCACGTTATGTTGTTTGAAGCCTCGGGAACACTTTTACCCTGCTCCTGACTTGCTCACAAACTTGTTGAGGACGAACTCTGAGAGAGGTGCTTTCGACACCATAGGTGGTTTGGGCCGATACAGAGCTAGATCAGCCCTTGTGTTGCCAAGCACCATCCAGGACATAGAAGGCTTGAACATCAGGTCGGGAGAAGACAAGATGATGTACACAAGACAATTGAACAATGGTAAGCATGGCTATCGGTTGCACATTTCGTACAATCAACCTCCACGAAAGAACCTTGCACAAGGGACATAGGTTCTTACACTCAAGGGAGTTCAATTTAGCGCAGAGGTTGGCGAGCTGAATGGACAAGAAGGAAGGACATCCATGGTTGTACTCGACGGAGAACAAGACATGACCATAGTGGCCCTGCTTGACGGAGTGGAAAGCATGGCGGCCTATAAAATTAAACACCTTAACAATGGAACTAAAACCATCATATGGCAAGCATGGAAAAGAATTCTATAGAAGCTAAATTTTAAAAAATTAATCACTACCACAATGGTCCTATAGCAAACATGAAAAAGGGTTCCATAAAAACTAAACCTATGACATCTAGGGTTAGATCTGCAAACATGTAGCATGGTTATGGATCTAATCTAGCACATCCACCGTTAGAGGTTTCTTACAGACACCGAAAGAGTATTCACCAGATCAGAGGTCGAGGACGATGGAGAAGGCACACAGACAACAAGCTCGTCATCATAACTAGTGAAGAAGCTCTCGACATGGATCTCGAAAGAGAGAAAAGATCGAATAGGTGAAAATGGTGGATTTGAAAATCAGCGGTGAGAGTAGAGATAAACATGGGGGCGAATTTACGGGGGTGGTGACAAAAATTCTCCCGCCGCATTTCCGGTCCACCTTAGAGCTCGCGCCATCTCTACCGTTTGTAGCCGCTCGGACGCGGCGTTGTCGAAATAGCATGCGGGGAGGGTGGTTCTCTGGAACGGCCCATTTAGTCGTTCACTCAGGGCTTGTCTCCAAACTGCTTTGACATGTGCGCTTGCACGTGAACTTGACGGCCAATCGGGGTTTTTTTCTGCTCCCAAAACATGTCTCGAGGTGTTTCGTGCAATGCAGTTGCGCAGGCCCCTCCCTTCTTCATCTAAGGTTCCTCTTCCCTTGTCCACTTCCTCCACCACCATCCCTGCCACACCACGCTGCTTCTTCCCCGTTTCGAGAACAGATCCAGATGTACTCTGTACCAGCCGTATATATGTACGTGGAGTGCTAGTTCAATGGCAAGGCTTGCGAGTGCGCAGCCAGTCCACCCGGATCGAGTCCCAACGGAAGCGAATTAAATGGGGTGTTTTCTAGCGCGTATAAATTCACTGGAGAGGACCCATCATCTATCTAACAACGTATAGTCAAATGATGGAATCTTTCCCGTTGGTCAACATTTCTTTTACGTACAATCGTGCATGCATGCAAGCGTACATGTAGACTGTGACATTACACGTCTGATCTATCGCGCACGTACGTACGTACATGAGACCAAGACACGAGCGGATCAGTGGTGCCCAGCGGGCAGCCGGCGTCACGTGGCGAGTTTGGCGCGGCGGAGGACCACCGCGCGTCCGGCGAGGGCTGCCCCCTGCGACGGTGCTCGACCGTCGCGGTGGACCGGGGTCTGGTCGGATCTGGCCGCTTCCTTCCGACCTCCGAGCTATACGTACGTACGCGTGGTTTTCCGGCCGAGACCCACAACCATCTGATGCCGGTGTTGGCACAGGTGGACCAATGCACCGAAAAATATGATATTGCTACTACCAGTCTACCAGTCGGATCGATCGGGCCTGACTCTGACAGCAATACATGCGTCGTTGTACGGTTTACTGCCACGTCGATAGGTTTGAAATAGGGATGTTTTCGCCGGCCCACTGAGCCGAACGCATGCATGCGTCGTTGGCTCCCTGGTCTAGGAACGGTACGGAGTTTCCTTGCCGTAAAGATGAACGGTACGGTGTGATTGTTCGAATGCGATCAAGTACACCAGCCAGCGCGGGAGGATGTTATATACACTCTCACAGTCTCACGTGTACTGTTCTTTCCCGAGGAAAGAAGTCCAAATTGAATCTTGAACTGGCATAGGGGCTGCTTTAGTGCTCTCTAACCGAAGTTGAGGGGTTATATTTGTTTTTTATCTCGACATTAGGCTCGCTGAAACCATATTTGCTAATTAAGGGTGCTATGCACGCCGGTCGCCTTTGCCAAACTGGTGATATCGCTGGCCGCTCCAGATCCGCCAGTCCATCGATGGAGGGTGTCCTCTGTTCCCATCGAGGTTAGGGTTAAGGTCTCCGCTTGATCCTATCGAGGTGTTGGGACGGTCAGGTTCTCCTGCTTGTGCGCGTGGGCTTCTTCCTTCGGCGAATCGGCCAGCGTGGTGGGGTAGGCTTCGTACACCATACGGGTCGTAGTAGTACACCATACGTACAGAAAAAATCATACAAGACAACGCCGACCATACGGGCCAATAGAGGGTTACGTGCTAGTCAGATTTTTAAATTTTACGATCATACCCCGGTTACGAAGGGGCATGGGAAGCGCTCCACCGTTCTTATTTTTGTCGCGGCCAGAGTTTTGCCAAGGGGGAGCACTGGAGCACAAGTTCTAGTATAGTCCCATGAACTCCCAATCCTCGAAATTTTCACTAAACTTACAAATCCCAATCTATTTCAAACCCTAGACATGTTTGGCACACCAAAAAAGCGACGACTACAGCCTGGATTATTGTATCCTCTAACTACATGGGGCCCACATGTCATATTTTTCATTTTGTCTATTTTATTATTTTTCCCATCTAGTGGTCAAACCTACCACCGAGGCCTTGTGGTCAGGAGAGTCCGCGCGAGGCGCGACAACAGAAGAGTAACATGGAGTAGCAAGGAGACGCATACCAGACGAAGCTGCGGCGGAGCAGGCACATCGGTGGAGCAGGCACATCGCTGAAGAGCGGCTCGCGGGGAAGATCGATGTGCGGCAGCACCGAACCGTAGACGGGGAAGAAGGACAGGTTGCCGACGATTGGGGGCCTTCGAGGTCGACTACTCACTACCCCACGTCCCATGATTCGCGGCATTTTGGTTCCGGCGTTTTAGCCAACTGCCGGTAATAATTGTTTTGCACGGCAGTTTATAAACTAGTGCCGCTAATGGTCCAGTAATTACCGGCGATTTGGCACAGTGCCACTAAATTTTGATGGTCAACGGCAGTTTATAATTGGTGCCGATAATAGTGCGCTGGCGATGTGGAGAAGTGCCGCTAAGGCTGGCCATAGTGGGTAGTATCATATAGTAGTATCATGTATATGATACTTTTGTATGATACTAGATCCATAATGCATAGTATCATAGACTAGTATCATAGTTTTGCTATATTAATTGATTTGTAGAATCCCAATACAAATTTGTGTACAAGATTTATTTGATACTAACTTTTCTCGTGATGTGCGCTATGATACAGTATCTACCTATGATACTCTAATCTTCTCTCTCATCCATAATTACCTGCCACATCAGCATTTTTGGTGGGGCTAGGATGCATGATACTAGTTATGATACTAGCACTATGGCTAGCCTAAAAGTTTGATGCGAAAGTGCCGTTGAAAGCTGATGCGCAAGCGCACCCGACTGTTTTGCACATAAGCCCATTTAGATTATATTAATTAATCTGCAGTCCATGTAAAAAAAAATCCGCAGTCCCAGCTTGTACACAACCACCCATTCCTTTCGACACGGAACCCTAGCTCTATCTCTCCTGGCGGCGGTAGCCTCGTCCATCCCCAGTCCCCACGGGGTCCCGCCGGCCCCCTCAACCCCGTATGCCACCACCGACCGCGAGATTGAAGGGAAGCGGCGTGTCCGCCCGCCGCCATCGCTGCTCCTCCGCCCGCCGACCGCGAGGGAAGGAAGGCGGCGTACCCGCCCGCCCGCCCGCCCACCACCACCGCGGGTCCTCAGCTGACCGCATCATGATCGCCGCCCCCATCCTCTGCGCCACCTCTCCGTCGTCTTCCGGCCGCGTGTGGTTGGGGCGGCCACGGGTGGAAACCGGGAGAAGGGAGCCCCCTTGTCGCGGTCCTCCGCCACCTCGCGGATCGGCCCCTTCGCGGCTTCGGCCATGGTGGCAGCAATACCTTGGCCCCTCGGGAGGAACCGCTCGATGGGGCCCTCTCGATGGACGGCGATCACCGGGGTAGGCGCCCACGCGGCCACATCTTCGACGAGCCATGATGTTTGAGGAATTGAGGTGCGTGGCCTTCTCCCCATGGACCAGCTATGTTTAATCTACCTTCTACGGCCAAGTGTTTGGAACCGACTTCAATTGTGGTATCCGGATAATTGGTGTCCGGTATGTGTTTGTGATATTGCCTATGCCGGTGAGCTTACTCAGCCCGGCATGACAACCACGACCAGACACATAGTCAAGTACCTCGCTGGCAAGGCCAAGGCGTACGTGAATGAGTCACACCGACGCTTCTGCGGCGCACGTCATGGTGTTCAGCCACCTCAGGCCAGGGGACCTTGAACAATGGTATATCTGTGTTGAGAGGACACTGCACCAAGGTGAGCCATTCAAGGAGTATACAATTCCTTGATTATTGGTGGTAGTGCTCCAAATTTCTACATGCGGTACTTTATACGGTAGTCTTACCTTGCTGTGATGGCTAGCTGAAGATACAATTAGTTGAGCATATAGGACAGAAGTATTGTACTACAAGTTGATTGCTCCATTGTGAAGGAGATATGCCCTAGAGGCAATAATAAAGTGGTTATTATTTATATCTTTATGTTTATGATAAATGTTTATATATCATGCTAGAATTGTATTAACCGAAACATTAGTACATGTGTGATATGTAGACAAACAAGAAGTCCCTAGTATGCCTCTTAAACTAGCTTGTTGATTAATGGATGATTAGTTTCATAATCATGAACATTGGATGTTATTAATAACAAGGTTATGTCATTGTGTGAATGATATAATGGACACACCCAATTAAGCGTAGCATAAGATCTCGTCATTAAGTTATTTGCTATAAGCTTTCGATACATAGTTACCTAGTCCTTATGACCATGAGATCATGTAAATCACTTATACCGGAAAGGTACTTTGATTACACCAAACACCACTGCGTAAATGGGTGGCTATAAAGGTGGGATTAAGTATCCGGAAAGTATGAGTTGAGGCATATGGATCAACGGTGGGATTTGTCCATCCCGATGACGGATAGATATACTCCGGGCCCTCTCGGTGGAATGTCGTCTAATGTCTTGCAAGCATATGAATGAGTTCATAAGAGACCACATACCACGGTACGAGTAAAGAGTACTTGTCGGAGACGAGGTTGAACAAGGTATAGAGTGATACCGAAGATCAAACCTCGGACAAGTAAAATATCGCGAGACAAAGGGAATTGGTAATGTATGTGAATGGTTCATTCGATCACTAAAGTCATCGTTGAATATGTGGGAGCCATTATGGATCTCCGGATCCCGCTATTGGTTATTGGTCGGAGTGAGTACTCAACCATGTCCGCATAGTTCTCGAACCGTAGGGTGACACACTTAAAGTTGGATGTTGAAATGGTAGTTCTTGAATATGGAATGAAGTTGGAATATTTGTTTGGAGTCCCGGATGTGATCCCGGACATCACGAGGAGTTCCGGAATGGTCCGGAGAATAAGATTCATATATAGGATGTCATTTTATGTGAATAAAATGTCGCGGAAGGTTATATGGAAGGTTCTAGAAGGTTCTAGAAAAGTCCGGAAGAAACCACCAAGGAAGGTGGAGTCCACAAGGGACTCCACCTCCATGGCCGGCCAGCCCTAGATGGGGTGGAGTCCCAAGTGGACTCCACCATAGGGGGCGGCCACCCCCTATGGGAGGTGGAAATCCCACCTTTGGGTGGGAGTCCTAGTTGGGCTAGGTTTCACCACCATATGGAAGGTTTTTGGTTCGGGTCTTATTCGAAGACTTGGAGACCAACTCTTGGGGATCCACCTATATAATGAGGGGCCAAGGGAGGGGGCCGGCCACCCCAAGACCACAAGCTGGCCGCCCCCTAGAGTGGCCGGCCACCCCTCCCAAACCCTAGCCAAGCTCCTCTCCTCCATATTGCCCGCATAGCTTAGCGAAGCTCCGCCGGACTTCTTCACCGCCACCGACACCACGCCGTCGTGCTGTCGGATTCAAGAGGAGCTACTACTTCCGCTGCCCGCTGGAACGGGGAGGTGGACGTCGTCTTCATCAACAACCGAACGTGTGACCGAGTACGGAGGTGCTGCCCGTTCGTGGCGCCGGAACCGATCGTGATCAAGATCTTCTACGCGCTTTTGCAAGCGGCAAGTGAACGTCTACCGCAGCAACAAGAGCCTCATCTTGTAGGCTTTGGAATCTCTTCAAGGGTGAGACTCGATACCCCCTCGTTGCTACCGTCTTCTAGATTGCATCTTGGCTTGGATTGCGTGTTCGCGGTAGGAAAATTTTTGTTTTCTATGCAACGTTATCCTACACATTGAACTAAGCCTTACTTAGTGATGTAAAATGTTATCTAGCCATTGCATTTCGTGCTTCCATTGCATTTTAGGTTGCTGGGGGCTAAGCGTTTAGAACTTCACGACTTCCTGTTCTAAGCTTGTCAGTTTGTTTATAATTTAGAACAATTTGGTTTGGCGTGTTCAGCTCCTTTTTCTACACGCATACACCATATCATTTTTTTTTGGTTGGGACAACTGAATGCTTCAGAAAGTACCATCTCACATCTCGACGATGCCTATACACGATCGAGGTTTCATCTTTCTTTACCTAGATAGCTATACCCAGCAAGATATATTTATTTTGCAGTAAGGCATCTCTTACAGATACCACAAAATGATTGTACTAGGCTGGAGTATATAATTGATTCCTCTTGCTGGGTCAAGTGAATATTTATGCGCAAGATTGTGCTTGTGTGTTTTAGCTCTGAAGGCATGCACTGGATTTTAAATTTAATAGAAATTCATCACCCCTTACATTTATTTTCTCAATGTAATTTTTAGCCTATGCTTTCTTTACTACAGTTAATGGAGAAAGCGAAGTTGTCTGTGCACCAAGAGGCTCAGCAGATTGAGTGTTACATTTTCTGTTGTAGATGCAGTGCGAGTGGTAAGCACGGATGATCCTTTAGCTTCCCTTGCCTTCTTTCACTGCACTTCTATATTTTGTATGCCTCTCATATTCTAAAGATAATTTGTGTTTCCCTTTTCTTACTCTGAATATAGTGGTAAGTGGATCTATAATAGAATTGTTATTGTGCCCACGTGTAACAATCTTCCATCTATGCTCTACCATATGTATTCGTTTCATGTTTTCTTGGTTATCTAGAAATAGTCTAATTCAGTATGGTTAGGCAATGCTTTTATCTTTAAAGATCTATCTCAGACAATTATGTTTCAGTACCTCTGTCTTCCAATTGGTGAGGTGTGCCAATGATTACATTGCTAGGTGAATTTTGTGTGAAATCACACGCAGTAGTTGCTGCACTATGTTTATACACTATTTATGTGCTTGCTATACTCCAGTTTGTGAAGTGCACTTCGTCGAGGTTATTGAACATGCTGCCAAGTCATACCGGGCTGATGATAACAATTCCACATCACCCAAGTTATTTTTCCAAGCTGCCAATTGGTATATGGCTGCATCATATTATTTATATCTGGGATAACCTTCTATTTTCCGTAGGAAGTAAAGCAAGGCATCAAAATCTGACAGAAAGCACATGCAACCTTTGATAAAATTCCATTTAGCTACTATTAATAATAACTTATGACTAATCTCTTTTGTCATCTGCACATATGTAAGAGTACCCATATTTCCCTCATGGTCATTTTTGCAATATAATGACAAGTGGAGGTAGACCTTATTTTGTGAAGGCTATTCATAATAATTAAGAAGAATATTAAAGTTGTAAGCCCAATAGAAAAGTTACTTTTAAAGGTTTAATTTAGCAGCTTTTGCAATGTATGCCATGTTTTATGCTTTCTTCTATTTACCTGTTCGCATTTGTAATATGATACTTGGAAAATGAAGATATCTTATTTGGAAAATAGCCAATTGAACTCCTTGCAAAAAAGGATGGCCATACCTGTTGTGCCAGCTAAATTCTTTGCAAATTTAGTATTATGGCAATCTCCCATTACTTATTTTCCGCTCTTACATTTTTGGTTTCTTCGTTTATGCAACCCTATATGTTTTGTGGCATTCTAACATCCCGAAGAAATGTACTTCTTCTTCGCTACATAAGTACAATTTCAAAAAACCACAATAAATCTATGCGTGCCATTTTGCGCATTTTGGTGGTTGGCTTCACAGAAGGTGTTGCTTTCATCTTCCTGGGTACAGAGGCTGGGTTGTACGGGTTGTTGCACACAGTTGAGCTCAGTTGAGGCTGAAGCAAGAATGTAAGACAGAGATTCTTCGTGAAAGCCATACCCTACACGAGCTTTTACACTGGAGGTACGAGGTACAGACTAGCCTCGTTACTACTTCTCAAACATGCACATGCCGTTCTTGCCATATACACCATTGAAAAATATGCCAGTCATTTTTGCGTGTAGCTGTTAGCCCACATATATCATTCACATTTTGAGAAGATAGTCAATGCAAGCTTTCCTTTCACAGTGATCATGCCGCTGTTCAGCATGAGGTAAAATTTACATGTATTGTCTTGTAATGCAGGTACTTGTGCTGATTGACAAGAAAGAGCTGGCTCGAGTCCAGGAGCTCATCGAATCCATCATCGTCCCTTACTGAGAAATACAATTATGTGATGGCACCAAGGGGCTTGCCATAACCTTTGTTTCCTCTGCCTCAGACTTTAACGTTCTGAACCAAGTATGTGATGTCCTCTGATGCCCTTTTAGTTTTTGGTTTGTTTAATATTTGCTATTTATTGTATATGCAATCAGGTTATGGTTTTAATGAGTAGTGCAAGAATCATGCAATGCTCTTTTCCTCGCTTGTTGACAGGTCAATTGTTTGTGCCTAGAATATCTAAAGGTCTGAAATTATACGAACCTACCAACTATGAGCGGTTATCTGACGTGCCGTTTGTGTGGCATTTGTTTTACCAATGCATCTTGGATCATTTATCTGTTGACCGCATGAGTCTGAAAGCTCTTTAGACCTCTCTCTGTATGATCACTGAACAATCTATCCTGACAACAGACACGTTTCATAAGGCCTTGTTCGGCAGGGGTGTTTTTTTTGGTTTTGGGGTGTCTTAACCCACATGTTTTGGGTGGAAACACCCAGTCCACCAAAAACACTTGCTTCAGCCCCAAACCACTTCCTCGTCAATACCCTTCACAACTCGAGCTGTTCGGCACACGGGGATAGCCACCAGGTTTCACATCAACCTAGTGAGCAGAGTCAATGCTTTTTTACACCACATTTTCATGAGCACTCAGCACACATTTTTTATGCACTCCCAATCGACGAGAAGTACTTATTTTCCGGGGTGTACACATTCTCTTTCATGCAAAATCATGAACCAAAATCGAACGAATTAATGTTAAACGAACATCTTCCTCTAATTCCAAATCCTTGACTTTGACCATACAACAATTCACCCCCACTCCTCCACTGTGAACTCAAGAACAACTACTGCATGTATATCAAGAACTGGATCAACATCGAAATTGAACACCTACTACATGCATATCAAGAATTGGATCAAAAAACCTAGATCATGAACCAGATCTCACATACATATCAACCGATATCCGCATCTAGCGAGTGGATGGGGAAAGGAGGGGAAGAAGTTGGTAGCACTTATAGGTGAGAAATCCAGCTCTGCGGCCGTCGTTGTCGGAGGGATCTCGGCGGCGTCGGCGGCGGCGATGCCGGAAAGGGAGGTGCGGCCGTTTGCGGGATGGGCGAAGTAGGTGGAGGAGCTCCGTACTTCCTGGCTGCGAGATGGTGGAGCGGCCGGCGACGTCGGCAGCGCCGGTCCGCGCCGCCGCCGCGTGGGAAGTCCGGGCGGCCGCTGCTCGCTCGCGTCGCCAAGAGGGAGAAACGCGAGTGGGGGCGAGCGTTTCTGATCCCCTCTAACCCGACGTGTATCGCCGTGTATCGGGAGGGTCGATCGGGCCGAGACACGTCAAACCCGGCCTACCGAACGCTCGAGAGGTGTTTTCCAGTGGATTGAAAATGGGCTGGGTAAGACACGCCAAAACCCAAAAATACACCCCTGCCGAACAAGGCCTAAGGGGTTTACTGACTAACTATGACTTGATCATTCAACTGTGACTCTCTGTATGAGTCTGAAAGCTCAAGTGTCATAAGGGGTTTACTGAATAACTGACTTGATACTTCAGTTTGACCAGTTAGGCATGCCATATAGGAGTACTACTCAGCCATACTCACAGCACACACTGAGTTGCCCCCGGCGCATTTAGTGATGAGATATGGGCACTGCTTTGAATATTTGCAGTAGAGTAGGATATGTGCATGCTTGATCATTCTGATCCTTCTCTTCTTCAGGTGGAATGCAGTTGAGGTCGAAGAATGCCGTTGGAGAGACCAGAGGTTGCCGTGGTGGTGCTTGCCGGAGATCACGGCGAGATGCGCTGCTGGGAGACGAGACGTCGCCAGCGAGGTTGGGGACGAGCTGCTGGTTAAAGATCATGTAATGATTTTGTAATGTAGATGCTACTTGCAAATGTTGGTTCCATATCCTACAATTTAGATGCCTGGCTACAATTTTAATGCATGATCATGTTACTGTGTTTGATTAAAATACCAGGCAATATGATAACTGCATATATTTGTGCAAGTACTATGATTATTGCTTTGTTTTGAATAGTGCCTGCAAACATAATCAAAGGCATTGTTGAAAACAGCCTTCAAATGTAATACAAGGCATCATTGAAAAGTGTAGTCAATTTTTTTTATGGCATCTTCAAAAGTGCCAGCAAAAAGATTCAATGGCATTTTTAAAAGTGCCAGCAAAAAGTTTCCACAGCATCTTAAAAAGTGCCGGTAAAAAGATTCGATGGCACATTTAAAAGTGCCACTAATACTAATTGAAGGCACTTCTTGATATGCCTGGAAAAAAAAACTGATGGCATCTTTCGCAAAGTGCCAGCAATGCTCTACCTCGTCACAACTAAAAGCAGCACTTTTTTTTCTGCCTTCAAATGTTTTTAGCGGCACTTTTGGTAGCATTTGCGGCACTTTTAAGTGCCGGCAGTTTGAGGACCTGACGCAGTGACTTCTGCGGCGAGAATCAGTGGGAGGAGTTCAGGATGATTCGATGACCAGCTACACTTGGGGACGACCACAACGACGACACGATTGAGAGCCATGAAGACGATCTAGGGTCTTTGTAGGTAAGGCCACTACGGGAATTGCCGAGCTCAATAGAGTTTTATCGAAGGCACCTCGGCTCCGATAGGATCCTCCGGTGGTTGCCTCACAACGGCTTTGTTTCCCTTTGTGACAATCGGTCGCCTAAGTGCAATAACGACGGAGCTTAGAACATCTAGCACAAGCTTTAGAAGTGAGCTCATCCAACCTCCCAAGTCAAGACATGATCCGTGTTTCGACACGGCCCATGACAAGGGTGCAACCTTCTTTGCATACCTAGGGTGTCGGTGCCACCCCACCACCACCGCGCCACACCGTCGTTGTCGACCAGGTCTCTTCGTGTCACGCCTCCTGCTCGGTCCAGGCTCGGAGCTAGTGTAGTGGAGAGGTCATGCCCGCGTCGCTCACTTCCTTATGGGATGCACATCTGCAGGGAGTGCCTACCGGCCTCAACGCCCAGTACATGTTCTATAAATTGCCGGGGTTATCACGATGCACTTTTCAGACGCCATTTCCGGCCATTATGTGCCAGTATGACTTGCTATTGATGCCTCATAGATGGACATCAGATAGTCCCTGGATAGGCTGCACAACGAATGCATTGACAACTCTTCCGATGAAGAGTCTGAGCAAACATCGCAGCTCATGGTTGCTGCGACATCCATCTTCCACGAGAACCATGTCGACGAAGGGCTTCCAAGGAAACTTTTATTTGTTAATTGTGGAGTATGCTCTATGTATTTTAAATTCTTGATGCATCTAGACTTTCGCCTTTATTTGGTTGTAATAAAAAAATTAGAACCTCTATTTTTGCTATTTTTTATGGCTAATTTGTTTCATATATTATACATTTTCGGTGCAAATAACACTGAACCGGCTTCGCTGAATAGAATGCGTTGAGCCGCTGAAGGCACTCCCAGACGCAAACAGACAATGGTGTCCCGACGACCATTTCCGCGTCCGCGACCTGACACAAACGGACGCGTGCGGTCATTTTTAGGGTTCGAAATGTTGGAGGCCGTCCTGCCTCCTTGTCGAGGATGGTTATCCTCTCATCCATGATCATACCATTACCCTACCCAATCGATATGTATTCGCTGTGAACCAACAATCTTAAATAATGAAATGAAATGCGAAAAGTGTTTTTGACACATGAGTACTAGTGCACCTGCTTTTCAAAAATTATACTTTTTGAATTCTAAAAATTTGAAATTAAATATCCACATACATATAAACATTACGATGACACGGCATGAAGTTGGGAGAAAAATATGTTGTATTTTGAGCTGTACAAAAAGACAAATCTGACAAATATATGCTCCTATAAGTAGCCACAAATTTTTTTTCCTGCAGCTCAAAATATAATGCAATTTCTACCAAAATTTTGCACGAGTATTCATGACATATGTATGTGTTTACGGAATAAATGTGATTTTGAAAACGCAGACAAACAATTTTTAAATATTTTAAAAACCAGCAGCACTGGTGATCACGTGCACCAAATCTGCTTCCAATGAAGTGGCTATATGCATCAAAGGAAGCAGAGGCCGGGGATTACATACATGGTATTGTACTACTAGCTACAAGAGCAGCATAGTAGTCGATAGACACGTCTTTAATTTTTGCAACACTTAATGTTTTTGGTTCAAACAAGTGATATCTGCTGCAAACGGAACGGTACATGAATGGAGCCCATACCTCCTGCATCTAAGTAAATCATGTATGGTACAAGCCATGTTCTTCAGATTTGGTCTCTCTCCAAGCATTCGAACATACGACCCAATTCAAATGATTGGACACAATTTTAAAAGTTTCCTCTGGGTTCAGCAGAAGTACCACCGTACTAGCCACAGCTCAGAAACGCTGATGCACGCAGAGGCCCCATTTTTACCGAGTTATCTGTGCTCGCTGGGCTTAGACCATCAGAGATTCAGAGCACATACGTTCACCACGAATGAATGGAAGTAATGAGACCCAACTGCTCTACAGGGTAACAAATCTACCCTAAGCAACAGGCTCTGAATCACACTCATCTCAGAGTCATCAAGCGTTTGGCAGGGACCAATCACTGGGAGAACAGTCCTAGCCTACCACAAGCAGCCTCCAGGCTCACGCTCGAACAGACGGCAGCTGACACAAGATTCCCTGTGGCATCGCAAATGCAAGTGGTCACTGGCCAATTACTGAATGTAATTACTACTCCCGGCCAAAACTGCTAGTATTTCCAATTAACATTGCCGGAAGGAAAGCTAGCTTAGCACAGATCTCGAGGATATGTTTTATGGCCTGGAATGCACAAGCAGGAAAGGGCCATGGATAAGGGCTTTGCTTTTTCTTGCTCTCAATTAGTAGAAGTCAGCATGCTATGCTAGAAAGTGTTGCCCTACGCACACATAAAAAAGGTAGTCTTTCTTCTAATCTGTCCCTCGCCGCAGCTCCTGGGCGCTTTCTGCCTGCGAAACAAATGGGGAAAATGATAGGGGTATTGACTTGCTAGTGTGTTTCGGAAAAAGGAATGCCTTTTCACCATGTGGCTTCTCCTTGCTTTGGTCTCCACAAAAGTGGAGAGATAAACGTATTGTAAAGATGTTTTAGATCTTGCGCTACAAGTCTAGGATCCCACGTAGACAGAAACTTCCTCACTTTGTTTTACCATTACTATTAACCTTTTACTTTGGAGGAGCACATTTTGTAAGTAAGGTTTATCCTGCACCACAAACACATTGCAGTTTGTGAATAAGATTGTTCACTGTAAATTTAGCAGAACATTAGTGTTATGTTTGCATCTAATATTATGCACGAGTTAAATCATATCAAAACTCTGAGTTGTAATAAGTGTGGACATGTACAAATAGTATGGGAGTCGGACTCTTAAAACGTAGAACCCCTATATAAAACTGGGGGTGTCACACAATATAACTTCTCACAACTTGATACACTAGTAGAGATTAGCTTATGGAGGTCATCTTATCCGTGACGTGGCAAACTAAAAACACGTCACACGTAGTATTTGTGGTGTGATGCATTTTGGTGCGCCAAATGTATGGGCCTACCACTGGCGTGCCAACACTAGTGCCACACGGTAGCATAGTGGGCCCACAAGCCAACTTCGGTGGCCCAATCTCAGTGGCGTGGCATTTTGTCAACACTCCACAAAGTATTTTCTATCCTTGGTGTATATATTTATGCAACTTCACTACCTGTTCTTTAAAAATTGTAAAAAATATTTTATTTGTTAAAAAAAAGAATAAAAAGAATGGTTTTGAGGAGCCGGCCAGGCTCATAGTGGGGTGGTGAATTGGGCCACACCACTAGCGGCCCACTAACAAACATGGGGCCCGCGGCTAGCCCACAAAGGCGTGGGCACACAAAAACCACTGCCTCCACGCGCATAGCCGCTCAATCTATATATATTCCTCGCCACACACCGACACGGCGTCGCCTCCCTCAGGTCCATACACGGCGCCACCCCTCTCTCGCCGCACCCCAGTCGCCATGCACTGCCACCGGTCCATGCCATCGCCGCCTCCTCCTTCCCGCGTCCGTGCAGTGGCGCCACCAGTCAATGTCGTCCCCACCACCTCCACACGGTGTTTGTGTCACCGCCACCCTGCGTTTGTGCCGCCTCCTCCGGTCCAATGTTGCAGCCACTCCACACCCGTGCCGTGTCGGTGAGTCGCGCCCTACAATTTATGTACATTTTTTAATTTTTTGTAGTAGAAATTATAGTAATTTAGTGTAGAATTAGTAGTAGATATTTGTATAGAATTTGTAGTAGAAATTATAGTAACTTAGTGTAAAATTTGTATTACGTACATATTTGTGTAGTATAGAATGTAGTATGAATTTGATAGTAAAATTGATAGAATAGTTTGCAGTTTTAGAAATTTGTTAGTGTAGAATAGTTTGTAGTTTTAGAAATTGTTAGTTCAAATTTAAAGTAAAACCACGACAGTAATTAGTTTATATTTGTTATTGGGTAACTCTCGATCATAACATATGGGAGATTCAGTTTTCGCGGTATTCACAAGAAGAATACCAAGGTACACACATAAGGAGCAACAATCACATTTCATGGCGAGAAGAATCGGTATCTTGGCACGTGGAGGGACCCGGAGTAAGCGGCACATGCCTACGTCTGGGTGGCGATTCAACACTTAGGGCAAAAGGCACAACTCAACTGTCCCGGTGACCGAGAGATCGCACATCTCCTTGCACCTGCAGATATTAGATTCGCCACAAGGAGGAGAAGAAGCAGCACCGTATGAACCGAGAGGCAGTTGGCGTTGGCGAGCCGCGTGGACCCATTTGCGCAACATTACAGCGAGGCGTACAAGTACTAGTTCTTCGAGGGAGGAGGGGCATGCTAACACGACCAGGAGGCAGGTATCTCTGCGCGTGGGCCAAGAGGAGGAGAGCGTCTTCGACTCTAGGGACAACGGCTTCTATAGAGGTGTTCAATGGAAGGCGCTCAAGGCAGAGGACTCAGATTGACTAGGACTTTCTTATATTTGGATGTGTTTTTTTGAATGTTCTATCTTCAATATACAACTTTTTGTTATGTAGTTTATCTATGTTCTATGTTTAATTAACATGTGAGTTTAAGCTTACTATGATTCTTTGTCACATGCATGTGTATTGTTGTTAGTTGATTTCGATGATTATTGATGTTTTTAAGAGATATGGTGATGTGCTGAACATGCAAAGCCATGTGTGCCTCTCGATTGCCATCGAGCTCATTATTTAGTGCCTACATGTGTGACGAGGTCAAAGATTATGTGGTGCAATTTTTCATACTACTTTGTATCCATTATTACAAGTGTATTCCCTAATGCTTACTATTCTTTTGTTTATAACGCATAGATTATTCCATGCAATGTTAAGTTATTGTTTGATGAAGTAACCGGAGAGAGTGTGCGTTTTCAGGCACATGGAGGTACGTATATGACATTGCCGTGGAGAAAGATGAGACATTGACACGCATGGGAGGCGAATGTTGGAAGCAATTCATCACGTGTAACTGTCTAGTCGAAGGACATATGGTATGTGTTTTCCTTTTGATAGGGCAAGTCACGAAAATTATTATTGTCTATCTCAGTGGTGGAGATGAAGACCCGTATGATGCTGCCATAAGACCTGAGCGACTATGAGCACGTTGCGGCTCTTAGAGATCTTATCGACCCCCAATTTCTTTCTCGGGTACCATTTGTGACCCATTTGACAAAAGAAAATCTTGTCAAACACAATATGATATGTTCTTTCAAGGTACTTCTTCTATCCTATCCCAGTTTCTTTTCTTCATGCATTGCAATTGTATTGGTCTCTTCTGACCTCATTATTACTCTTTTGGCATTCTAGAAATTACCTAAGAAGGTGGTGTAGAAGAATCCCATTCCTTATGATGGCTTGGCTGGACTGTATGTTGGAGAACACTCTTCTTCGACGGGTTTGATGAGCAGCATTCCGTACACCAATGATAAGCATGGCAGTCTAATCATTAGCAAAGTGATGTGAATGGCCTTCCACATAGAAGAAAATGATATACAAGTTGGACAAGCCGTGCTCATCACTGCTAGGACCATCACATGCCCGATCTTCAGCAGTCGCTTTGTCATTGGCATCATCTAGTGTAGTTACTTGTTGTTTATGAACCAAGACTATAGTTGCTTATCGTTGTTGTTCGAACTAAATTTGTATGTACTTTAGTAATGGATTTGGTTAACTGGTACAAAAGCTTGTTGATTGTGTTAATAATGTATTTCGATAGTCCTTCTTGTATTTCTCTTTGTTGTCAACTATAATAAAATCCATAATTTTGTTTTATTTCGGAAAAAATATAGTAGTGGCGTGGCTTACTAACTCACACACCACTAGGCAATGTGATACATGTGGTGTGGGACTCGACAGTCCACAAGTATGACAAATACCTACATGACGTCAGTGGCGTGCCAAATCGACGTTATTAAGAGTGGTTTTGCCACGTCAGTGCAATGCTTTATCTACTAGTAATACCAACATACACATAGGGTGAGTAGGTGGTTAGGTTTGGATCGGCACCAAGGATGGCCATGTGTTGCATCAACCAGGAGGAGCGCCGCAGTCATGACTAGCCCGCATAATAAGGAATCTCGCCGAACTGCGTTAAGAAATCTCAATATTATAATCTAGTTGTGATTGATTCGTTCCTCGGTAGATCGACTACGTCTATGATGGTAACAATATGCATTCCTTGTCTCTAAATGGTATCCCCCAGATTATTGGTTCTAGTTTCACAACTATGACCACTCAGATCTAGCAAGTTGCTATTTTACTGCATGCACAACCAACAGGGAAGAAGATAGACAAGAATACCCTATTCCTCAGAATAAAATTGTCCTGGCAGTAGCCCAAAGATTCTTTGTCGCGGAAGAGCACCAGATCAGGGATCCTACCTAGCTAGTAGAAGCGGTAGCCGAGAACAAGACCTCGAGCTCCTCCTTGGATGTTTTCGGTAGAAAGCAAGCGCAACTTGTTCTGCTCCGAAAGGAAGGCGAAAGCGGATACAGAGCCGTGTTGGCTGTCTCCCTGTACATGAGTTTTTGAGCTCACAACTCACAATATGGATGTATAGTGTTCTTGTCAGTACCGTTAACACTTCCAAGTCGTAGCAACTCGAGTGGCAAACGATGAAGCTCATTGTGCAAATGAGTGGCAACCGATGAGCGCAAATGAGTAGCACTTGATGCATGTACCTCCTCCTCCAATCCGTCTGCAGATAGATCATGGTCGATTCATTCTCCTCTGCCAATCTTCCATTGGTGGCTGGTGGGGGTGCATAATTAGGGTCAGCGAGAAAGGAAGAGCTTTGAACCCATTGATCGTCTTTCTTCGGCTGAGACATCATCTTCAACCCGGTAAAAGCTGCAACCCATCACATGCCGCTCACCACCTCCCCCTGACCCCGATCCACATCCATCCATGCATGCTTGTACTGCGGCGATGCGCTTTTGTTTCCTTTGTCCTCCTTTTGTTCTCTTCTCTTCTTTTTATTCTGCTCCATGAAAACAAGCCCTCTGTTACCACCAAAAGCCTGCGGCCGAGCAGGGCGGATTCCAAACAACGCCGGGGCAAAGCAACGCGATCTCCCCTGCCATGATGGTCCTGTGCTGCTTACACGTGAGCGCCCGTACGTGCTGCTGCTGCACGCGAGACTGCTTGGAACGGGACGGGAAACTTAGAACTGTGGCTGACAATCGATCCAAGATCTTTGTTTTTTTCTCGTATAGCCTGCAAGTTTCCTGTCTAAACACCCCCTCCTCCCGCACCCCCTCCTCCCGCACCCTCCCAAACCCTAAACACACCCCGCCGTTGCCGCCGCCGCCGGTAGCGCCTCCGGGCAAAGGCCGCGGGGCGTGGCGGCGGCGGCGGCCTCTCCTTGTTGCCGCGCTGGGACGGCGACCGGGATCCCTCGACACTCGCTGCGGTCGGTCGGATTTGGTGATGGGCGGCGGCGAGACCTCTGCGCGACGGCCAGAAGCGGCAGCCCCTTGCCTTCCGCCGGTCTTCACCGCAGCACGCCGGAGGGGCTGGTGGCGGGCAGCGGCCGAGCCATGATCCGCGCCACTTTCCCCCGCCTCTCGGCCGTGTGTGGAGGCGATCTCGGGTTTCTCTCGCGCCACGAGGTCACCCGGGGCAGCAGCCTTGGGTACGACGGTGGAGGTGGCCATCTTCTTCGTCGGAGAGGGTCGGCCTGCGGTTGGTGGTGGTGGATCCATCGATCTATCACCGCTTTCCGGCGGCATGATGGAGGAGCTTGGAAGCCGGCATCGGTGTCGTCGGTGGTGGGTTGGAGTGGCCAGCCCGGGATGGTCGCCGACGTGGGGGTCCGACCTGAATAAAGGCGGCGGTCCTAGGGCCTCTCTTGAGTGAAGAGGAGAACCTACCGGAGGCCTGGACTCGTGATCTGGCCGGATTGTTGAGTTCCGGAAGGCTCCGCCGATGAATGTAACAGTGCTTTTTCCTGGAGTTTGTTGGATCGGAGGTATTCGGTCGTGCGCACCCATGTTTTTATTCCGACCGATTGGTTCTGGAGGGAGCGGCGCGAAGCTCTTTTTCTTTGATTGACATCAAGTGACTATGGATCCATGATGAAAGTCGGAAGAAGAGAATTTCATGAAGGCCGGAGGGGAGGACTAGCTAAGGGAGGTTCAAGTCTTTGCGATGTTGAGGGACTTGCTTGGTGTTTCGGGCTTCACAGCAGCGGTATGAAAGTGGGGGCGACAACACGAGTGAAGTGCGGAGTCCTACCTTTCGGGGTGAAAACCCAAGGTCCGGCCTTAATTGGTTGTGCCTGGCAATGTCCTTGGTGGAGGTATTTGTTTTGAGAGCGGGGACTAGTCTGTAATTCAGGTGTTGTCTTGGCGGTGGATGTATTGCTGTTGTTAGGCCCGAGATACTGTAGCGGGACTTTTTTTCTTAGTTTTCTTTTCTTGTTTTTGGCTGTGTGCATCCGTAGTGCCATTAGGGTGGTGCGTTGTTGCAGAGGCTGGATGTAATTGGTATCTTCTTGATATTAATATATTCTCTTTATCGAAAAAATCAGTGCTAGCAGTATTACTCCGCCGTCCACACAGCTCCAGTGGTC
Organism: Lolium rigidum; assembly: GCF_022539505.1. Lineage (NCBI taxonomy): Eukaryota > Viridiplantae > Streptophyta > Magnoliopsida > Poales > Poaceae > Lolium > Lolium rigidum. Next base: position 207,265,268 of record NC_061512.1, on the reverse strand, counting down.
ATGATCGCCGGAGTAATACTGCCAGTATGCTTGTCTTAACACTTCCAGGATAATGAGCAAAAAATAATATGGTTGCAGAAAAGCTACTACTCCAATGTTCTCTAGATGCTGGAATTCATCGTCTCTAGGTGCTGTCATGTCTTGTTCTGAACTTCCGAGTTCCGACGTTCAGTTAACGGTCAAGCACTGAACAATACAACGGGCCAGCTCGGACATGTTCTCTGTAAAGCGGACGGGCTGATGATGGGTTTTCCCGGCCCAGAAAGAAACATGCAGGTGCGGCCTAGTTACTGGGCATTGCATTCTGGGCCTATAAGTTTTTCATGATTTATTATGGGCTACACTATTTTGTCGATCTATTGCGGGCCGAATGCTTCTCAACTGTTTTTAGGATGGACCAGATTCCTATGCGGGTTACGCTTGGAATGTACTAGTAGCTCTGATTTCATCGACTCGTGCTAATTATAAGGAGAAGAAACGTTGGATTTGATCGATCGTCTCAGCAGAAAAGAAAACCTGGGCGTGATAGGCGACCCACAGCAAAAGAAGAAAACGAAGGTCGACAATGCCAAGAAGGAAATGAAAATGAAAGGTTACATGCATGCTCCTGTTCAGAAAAAAATATAAGCCTTTTTCAGTGAAAGCTCAAGAACGCCTTTTACACCATACGCGGAAATGCACCTAGACTGTTTCTCAGGACACGCGGAACGGGTGATGCAATTGACGCTTGGCAGGAGAGCCAGTGTGCGTAAGGGTGACTGCACTTGGATGCAACGCATTCTTGTTAACCTCATGGTGTCCAGCTAAGATCCAGTAGCGCCTGAGAAGTGAGAACCAACCTGTGGTTGGATGGTTAGGAGGCAGCAAGACTCCTGCACCACCGGAGTTCAAATCCTGATTTGACACTTTGGTGTCTCATAAAGGCGGAATATTCTTCAGTGGGAGGCGACGTTCCCGTCGACAACGAGGCGCCTCGTGGTGACTTCGTCAATCTCAAGACCCGCCGGATCAGTTCTTCAACGCAGTCTCTTGGAGGGGCTCATAGGGGTAGGGTGTGCGTGTGTGCGTTCATAGGGGTGAGTGTGTGCGCGTATGTATGAGCGTCTTTGATTGTACTGTGTTTCGCAAAAAAAAAAGATCCAGTAGCGCCTGATGACTATTTGATTTTGATAGAAAAGCGATGAGGAAAGTTTCTCGGTTCCTATTATAAAGATGACAAGTAAATAACGAAGAACGAACAAGAAAATATGCAAAGGATCATAAGATTTTAACATTGAAAAATCTCTTCACAAAGAGAGGAAAAACCACATACGCAAGTCATCAAAACTTCACAATATAGAAAGTGTTTATAGACATCGTGGGTTAATAATGAAGTAATCAACCCTAGCCGGCGGCTTACAAGAAGTATATATATGTAGGCGGTGATGATGATCCGTACCGCTGGGGGAGGGGAGGGGGGCTCCTAGCGACGATCCTCTGTTCGTTGCATTGTTAGCATTTTTATTGAATTTGGATCACAACTATGACCATTCCTACAAGAAATTCATGAAGCAAGACCTTCGAAAATTCAATTCACCTCCCGAGTGCATATGCTCCCTCTACCAAAAAATGATATTTTGAAAAGTCGAAATTTTTTGATAAAAAATTCTACATGTACATCTCCACAATATATGTGTGTTCGTCAAGTTTCGCGAGGAACCAATATTTTGAGTGGTCTATGTAAAAAAGAGAAAAAATATCTTTTAAAAAGCCTTATTTTTAGCATTGAATTTTTTCTTTATTACACACACCACATGCCAAGTCGATTTTTCATGAAAGGACTTTATGAGCGTGTAGCATGTGAAGTTGTACATGCGAATTTTTCATTTTAATTTTTTAAAAATTTCAAAATAGGTGTAACATGCATTTCAAAATAGAGAGATCATATGCTCTTGTGTACCAAAACACCACTCCCGCAAGACCTTATTGAAAAGCGGTTGTTTGAAGGGGATCAAAACACAAGTTATTCCCACAGAAGCTAATAGTAGAAAGAGGAAAATATAACATGTTTATGTTAAAAGTCGGAAATTTATTTCCTACATACTGATCCGATATGCGGGGACCTCATGAAAAGTTGTTAACCGATGAAACGTAGGTGTTATGTAAACCGTCCTTTTTCTATTGAAGAAGTTAAAAATGCATTATTCTCCATGAAGGTAAATGAATTTCCTGGTATTGATAATATCCTTCTTAAGTTTCACCAATAATGAGGGGAAATTGTTATGTGGGACATTTGCATTCGTTTGTTTCTTTTCAAGATGGCAAAATAGATGTGCAACATCAGAATTATGTAATCTATTTTGCCTAAATTTTCTCGAGCTGATAAAATTAGTCCACACAAACCTGAAATTACGACGAATTGAACTTAGTACTTATCATTAGAAAATATTGTTAACATACTGACAACTTTGTTCCAAATTAATATAATCACACATTTAAAAAAAGGAGTCTCTTATATAACTGACAACGTGGTAAAACTTTATCTCTGCTCATGGCCATGAAAACTACACAATCGATATTATGTGAGCTAGCTCACAGGGCTTACTAGGGATCAAGTTTGATGTCTATAATTTCACACATGTACTAAATCTCACATTCATAACTAATACATTCAAATCATAGAATATAAACATAATCATAAATATGTAAATACAATAATAATAGTTTAATTATTATGTCTAGGGCATATTTCCAACACCTCCAGTCTCTTGGTGATGATCTGGGAAATGATGCGGCAGAATTTTTTAGTGAGATCCTCCGTGATCCCTATCCCGTGACTCCTACATCAATGGCTATAGCTGAATTTCGTTGCCTTAAGGATTCTTTTTCAATTTTAGTTCATTTTGCAAATCCTTAGGTTTAGTGCAATTATTTATATTAAACTTTTTTGCTTATTTAAAGGTAGTTGATTCTTTTCACATAGTGTTAACCAATACAATTATCTATTGTAAACAACAAACTTAACCATATAATATTGCAAAGAAATATTAAGATAAATATATTTATTTTAAAACTTCCGTGTTGACCATTCAAAATTCATTGATACCAACTTTATCATTACAGCATAATACAAGAGGAAATTTATGTTGGTTGTTGGTTTTCCAAAATACAACCTCCTAAAATCTCCGTTAAACCATTTTCTCGAGATATATAAATAAAAAATACAAATTTTCTTTTCTTCATATATATCTATATATATTGTGTGTCTATATTTTAGTTTCCTTTAATACCATGTCAAGATCTCGGTAGAGGTTTGTAGATTGCATGATAGTCTATGTTCACTTAACTAAATAAATGGTGTAATCTATAATATATATAAACTAGAACGATACCCTGCGGGTTGCAGCAGATATCTCTTTAAGAAATCTAATAAAACACATAAAATTTGGTTTATAGAATATGCAATATTTAGTTGGCCATAGTAGTTGAGACACTAAATTTAATAGCCATGAAATGAATACATATTTATAAATTTAAAGAACATTATATTTCAGAGGTGTACATGATTGATTTAGATAAGGTAAAGAACCAAATGATATTGATGGCTTGCATGAAAAATGCATGCACATTGCCGCATGTTTTTAAAAACGTCATATATGGTTACATATAAGAGCACATAATTAACATCGAGTTTAATTCGCAAAGGTTTCATTTGGTTGCCAAACTATTTTAGTGTTTAAGTCGCACATGACTTAACTATGTAATGATATAAACAGGAGGGTACAATATTACAATCGAGCGGAAAAAATATGAAATTGCAAGTTTAATGGTTAAAAATAGATAATATAAATATCTTGCATGTAGAGATAGATAATAAATAAGAACTATTAGTGGGATGAGGTGGACAATTGATTGGCTAAGGAAATAGGTGATGTGGATAGCTTGCATGTTGAGATAGACAAATATTAATTGTACTTAGTGGGGTTTTGTTTTATAAGAAGTATAGATTTCATTCCCACTAAGATGCATTTAATATTTTCAAGCTTAATCCTGGTGCAGCCACATCATCCTAATTCATATTGGATTGCACATGTAGATTAGTTGGGGTTCTAGTAGTATCCACAACCACACCGTGATAACATTTGGTTGTGTCAGCTTCGCTGGTATCGGGAGGAGTGAGGAACCTGAAAGGATGAGATGTCGCCTAGAGGGGGGTGAATAGGCGATTAAAAACTCTTGCGGATTTGGCTTGTAAGAATGCGTAATTAAACTAACGTTTAGTTTACAAGCACAACTCCTAAATATGCTAGGCTCAACTGAGTGCAACAATAACAACTAGAGCTAAGCAAGATAGGCACAAGATATATGAAGCATAAGTGATAGCAAGATATATGTACTTCAAGCACGATGGCTATCACAAGAAAAGTAAGCTCGAGTATAGAAATAACCGAGGCACGCGGAGACGAGGATGTATTTCCGTTTTCCCTTCCTTTGCGATAAGGTACGCCACGTTTGGAGGAGTGGAGGTCCCACGAAGGATTCCCCAACGCCACGAAGGCTCACCCTATTCTCCGAGCCACACCCACGAAGGATAATGGCACTTTTCTTATGGTTAGCTTTTCCTCCACTCCGGAGATGGCAAGCTCCACAACCACTTCACAAGCTCCACGAAGGAGAAGCACGGGCCTCTTCACAATCTTCCTTGAAGAGATCACCACAGCACCAACCGCCAAGCCAACTAGGAGGTCTCCCTCCAAGAGTAACAAGCTCATGGTCTCTCACTCGAACTAATTGTGGTGGAGAGCTCAACACTATGCAATGATGCAAAGCAAGAACACTAGAGGTGTTCAAATCCTTCACACTCAAATCCCACCAAAGCAACAAATGGGAGGATGCGATTAGAGAGGAGGAACAAAGAGGAAAACAACAAATGACTCCAAGATCTAGATCCAAAGGGTTCCCCTCACTTAGAGGAGAGATGGATTGGTGGGGATTGTAGATCTAGATCTCCTCTCTTAGTTCCCTCAAGAATGAGCAAGAATCATGGGCGGAATCAAGAGAGAGGGCAAGTTCTTCAAAGTCAACAATGGAGGAGAGAGAGTGGAAGAACTTATCCAGCCCAAGGTGGAAGAAGGCCTATTTATAGTCTAGGGAGAAATATAACCGTTGGGTGAGTTTCAGTTCAGCACACTCGAGGAGGTCGGTGATACGTCCATTTTGCATCACTATTTATATCATAATTTGCTGTTATTCATTGATATATTTCATATTTGGAGATGATACTTATGTTATTTCATCTATTTTGCATGTTTCATGATTATTGGAGGATCGCGCACCGGAGTCGGGATTCTCGCTGGAAAAAGCGCCGTCGAATGCAATATTTCGGAGGATCAACACTTGACGGAAATTATATGAAAAATCCTATTTTTCCAGAAGACGAAGGGAGCCAGAAGGGGGAGCCGAGGAGGGCCGCCATGGGCCCACCTCATAGGCCGGCGCGGGCCAAGGCCTGGCCGCGCCACCTTGTGAGGAGGGGGCCCGCAGCCCCCTCTGGCCTCCTCTCCTTCGCGTACATCTTCGTCCCGAAAACCTAAGCTCCGGAGGATAGTCGCGAAGAGTCACAGCCGCCTCTGCGGGGCGGAAAACACCAGACAGAAAAGAGCTCTCCGGCAGGCTGAAATCCGCCGGGGAAATTCCCTCCCGGAGGGGGGAAATCGACGCCATCATCATCGTCATCGAGCTGGACATCATCTCCATCATCATCACCATCATCTCCATCATCATCACCACCATCTCCACCGCTGCACCTCGTCACCGCTGTAACAATTAGGGTTGGATCTTGATTGTTTGATAGGGGAAACTCTCCCGGTATTGATTTCTACTTGTTATTGATGCTATTGAGTGAAACCGTTGAACCAAGGTTTATGTTCAGATTGTTATTCATCATCATATCACCTCTGATCATGTTCCATATGATGTCTCGTGAGTAGTTCGTTTAGTTCTTGAGGACATGGGTGAAGTCTAAATGTTAGTAGTGAATTATGTTGGTTAGTATTCAATGTTATGATACTTAAGTTGTGGTGTTATTCTTCTAGTGGTATCATGTGCACGTCGACTATATGATACTTCACCATTTATGGGCCTAGGGGAATGCATATTGTATTCGTTTGCTAATTGCGGGGTTGCCGGAGTGACAGAAACCTAAACCCCCGTTGGTATATCGATGCAGGAGGGATAGCAGGATCTCAGAGTTTAAGGCTGTGGTTAGATTTATCTTAATTACTTTCTTGTATTTACGGATGCTTGCAAGGGGTATAATCACAAGTATGTATTAGTCCTAGAAAGGGCGGTGCATTAGCATAGGTTCACCCACACAACACATATCAAAACAATGAAGATTAATTAGCGATATGAAGCGAAAGCACTAGACTAAATTCCCGTGTGTCCTCAAGAACGTTTGGTCATTATAAGTAAACAAACCGGCTTGTCCTTTGTGCTAAAAGGATTGGGCCACTCGCTGCAATTATTTCTCTCGCATTTTACTTACTTGTACTTTATTCATCTGCTATATTAAAACCCCCTGAATACTTGTCTGTGAGCATTTACAGTGAATCCTTCATCGAAACTGCTTGTCAACACCTTATGCTCCTCGTTGGGTTCGACACTCTTATTTATCGAAAGTACTACGATACACCTCCTATACTTGTGGGTCATCAAGACTATTTTCTGGCGCCGTTGCCGGGGAGTGAAGCGCTATTGGTAAGTGGAATTGGTAAGGGAAACCTTTACTTACGTGCTGTTTTTATTTCTGCATGCTGCTATAATTCATTATGGAGGGGTCTTCTCTTGAATTCCTCTTTGGGAAATCTACTACTACTGCAAAGGTAGTGGATGAGGCGCCAGGTGAGAAAGAGGTTCCATACAAAATACCTATGAAAATTATTGAACGTGTTGTGGATAACCGCTATGAAGGGGATGGAACTGTCCATCCTGGTGATCATTCACTGTTTTTACATGAATTATGCGGGTTATTCAAATGTGCAGGTATTGTTATGGATGAAGTTAGGAAGAAACTATTCTCTATATCGCTGTCTGGTAAAGCAGCAGCACTTGGTATAAATTGTCTGAAGAATAGGGATTCTCTTGATTGGGAGGACATTGTGCCTTTATTTTATTCTAAATTCTATCCTCCAAGTGAAATTCACAAAGATCGGAACCGCATATATAATTTCTGGCCTCATGATGGAGAGAGTATTGCCCAAGCATGGGGGAGATTGAAGTCTTTAATGCTCAAATGCCCCATTCATGAGCTTCCCGGTAATATTATTATTGATAATTTCTATGCAAGATTGTCTTTTCAAGATAAGACTTTGTCGGATACTTCTTGTTCTGGATCATTTACACGCAACAAAGAAGAGTTTAAAAGGGACCTTCTTGATCGGATCCAGGAGAATACCGAAGGATGGGAGAACGACAAAGACAGAGAGTCAGGTATAAACTATGATTATAAATGTATTGAAGTTTTTATGGATACTGATAAATTTCGTAATATGAGTGCTACTTATGGTCTTGATTCTCAAGTCATTGCAAATTTATATAAAGCTTTTGCCTCTCACTTTGAATTGCCTAGGAAGAATTTTGATAAGTATCATGAACCATATAAAGAACCTGAAGAACAAATAAAGGTTGAACCTGCTGTTGCAATAGTTAAAGATCTTGTGACTGAAAATGTGGAAGATAGTCATATTATTTTCTGTGAAGATGCTTCTAATATTGTTTCGCATCCTAATAAGTCTAGGAAAGCCAGTGTTCCTATGCTCTCTGTTAGAATTGGTGATCATTGTTATTATGGTTTATGCGACATTGGTGCAAGTATTAGTGCCATTCCTTATGAGCTTTATACGGAGATCATGCATGAAATTGGTTCTTGTGAACTTGAAGGTATTGATGTGGTTATTCGGCTAGCTAATAGAGAAACTATCTCTTCTATTGGTATTGTTCGAGATGTGGAAGTTCTATGTGGTAAGATTAAATATCCTGCTGACTTTTTGGTACTTGGTTCTGCTGCTAGTAAGTATTGTCCTATTATTTTTGGTAGACCTTTCCTAAATACTTGTGGAGCTGTTATAGATTGCAAGAAGGAAAAAATTATGACTAAATTTGCTGGTGAATCGTATGAGTTTAATTTCTCTAAATTTGCCAAAACCCCTTATAAAGCTGATTTGCCTAATAATGATTTTAGAGTTGAACAGTGTGCGTCTATTGCTCTTTCTCCTAATAATCCTTTGCAGCAACATTTGGAGGATAGTGAGAGTGAAGTCTTTAGGGAAGAAAGAAATGAGCTTGATGAAATTTTCCTTCGTCAACCTATTCTTAAACATGACTTGCCGGTTGAAGATCTAGGTACAACACCACCACCAAAGGAAGATCTTGTTTTTGATTTAAAACCATTGCCTGATAATCTTAAGTATGCTCATATAGATGATAAGAAAATATATCCTGTTATTATTAGTTCTAAGCTTTCAGATATTGAGGAAGAAAGGTTATTGGAAATATTGAAGAAACACCGAGGAGCTATTGGCTACACTCTTGATGACTTGAAGGGGATTTCTCCCTCTATTTGCCAACATGCTATCAATATGGAAGATGATGCGAAGACTGTTGTTGAACATCAGCGTCGTCTAATTCCGAAGATGAAGGATGTGGTAAGGAATGAGGTATTAAAACTTCTTGAAGCTGGTATTATATATCCTATTGCTGATAGTAGATGGGTTAGTCCCGTGCATTGTGTTCCTAAGAAAGGAGGAATGACTGTTGTGCCTAATGATAATGATGAGCTCATCCCTCAAAGAGTAGTTGTAGGGTATAGAATGTGCATTGATTATCGAAAAGTTAATAAAGTCACTAAGAAAGATCATTACCCTTTACCTTTTATTGATCAAATGTTAGAAAGGTTGTCTAAAAATACTCATTTTTGCTTTCTTGATGGTTATTATGGGTTTTCACAAATTGCTGTTAAAACTAAAGATCAAGAGAAAACCACTTTCACTTGTCCCTATGGAACTTATGCTTATAGGCGTATGCCTTTTGGTTTATGTAATGCTCCTGCTAATTTTCAAAGATGCATGTCTGCTATTTTTCATGGCTTTTGTGAGAATATTGTAGAGGTATTCATGGATGATTTTTCTATCTATGGGAATTCTTTTGATAATTGCTTGCGAAACCTTGATAAAGTATTGCAGGGATGTGAAGAAACTAACCTTGTTCTTAATTGGGAGAAGTGCCACTTTATGGTTAATGAAGGAATTGTATTGGGACATAAAATTTCTGAGAGAGGTATTGAGGTTGATAGAGCTAAAGTTGAAGCAATTGAGAAGATGCCCTATCCTAGGGATGTTAAAGGTATTCGTAGTGTTCTTGGTCATGCTGGGTTTTATAGGAGATTTATTAAAGACTTTTGTAAGATTTCAAAGCCTCTTACTAATCTTCTTCAAAAAGATGTACCTTTTGTTTTTGATGATGATTGTAAGGAAGCTTTTGAAACTCTAAAGAAAGCCTTAACAACTCGCTCCCGTAGTTGAACCTCCCGATTGGAATTTACCTTTTGAAATTATGTGTGATGCTAGTGATTTTGCTGTAGGTGCTGTTCTTGGACAAATGAGTAGATAAGAAACCGAATGTTATTCATTATGCTAGCAAAACTCTTGATGCTGCTCAAAGAAATTATGCTACCACTGAAAAGGAATTATTAGCTGTAGTCTTTGCTTGTGACAAGTTTAGATCCTATATTGTTGATTCAAAAGTTACAATTCATATTGATCATGCTGCAATTAGATACCTTATGACAAAGAAAGATGCTAAGCCAAGGCTTATTAGATGGGTGCTTCTCTTGCAAGAATTTGATTTACATATTATAGATAGGAAAGGTGCCGATAATCCTGTTGCTGATAATTTGTCTAGATTGGAAAATATTGCTTATGATCCTATTCCTGTTAATGATAGTTTTCCAAATGAACAATTGGCTGTAATAAAGGTGAGCTTGCAAGATAGTCCTTGGTACGCTGATTATGCTAACTTTATTGTATCCAAATACTTGCCTCCAACCTTTTCAGCTCAGCAAAGGAGGAAATTCTTTTATGACTTGAGGCATTATTTTTGGGATGACCCACACTTATATAAAGAAGGAGTGGATGGTATTCTGCGAAGATGTGTTCCCGAATATGAACAACAAGAGATATTGAGTAAGTGTCATGGTAGTGTTTATGGAGGACATCACGCCGGAGATAGAACCGCGCAAAAGGTTCTACAATTAGGTTTTTATTGACCAACTTTCTTCAAAGATGCAAGGAAGTTTATTTTATCTTGTGATGAATGTCAAAGGGTTGGTAATATCTCCAGACGCAATAAAATGCCTATGAATTATACTCTTGTTATTGAACCATTCGATTGTTGGGGATTTGACTTCATGGGTCCTTTCCCTTCTTCAGAAGGTAACACTCATATTCTTGTCGCTGTTGATTATGTTACTAAATGGGTGGAAGCCATACCTACAAAAAGTGCTGATGGTGAGACCTCTTTAAGAATGCTTTTAGATATTATTTTTCCTAGATTTGGAGTTCCTAGATATATTATGACCAATGGAGGGTCTCATTTTATTCATGGTGGTTTTAGAAAAACTCTTGCTAAATATGGTATTAATCATAGAATTGCTTCCGCTTATCATCCTCAAACTAGTGGGCAAGTAGAATTATCAAATAGAGAGATTAAATCTATCTTGCAAAAGACTGGTTAATAAATCTAGAAAGAACTCGGGCTATTAAATTGAAAGAAGCACTATGGGCTTATAGAACTGCTTATAAAAATCCCATGGGTATGTCACCGTATAAAATGGTTTATGGGAAAGCTTGTCATTTACCTTTAGAACTAGAGCACAAAGCTTACTGGGCTGTGAGAGAACTAAATAAAGATCATAAACTTGTCGGTAAGAAGAGATTGCTACAATTGAGTTCTCTAGATGAATGGAGAACTGAAGCTTATGAAAATGCTAAACTCTTTAAAGAGAAAGTTAAGAAATGGCATGATAGAAGAATTATCAAAAGAGAATTTAATGTTGGAGATAAAGTCCTATTGTATCGGTCTCGTCTCAGATTTTTTGCATGGAAATTACTCTCAAAATGGGAAGGACCATATGTCATTGATGAGGTGTATCTATCAGGGGCAATTAAAATTAGCTCTCTGCAAGGTAATGCCACACAAGTGGTGAATGGACAAAGACTCAAGCATTATATCTCTGGTGATTCTTATAATGAAGATGTTGATGTTATTCAAGTGGTAACTCCGGAAGCTTTCATCAAAGGCCAAGTTGACAAATCTGCAGAGTTCGACTTTGAATAGGTAACAGTTCTGGTAAGAAAAAGTCCGCATTTAACTTTCCGGACAATGTTTTTGCAACTTTTGGAAAATATGAAAAATTACGAGATCGAAACGGAGTGGAGGAGACGCACGAGGGTGTGCCCCCACAGGTCGGCGCGGGCCCCAGCCTGGCCGCGCCGCCCTGTGAGGAGGCCACCTCGTTGCCCCTCTCCGACTCTGGTTCGACCTGGTACTTTCCTTTTGTCGTGAAAATTTTTGCTATATAATCCCCCGGACTCCTGGAGGTCCGTATATTGTTTTCTTGTCGTGTTTTGTTTCGAGCTGTTTCTGCCAGGATCTGCGTCGGATCTAGAGCCACCATGTCTTCGTCGGGAACTCTGAAGGACAACTTCCTTGAGGACGTCGTCAACCCGTACAGGAGCGAGCTGAAGATGCACCCGAAGGAATTGTTGCTCGTCGATGGAGAGTTGCAGATTGAAGATGTCCGGGGTCCTAAGGGAGAAGGAAGCTTGGAGGACAGGATGGAGAAGCTAGAACAAGAGGTCTCTAACTACAAGAAGATGGCTGAGCGTGAAGTGGACATCTTCCACAAGATCGTGTCTGAACTTATTGATGAACACGAGAAGGAGACTGCAAAGCTGTGGAACGATATCCTCTCACTTCGAGACACCACCAACAAACTCCAAGCTCAACTCTATGATGTTCGTAATCAAAACTGTGAGTATGAAAACAAGTTTAAACACATAAGCTATGCTGCTAGTTTCAGGATCACTGAGACCAAGATGTCGTTTGTTGATGGAGAGCCTCTTCCTTGGAAGTCTGATGATGGGAAGAATTCACCACCGCCGAAGGAGTAATTCATCATCGGTATTGGCACCCCCTTGGTTTGTTCCAAGCTTGGGGGGAGTGCCGCGGTATCACATCATCACTATCTTTTACCTTTTTACTATCAAGTAGTGTCATATCATGAGTAGGGAAGTTATCATATAAGATGTGTTGCGGTATGGGAGTATCTCTCTTTAGTTGGTTATCTATGTATCCCTTGGTGTGAGTTATCGTTATGGAATATTAATGAGAAGTCTTATCATTTACATATTGCACATCTTATTTTAGTTTGCAATCTCTATTATATGATTGATCTTGTTACTAGTATTGGTATCACTTTGGGAGCGTTGAGTAAATCTATTTGGTTTTGGCAAACTTAGCATTGGTCAATAGCAACAACACCTTGAGTTTAAGTAGAAAAGAGGAAACACATGTAGATATGTTATTATCTTTCTTGTTAGTTCCTAGCTTAGTATTCTGAAGTTAAAATTGTTTGTGCTTACAAGGAAGATGCATGATTGTTTCTATCACATGTATATTTTTTTGTTTCCCTCAACTCTTATGCTTGCTAATTAACCTTGCTAGACAAAGACATGTACCGAGAGGGAATACTTCTCGTGCATCCAAACCCTTAAACCAAACCTATGCCACCAGTGTCCACCATAACTACCTATTATGTGGTATTTCCCTGCCATTCCAAGTAAATACTTCATGTGCTACCTTTAAACAATTCAAAAATTATTACCTCTTATTGTGTTAATGTTTTATGGCTCATGAGGAAGTATGTGGTGTTTTATCTTTCAGTCTTGTTAGGCAGCTTCCATTAATGGACTAGTGGCTTCATCCACTTATCCTATAATTTTACAAGAAGAACTGGCAACGGGGTTCCCAGCCCCAATTAATCAACTCTCATTAATAATTATCTTCACATGTTTTGCCATGATTCATCAGTAAGCAACTTAATTTTGCAATAGACACTCCTCCATGGTATGTGAAATGCTGGAGGGCACCCGAGGATTCGGTTAGCCATGGCTTGAGAAAGCAAAGGTTGGGAGGAGTGTCATCCTTAAATAAACTAAAGTACATGTGTAAACAAAAGAGAAGGGGGATGATCTACCTTGCTGGTAGAGATAACGTCCTTCATGGGAGCCGCTCTTTGGAGGTCTGTTTGGCAAGGGGGTTAGAATACCCACTACCATTCGTTGACAACAACAAACACCTCTCAAAACTTTACTGTTATGCTCTCTATATGATTTGAAAACTTAAAAAGCTCTAGCACATGATTTAATCCCTGCTTCCCTCTGTGAAGGGCCTGTATTTTACTTTATGTTGAGTCAGTAAACCTATTTCCCTCCATCTTAAGCAAGCAATTGAGTTGTTGTGATCCAACCATCTATATTGTGATCTATTTCATCATGTCTTTTACTCTTGCTTGTTTAGTACAAGTTTTATCTGAATGAATATAGCTTTGGAAGTTATCAATGATTATGAGGAGATTACTATGATTGAGTATGAAAGTTTATCATAAGCTTTAATATGAGAGCGCTGCTCAATAGATAAGTATAACCTGTTAACTGTTCTCTGACCAAGAAGAAAGTTTGCCATCACCAATTATGATTTCCTATGCACCTTTATTTGTGATTTCCTTCTACTTGTTTCAAGTTGAATTATATGAGGAAGTTGTCTACTAGAATGTCTTGTGTGAATTAATATGATGCTTCTTGTCCGTATTTTATTTATCGACTCTTCACTCCATAAACATGTGGTCTTGTTTACCGAGTTCAGTTTCGCTTGGGGACAAGCGAAGTCTAAGCTTGGGGGAGTTGATACGTCCATTTTGCATCACTATTTTATATCATAATTTGCTGTTATTCATTGATATCTTTCATATTTGGAGATGATACTTATGTTATTTCATCTATTTTGCATGTTTCATGATTATTGGAGGATCGCGCACCGGAGTCAGGATTCTGCTGGAAAAAGCGCCGTCAGAATGCAATATTTCGGAGGATCAACGCTTGACGGAAATTATATGAAAAATCCTATTTTTCCAGAAGACGAAGGGAGCCAGAAGGGGGAGCCAAGGAGGGCCGCCATGGGCCCACCTCATAGGCCGGCACGGGCCAAGGCCTGGCCGCGCCGCCTTGTGAGGAGGGGGCCCACAGCCCCCTCTGGCCTCCTCTCCTTCGCGTACATCTTCGTCCCGAAAACCTAAGCTCCGGAGGATAGTCGCGAAGAGTCACAGCCGCCTCTGCGGGGCGGAAAACACCAGAGAGAAAAGAGCTCTCCGGTAGGCTGAAATCCGCCGGGGAAATTCCCTCCCGGTGGGGGAAACCGACGCCATCGTCATCGTCATCGAGCTGGACATCATCTCCATCATCATCACTATCATCTCCATCATCATCACCGCCATCTCCACCGCTGCACCTCGTCACCGCTGTAACAATTAGGGTTGGATCTTGATTGTTTGATAGGGGAAACTCTCCCGTATTGATTTCTACTTGTTATTGATGCTATTGAGTGAAACCGTTGAACCAAGGTTTATGTTGAGATTGTTATTCATCATCATATCACCTCTGATCATGTTCCATATGATGTCTCGTGAGTAGTTCGTTTAGTTCTTGAGGACATGGGTGAAGTCTAAATGTTAGTAGTGAATTATGTTGGTTAGTATTCAATGTTATGATACTTAAGTTGTGGTGTTATTCTTCTAGTGGTGTCATGTGAACGTCGACTATATGATACTTCACCATTTATGGGCCTAGGGGAATGCATCTTGTATTCGTTTGCTAATTGCGGGGGTGCCGGAGTGACAGAAACCTAAACCCCCGTTGGTATATCGATGCAGGAGGGATAGCAGGATCTCGAGTTTAAGGTTGTGGTTAGATTTATCTTAATTACTTTCTTGTATTTGCGGATGCTTGCAAGGGGTATAATCACAAGTATGTATTAGTCCTAGGAAGGGCGGTGCATTAGCATAGGTTCACCCACACAACACTTATCAAAACAATGAAGATTAATTAGCTATATGAAGCGAAAGCACTAGACTAAATTCCCGTGTGTCCTCAAGAACGTTTGGTCATTATAAGTAAACAAACCGGCTTGTACTTTGTGCTAAAAAGGATTGGGCCACTCGCTGCAATTATTTCTCTCGCATTTTACTTACTTGTACTTTATTCATCTGCTATATTAAAACCCCCTGAATACTTGTTTGTGAGCATTTATAGTGAATCCTTCATCGAAACTGCTTGTCAACACCTTCTGCTCCTCGTTGGGTTCGACACTCTTATTTATCGACAGTACTACGATACACCCCCTATACTTGTGGGTCATCAGTCGGTCAACCGGGCCTGGGGCTGGGCCGTCCAGTCCAGGGGTTGGCCCAACCGGGAATGAGGCCGGACTAGACCGGTCCAGACCAGGTTGTATGATACGTCTCCGACGTATCGATAATTTCTTATGTTCCATGCTACATTATTGATGATATCTACATGTTTTATACACATTATATGTCGTATTTATGCATTTTCCGGCACTAACCTATTAACGAGATGCCGAAGAGCCGATTGCTCTGTTTCTGCTGTTTTTGGTTTCGAAATCCTAGTAAGGAAATATTCTCGGAATTGGACGAAATCAACGCCCAGGGTCCTATTTTGCCACGAAGCTTCCAGAAGACCGAAGACGTAACGAAGTGGGGCGACGAGGAGGCGACACGCCAGGGCGGCGCGGCCCACCTCCTGGCCACGCGGCCCTGTCGTGTGGGCCCCTCACGTCGCCTCCTGACCTGCCCTTCCGCCTACTTAAAGCCTCCGTCGCGAAACCCTCTGTACCGAGAGCCACGAGACGGAAAACCTTATCGAGACGCCGCCGCCGCCAATCCCATCTCGGGGATTCCGGAGATCTCCTCCGGCACCCTGCCGGAGAGGGGATTCATCTCCCGGAGGACTCTTCATCGCCATGATCGCCTCCGGAGTGATGAGTGAGTAGTTCACCCCTGGACTATGGGTCCATAGCAGTAGCTAGATGGTCGTCTTCTCCTCATTGTGCTTCATTGTTGGATCTTGTGAGCTGCCTAACATGATCAAGATCATCTATCTGTAATACTATATGTTGTGTTTGTCGGGATCCGATGGATAGAGAATACTATGTTATGTTAATTATCAAGTTATTACCTATGTGTTGTTTATGATCTTGCATGCTCTCCGTTATTAGTAGAGGCTCTGGCCAAGTTTTTGCTCTTAACTCCAAGAGGGAGTATTTATGCTCGATAGTGGGTTCATGCCTCCATTAAATCCGGGACAGATGATGTAAAGTTCTAAGGTTGTGGATGTGCTGTTGCCACTAGGGATAAAACATTGATGTTATGTCTAAGGATGTAGTTATTGATTACATTACACACCATACTTAATGCAATTGTCTGTTGTTTTGCAACTTAATACTGGAAGGGGTTCGGATGATAACCTGAAGGTGGACTTTTTAGGCATAGATGCATGCTGGATAGCGGTCTATGTACTTTGTCGTAATGCCCAACTAAATCTCACTATATTTATCATATCATGTATGTGCATTGTTATGCCCTCTCTATTTGTCAATTGCCCGACTGTAATTTGTTCACCCAACATGCTTTTATCTTATGGGAGAGACACCTCTAGTGAACTGTGGACCCCGGTCCTATTCTTTACATCGCATACAATCTCATTGCAATACTTGTTTTACTCGTTTCTGCAAACAATCATCTTCCACACAATACGGTTAATCCTTTGTTACAGCAAGCCGGTGAGATTGACAACCTCATTATTTCGTTGGGGCAAAGTACTTTGGTTGTGTTGTGCAGGTTCCACGTTGGCGCCGGAATCCCTGGTGTTGCGCCGCACTACATCCCGCCGCCATCAACCTTCAACGTGCTTCTTGGCTCCTCCTGGTTCGATAAACCTTGGTTTCTTTCTGAGGGAAAACTTGCTGCTGTGCGCATCATACCTTCCTCTTGGGGTTCCCAACGAACGTGTGAGTTACACGCCATCAAGCATATTTTCTGGCGCCGTTGCCGGGGAACAATCTCATCAACACAAGTAAACTCCCACGGCAACTGCCAGCATATTTTCTGGCGCCGTTGCCGGGGAGATCAAGACACGCTGCAAGGGGAGTTTCCACAATCCAATCTCTTTACTTTGTTTTTGTCTTGCTTTATTTTATTTACTATTTTGTTTGCCGCACTTAAACAAAACACAAAAAAATTAGTTGCTAGCTTTACTTTATTTACTGTCTTGCTTTCTATATCAAAAACACAAAAAAATTAGTTACTTGCATTTACTTTATCTAGTTTGCTTTATTTACTACTGCTAAAATGAATACCCCTGAAAATACTAAGTTGTGTGACTTCACAACCACAAATAATAATGATTTCCTATGCACACCTATTGCTCCACCTGCTACTACAAGCAGAATTCTTTGAAATTAAACCTCGCTTTACTCGAATCTTGTCATGAGAGAGCAATTTTCTGGTATTAGTTCTGATGATGCTGCTGCCCATCTTAATAATTTTGTTGAACTATGTGAAATGCAAAAGTATAAGGATGTATATGGTGATATTATTAAATTGAAATTGTTTCCTTTCTCATTAAGAGGAAGAGCTAAAGATTGGTTGCTATCTTTGCCTAAGAATAGTATTGATTCATGGACTAAATGTAAGGATGCTTTTATTGGTAGATATTATCCTCCCGCTAAAATTATATCTTTGAGAAGTAGCATAATGAATTTCAAGCAATTAGATAATGAACATTTTGCTCAAGCATGGGAGAGAATGAAATCTTTGGTAAAGAATTGCCCAACCCATGGATCGACTACTTGGATGATCATCCAAACCTTCTATGCAGGACTAAATTTTTCTTCGCGGAATTTATTGGATTCAGCTGCTGGAGGTACCTTTATGTCCATCACTTTGGGGGCGGCTACAAAGCTTCTTGATGATATGATGATAAATTACTCCGAATGGCACACGGAAAGAGCTCCACAAGGTAAGAAGGTAAATTCCGTTGAAGAAACCTCCTCCTTGAGTGATAAGATTGATGTGATTATGTCTATGCTTGTGAATGGTAGATCTAATTTTGATCCAAATAATGTTCCTTTAGCTTCATTGGTTGCTCAAGAAGAAAATGTTGATGTGAATTTCATTAAAAACAATAATTTCAACAACAATGCTTATAGGAACAATTCTCGGTAATAACTATAGGCCATATCCTTCGCTAATGGTAATGGTTATGGTAATTCTTCTGGGAATTCTTACAACAATAATAGGAGTGTACCCCCTGGTCTTGAAGCCATGCTTAAAGAATTTATTAGTACACAAACTGCTTTTAACAAATCTGTTGAGGAAAAGCTTGATAAAATTGATATCCTTGCTTCTAGAGTTGATAGACTTGCCTCTGATGTTGATCTTTTAAAATTGAAAGTTATGCCTAATAGGGATATTGATAATAAGATTACTACTACAGCAAATGCCATCCAAGTTATAATTAATGAGAATATAAGATTAATGGCTGAATTGCGTGCTAGGTGGGATAGAGAAGAAAATGAAAAACTAGCTAAAGAGAATAATGTAGCTAAAGTTTGGACTATTACCACCACAAGTAATGTTGATTCCTCACATGTTGCTGCACCTCCTACTATCAATGGTAAAATAATTGGTGTTGGCAATGTTTCTGCTCCTAGTGCAAAGCGTACAAAACTCGCTTGAAATTGCTAAAACCGCTGAAATTGCTTGTGATAAAACTGCTGAAATTTTTTCCAACCTTGGGGACAATGATCCCATTGCTGTAGCTCATAATGATTTAGATTTTGATGATTGTCACATCTCTGAAGTTATAAAGTTCTTACAAAAACTTGCTAAGAGTCCTAACGCTAGTGCTATAAATTTGGCCTTTACAAAACATATTACAAATGCTCTCATAAAAGCTAGAGAAGAGAAACTAAAACTTGAAACCTCTATTCCTAGGAAGTTAGAAGATGGTTGGGAGCCCATCATTAAAATGAGGGTCAATGATTTTGATTGTAATGCTTTATGTGATCTTGGTGCAAGTATTTCCGTTATGCCTAAGAAAGTCTATGATATGCTTGACTTGCCACCATTGAAAAATTATTATTTGGATGTTAATCTCGCTGATAATGCTAAAAAGAAACCTTTGGGGAGAGTTGATAATGTTCATATTATGGTTAACAATAACCTTGTCCCCGTTGATTTTGTTGTCTTGGATATTGAATGCAATGCATCTTGCCCCATTATATTGGGAAGACCTTTTCTTCGAACCGTTGGTGCTACTATTGATATGAAGGAAGGTAATATTAAATATCAATTTCCTCTCAAGAAAGGTATGGAACACTTTCCTAGAAAAAGAATGAAGTTACCTTATGATTCTATTATTAGAGCAAATTATGATGTTGATGCTTCATCTCTTGATAATACTTGATTTACACTTTCTGCGCCTAGCTGAAAGGCGTTAAAGAAAAGCGCTTACGGGAGACAACCCATGTTTTTACTACAGTATTTTTGTTTTATATTTGAGTCTTGGAAGTTGTTTACTACTGTAGCAACCTCTCCTTATCTTAGTTTTGTGCATTGTTGTGCCAAGTAAAGTCTTTGATAGTAAGGTTCATACTAGATTTTGATTACTGCGCAGAAACAGATTTCTTTGCTGTCATGAATCTGGGCCTAATTCTCTGTAGGTAACTCAGAAAAATATGCCAATTTACGTGAGTGATTCTCAGATATGTACGAAACTTTCATTCAATTTGGGCATTTTCATTTGAGCAAGTCTGGTGCCATTTTAAAATTCGTCTTTACGAACTGTTCTGTTTTGACAGATTCTGCCTTTTATTTCGCATTGCCTCTTTTGCTATGTTGGATGAATTTCTTTGATCCATTAATGTGCAGTAGCTTTATGCAATGTCCAGAAGTGTTAAGAATGATTATGTCACCTCTGAACATGTTAATTTTTATTGTGCACTAACCCTCTAATGAGTTGTTTCGAGTTTGGTGTGGAGGAAATTTTCAAGGATCAAGAGAGGGAAATGATGCAATATGATCAAGGAGAGTGAAAGCTCTAAGCTTGGGGATGCCCCCGTGGTTCACCCCTACATATTCTAAGAAGACTCAAGCGTCTAAGCTTGGGGATTCCCAAGGCATCCCCTTCTTCATCGACAACATTATCAGGTTCCTCCCCTGAAACTATATTTTTATTCAGTCACATCTTATGTACTTTGCTTGGAGCGTCGGTTTGTGTTTGTTTTTGTTTTTGTTTGAATAAAATGGATCCTAGCATTCATTGTGTGGGAGAGAGACACGCTCCGCTGTTGCATATGGACAAATATGTCCTTAGGCTTTACTCATAGTATTCAAGGCGAAGGTTGAATCTTCTTCGTTAAATTGTTATATGGTTGGAATTGGGAAATGCTACATGTAGTAATTCTAAAATGTCTTGAATAATTTGATACTTGGCAATTGTTGTGCTCATGTTTAACCTCTTGCATCATATAATTTGCACCCATTAATGAAGAAATACATAGAGCTTGCTAAAATTTGGTTTGCATATTTGGTCTCTCTAAAGTCTAGATAATTTCTAGTATTGATTTTTGAACAACAAGGAAGACGGTGTAGAGTCTTATAATGTTTACAATATGTCTTTTATGCGAGTTTTGCTGCACAGTTCATCCTTGTGTTTGTTTCAAATAAACCTTGCTAGCCTAAACCTTGTATCGAGAGGGAATACTTCTCATGCATCCAAAATCCTTGAGCCAACCACTATGCCATTTGTGTCCACCATACCTACCTACTACATGGTATTTCTCCGCCATTCCAAAGTAAATTTCTTGAGTGCTACCTTTAAAATTTCCATCATTCGCCTTTGCAATATATAGCTCATGGGACAAATAGCTTAAAAACTATTGTGGTATTGAATATGTACTTATGCACTTTATCTCTTATTAAGTTGCTTGTTGTGCGATAACCATGTTCCTGGGGACGCCATCAACTCTTTGTTGAATATCATGTGAGTTGCTATGCATGTCCGTCTTGTCTGAAGTAAGAGAGATCTACCACTTTAATGGTTAGAGCATGCATATTGTTAGAGAAGAACATTGGGCCGCTAACTAAAGCCATGAATCATGGTGGAAGTTTCAGTTTTGGACATATATCCTCAATCTCATATGAGAACACTAATTGTTGCCACATGCTTATGCATTAAAGAGGAGTCCATTATCTGTTGTCCATGTTGTCCCGGTATGGATGTCTAAGTTGAGAATAATCAAAAGCGAGAAATCCAAAATGCGAGCTTTCTCCTTAGACCTTTGTACAGAGCGGCATGGAGGTACCCCTTTGTGACACTTGGTTAAAACATGTGTATTGCGATGATCCGGTAGTCCAAGCTAATTAGGACAAGGTGCGGGCACTATTAGTATACTATGCATGAGGCTTGCAACTTGTAAGATATAATTTACATAACTCATATGTTTTATTACTACCGTTGACAAAATTGTTTCATGTTTTCAAAATAAAAGCTCTAGCACAAATATAGCAATCGATACTTTCCTCTTTGAAGGACCTTTATTTTACTTTTATGTTGAGTCAGTTCACATATTTCTCTCCACCTCAAGAAGCAAACACTTGTGTGAACTGTGCATTGATTCCTACATACTTGCATATTGCACTTGTTATATTACTCTATGTTGACAATTATCCATGAGATATACATGTTACAAGTTGAAAGCAACCGCTGAAACTTAATCTTCCTTTGTGTTGCTTCAATACCTTTACTTTGATTTATTGCTTTATGAGTTAACTCTTATGCAAGACTTATTGATGCTTGTCTTGAAGTACTATTCATGAAAAGTCTTTGCTTTATGATTCATTTGTTTACTCATGTCATTACCATTGTTTTGATCGCTGCATTCATTACATATGCTTACAATAGTATGATCAAGGTTATGATGGCATGTCACTCCAGAAATTATCTTTGTTATCGTTTACTCCGCTCGGGACGAGCAGAACTAAGCTTGGGGATGCTGATACGTCTCCGACGTATCGATAATTTCTTATGTTCCATGCTACATTATTGATGATATCTACATGTTTTATACACATTATATGTCGTATTTATGCATTTTCCGGCACTAACCTATTAACGAGATGCCGAAGAGCCGGCTTGTTGTTTTCTGCTGTTTTTGGTTTCAGAAATCCTAGTAAGGAAATATTCTCGGAATTGGACGAAATCAACGCCCAGGGTCCTATTTTGCCACGAAGCTTCCAGAAGACCGAAGACGTAACGAAGTGGGGCGACGAGGCGGCGACACGCCAGGGCGGCGCGGCCCACCTCCTGGCCGCACGGCACTGTCGTGTGGGCCCCTCGCGTCGCCTCCTGACCTGCCCTTCCGCCTACTTAAAACCTCCGTCGCGAAACCCTCTGTACCGAGAGCCACGAGACGGAAAACCTTACTGAGACGCCGCCGCCGCCAATCCCATCTCGGGGGATTCTGGAGATCTCCTCCGGCACCCTGCCGGAGAGGGGATTCATCTCCCGGAGGACTCTTCATCGCCGTGATCGCCTCCGGAGTGATGAGTGAGTAGTTCACCCCTGGACTATGGGTCCATAGCAGTAGCTAGATGGTCGTCTTCTCCTCATTGTGCTTCATTGTTGGATCTTGTGAGCTGCCTAACATGATCAAGATCATCTATCTGTAATACTATATGTTGTGTTTTTCGGGATCCGATGGATAGAGAATACTATGTTATGTTAATTATCAAGTTATTACCTATGTGTTGTTTATGATCTTGCATGCTCTCCGTTATTAGTAGAGGCTCGGCCAAGTTTTTGCTCTTAACTCCAAGAGGGAGTATTTATGCTCGATAGTGGGTTCATGCCTCCATTAAATGCTGGGACGATGACGGAAAGTTCTAAGGTTGTGGATGTGTTGTTGCCACTAGGGATAAAACATTGATGCTATGTCTAAGGATGTAGTTATTGATTACATTACGCACCATACTTAATGCAATTGTCCGTTGTTTTGCAACTTAATACTGGAAGGGGTTCGGATGATAACCTGAAGGTGGACTTTTTAGGCATAGATGCATGTCTGGATAGCGGTCTATGTACTTTGTCGTAATGCCCAACTAAATCTCACTATATTTATCATATCATGTATGTGCATTGTTATGCCCTCTCTATTTGTCAATTGCCCGACTGTAATTTGTTCACCCAACATGCTTTTATCTTATGGGAGAGACACCTCTAGTGAACTGTGGACCCCGGTCCTATTCTTTACATCGCATACAATCTATCGCAATACTTGTTTTACTCGTTTTCTGCAAACAATCATCTTCCACACAATACGGTTAATCCTTTGTTACAGCAAGCCGGTGAGATTGACAACCTCCCTGTTTCGTTGGGGCAAAGTACTTTGGTTGTGTTGTGCAGGTTCCACGTTGGCGCCGGAATCCCTGGTGTTGCGCCGCACTACATCCCGCCGCCATCAACCTTCAACGTGCTTCTTGGCTCCTCCTGGTTCGATAAACCTTGGTTTCTTTCTGAGGGAAAACTTGCTGTTGTGCGCATCATACCTTCCTCTTGGGGTTCCCAACGAACGTGTGAGTTACACGCCATCACTGTACGCCGGGCCAGCGCCGGGCGAAGGGGAAAACTCCCCTGGATGGTGCCCGGTGTGCACCGGTCCAGGGGCCGGTTGGAACCGGGCCATCCGGTGGGACGGCCGGTCACGTCGGGCGAGGCACCGGGCCAGCAGGAAAACATGTTATACAAAAACTGTGATAACTTTTGTGTCCGGACTCCGATTGACATGAAACCAATTTTGTTGGAACGATAACGACAAATATGGAGACTCCTCACAGAATATTTTTAGATGACTCTATAGAGAGAGTCTCCCACCATCAAGAAACGGTGAAGATGTCCAAACTCGAAAACACAATAGAAGATGCATGTGGATTCCATTTTCGATGTAGGCTTGTTGTAAAGCTAGCAACAAGCTCAAGAACCTCACACAGAGAAATACCAAGAAGAAATAGGGATTTGCAAAGTATGCATAGGATTGAGCTCCCTAAGATGACGCGATCAAGTTACCCAACTGAAAGCCCCTCTTGATAGTGCGGCTATCTATCCTATAATCCGGTCTTCCAACATCCACCTTGAGACCGGTAAAAGGAAAACCTAGCAAGGCCATACCTGTGTCTTGCGCATCCCGCTTGATCTTGATGATAACTCTTCAAGCTCCACTCAAGCCGGAATGCCTCACTTTATCATTGTTACTTCGTGAAGACTCACAAATGCTCCCCCATACACCATGATGGGAAAGCTCCATTGATGCACATCTTCACATGTCCATTATCACCAAATGGACGGCAAGCTTCAGGCATATGATCCTCTTGAGATGCTCAACTTGAACTTGCCCAACTGAACCTTAATGACGATCACCACTTGATGTCATCCTCTCATGGGCTATATTAAATCTCACTTTGGATGCATGCCCATAGAAAGATACCTAACCCACATAGACAACACAAGGGCACATATATGATGGGTTACTTCATAAAGCATAATTGACAAGGCTTACCATACCACATGACTTCATGTGGCACACTCTTCATGCTTCATGTGTTGACCAATCTTGAATCTATTCTTCACTCTTTGTATTGGTCAACCTTGTATCTTCTCATGCTCTATCATACCATCTTGAGGTGTATAAAGAATTCTTCATTTGTTTGCATGCTCTAAATCTTAATCAACCATAACTCAACTTATGAGACTATTATGACACCGACTTAGAGCCATATCTTGAATTCTTCACTTGGAATCAAGCACTCAAGATCTTGATCATTCATTTCTTATCACATAAGCTAGAGCATGGCTAATATTGAGTTCCACATAAGAACTCCATCTTCATTTCTTCTTCTTGATCATATCGCATATATATCTTCAAATCGATGATCTTGATGCCAATACTCAAGGTATATCTTTATCTTCATGGCATCCATACTTGAATCCAACACATGGACTACAAGTAGTTCTTATAGAATATTACTTCATATAAACTCAATGAAAATATTAGTCCATATGGGTTGTCATTAATTACAAAAACCACACATAGGGGCAATATACCCTTACAGAACCCAATCTATAGGTAGAGTTTTCAATAAAAGTAGTGTTTTCAGTAGATTATGTTACAGTTTTGGTAGCCATCTTCTTGTTGGTTTCCCTCAATGAAGATACCATCGTCTATAATAAGGGATCTTCAGCCTTTTGTTCGACGTCGAGATCTCTTTCCCAGTGTCAATGGTCGTGTTGAAAGATTGCAATTCTCTATGTATGGGTATTCAGATCTTGCTTCACTGGATCAATTTTGTATCCTTTCTCACTGCTACGTCCTTGACAACGGTGATTCATACCGTTGGCTTTCCAGGGACGTCGATAAGGCTGGTCAGTTGTTATTCCCTGAGATACTAGTGTTGGTACTCTTGCGGATGTGGATGGACTACTTTAATGGTTGTGCGCGTGCACGCAACCTTGTCATTATGGCTCAAATTGAAATTATGTGAGAACTTTTGTTGGTATTTACAGGTCTATGTTTTGTTATTTATCTTTAGCCGCCTTCAGAAAATTACAAGATTATATCAGGAAAGAACAAAGAATTTAAAGACCTCAAAAAATTATTAGTACTTTTTAGACTTTATTTTGTAATCATTGGTGACACCTCGTGTATCTCTATTTGTTTCTACTATACGAATATATGTGGTATTTATCTAAAAAAAAGAACCATTCGATGGTGGTACTTTGGTCAGCCCGTCAGGTACGAAGCAGACAAGCTTAGCCCACCAACTAATCCAATCCCATATTTTTTTTCCTCACTTATGTTTGATTTTAATCATCGGGATTGGAGTCATGTTTACTGCTGTCATCTCCACTTCCGTTTTGGGTTTTTTTCTTTCTTCTAAGACTACTCATAGTAGGAGTAACTTCACTACTACCTCTATACCGGATTATAGGCCTATTACGCATTCCTAGAAAAACTTCAACTACTAATTTAGTCAATAAAATATGAAATATGTATCACAAAAATTATACTATTAGAAACTTCTTTTGAATATGAATCCAATGGTATAATTTTTGTATCATATATCTCATATTTTGTTGACCAAATTTGTAGTCAAACTTCTTTCTCAAAATGCGTATTTGCCTATTAAACCGGTATGGAGGGAGTACTACTAACTAAGTATCTAACTAACCAAATTTTCTTATGTGGCAGTGAGCTAATGAGAAGAGAGGAGGATATAGTAACTAGCTAGTTATTGTAACACATTTTTCAAGATACAATGAGTCTAAAAGCTAATTAATGAAGACATCTACGATACTACTATTTTGATATTACTAAACCACTATAAAGGTAGTACTAACATAGAGTAATAACATGTGCATGTTACTACTCTATATTACTTCTCACTATGACTAATCTAAGGTAACCAAGAGCATTACTTGATCCCATCAAATGCTAATTAATTAGCGACACCACCATAGCAAGGTAGCTCTTCCTAATCAGCTTCCATTACCGTTCATCCTCCGAGTAAGCGCAATTGATAAATCCAGCATCCTCCATGACCGTTCCCTCACCTTGGCTATGCGTGTGTGTCACATCCCCCTCCTCACCAAGGAGTGCGCTGTGCCGCCGGCCATGTCCCAAATAGGAGCACAACTGGCTGCGTGTACCTCTGTTCCAGCCCATTAATAGAAGTAGCTGAAGCAAGTATTTTCTGGAATCAAGTGTGTTTAGCATACGAAGGTACACTCACTATTAGTTACTCCCACTAGCCAGGACAAAGCCTAGATTGAACCACCCTTTAAAAAAATTAGAGATCTCACAAACTCCCATCTCTGCCACTAACCGTCCTCCCAATCTCGGTGTGCCAAGGAAATGAACCACAAGTTGAAGACTTGAAGTCCATCCATGACTGGTACTATCTCTTCATCTGGCGCAGCCTGGGTGTCGCACTCCTTCACATATGTTTCAGATTCTATTGTATGGTCTTCAACTTTTCTACACACAGTGTAACATTTTGTTTTTTTATCTCCACCTCCACCTCCACTAACGTTCCCGATTCTAATCGATCTGTTGTCCCTTTCAGATTCAAGCGTGCGTTAAGAGTGGTAGGAATCTCGATGCTATCATCATCGTAAGGTGCGTGGAGGATGGAGGCGCCTATGTCACCACCATTGTTGTAGTACAATGTGGAAAGCAGCGATGTTTCCGCCGCCTCCGCAAAGGATGGCGACTATATCGCCGCCATCGCAGCACCTTTCACGAAGGATGATAGCTATGTTGTCGTCGCAGCACAACCGTCACAAATTAGAGAGGCGCTCAAGAATAAGGTTATTTAGATTTTCCACTTATACTAGGATAAATGGAGAAATATATGAACTATTGGCCTAATCCTAGATTTCTCCATTTGTCTTTTTTGGGATTTATCTTCTTTCTTTTGGAGTTGCAAGAGACTCTAAGAGTGGTTGCAGTGTAATATCATTGTAACCCTAATGTATTTTTTATATATTTTAGATGAAATGAAAATTATGATTTAAGTGTAACTAACCCTGGAATTATTACCCCTAATAGTAATTAAGTCTTTTGCGGTGAGCCAATTTTTCAACTCCCCCCATCTCTATCCTTCTCCATCGCGAAGGCCTTCCCTCTTTTTTGCGTATGCCAATGCCTGCCAAGCGAGAATGGTGGAATCGAGCATTCCTCCGAGACAAGATAAATAATGCTTTAAGCATCGTGCTAAGAAATAACGCAGATGACGGTTTGCGACCAAACTGCTTTTTTTTTGCATCCGTGGAAGCGAGAAGCGACTTCGTGAGTATCCAAACAACCCATTCATATATTTGGATGGAGTTAAAACCTGATAAATGCATGAGGGTTGAGCCGAGTAAAACCCCCAAAACCTTCAAGCATGACCGGCCATCGAGCATAGGCCACAAATGAAATTATCAATTCCAAGTGCAGACGAGAACCGACATGAGGTTGGATGTTTAGGAGGGTAGTGGCAACCTAACCCACCAAAGTTTAAGCCTCAGGTTTGATACTTTGATGTCTCATAAAAAAGATGAAATAATTTTTCTGTAGGAGACGATGTTCCCGTCTGTAGAAAGGGCACGCGCTCGGCGATGGGGATGTCGCGGATGACGGCGACGGAGGGGCCGGCGAAGGGGTTGCTGCTGCCGGAGCCGGAGGAGTTTAAACCGGAGCCGGAGGAGTCGAAGCGCTCCATGGCGGAAGTGGTGGTGGTGGTGAGGGCCGGCGGCGCCCTAGATGAGAAGGGTGGCGGCTAGGGTTGGGGAAGGTGGAGGCCGAGGGCGCCCTAGAGAGGAGGGGGCGGCGGGTAGGGTTGATGGAGGTGGTGGCCGGCGGTGCCCTAGGGAGGAGGGGGGCGGCGGCTAGGGTTGGGAGGGGGTGGCCGGCGGCGCCCCAAGGGGAGAGGAGGGCGGCGGCTAGGGCAGGACCCGAAGGGTCTCTGATACCATGTAGAAAGGTTATTGGAGATTGCACAGCACCAATAGGACCGGCTGCTCATGTATATATAGGCGGACACATGTACAATTACAGGTACAACCCTGAGAAAACACGGGGACCTATGTCTACACAATATGTTACTCAACACCGTCGACGACCAGACGTCTATGTTAACTTTGTTAATCTCAAGATCCGCATGATTAATTTGTTAGACTGGTACTCATGAAGGTACGTGCGTGTGTTCATAGAGATGAACTGTATGTAAATATTGTGAGTGTGTGTTTCGCAAAAAAATTGCTAGTTAGATGTTTGCGAGTTATTGACGTTACTCTGCATGGTATGATTACATATGTATCCTAGCGTTACAGCTAATTGTGAATGCTTTGGTTACTGCTAATTTTGCATGCGTGTTGGGAAACGATCCCGTCGTGACACGGTGAATACGCGTGGGAATGCAATTGGAGGGAGCATGCTTGTACTCCCATGGATCATCGACACGTGGGGTGCTAGCGGCGGTCGGATCCCTGATCGGCAAAAGCACAGGGCGGGTCCGGATCATTTATAAGAGAGTACCAAATGCCAACCGACCAACTGACCGGCGCCCTGAGCTCGGTTGACCGTGTTTGGAGCCGATGGCAACCCGTCGTGTTCGCTCGCTTTACTTCACGTCCGTTTGTTCCGTACACGGTACACCATCCCCGAATCTACAAATGTGTGTAAGTGGCTGAAAGATCAATGCACACGTGATTACAGTTTACTCTCTATGTAGAGTAATGTAAATCCCTTTTGCTGCTACTAGGTTGATTGATAATTAAATTAGTTCTCGATTAACTACATAATGTTAGATTTTTTTTTTTAGAGAAAAAGGGGCATGCCCCCGGCTCCAATATATTGAAACCAGATATAGCAGTTTACAGCATTCAGAAGTTTTAAAACATTACAAACCAACCTACTCGCAGAACCATACTTATTACAGCACAAGTCAAAGCACGAGAGAGCCAACATATTACAGCTAAACATCAGAAGAAACCAGGCAAAGTCACTGACGTCCCATGACCTGAAAACACGCCCCATCCCCCACCAGGACCAGATCATTTGCTTCAAGAGTCCTTGCCAAATCTTCCGCAGTCATTAGCATTGGGCCAAATCCTCTCGAATTGTTGCCTGTCACAAACCTCCAGAATGTTAGATTTGTACCATGATTTGTAAATATGAGGTTTACATATAGGCGTGAAAAGTTTTTAGTCTACCGAGACTAATTTTGTTCTTAGTTAGGATTATAGCATGGATCACGACCCAAATCTATAGTTTGGAGCCATTTTCTTTTTAGTTATAACCCCATTTTCAGCTGAAAAAGAATCTTAGTTACAACCCTGCTTGCAATTCGTGCATCAATCATGATGCAAATTAACGTTGCACAAGTTTACTAAGCACGAGCTTTGTTATCAGTCTAGCAATTCCGATTGCATGTAGCTCTACAATAGCACATCTTCCCATTATATAAATTATACATAGAATTGGGTGACAAGAATTAAGCAGAGTACGAAGTTTTAGAAGGCCGAGAATAAAGACTAGTTACAGTGGAGACTGGAGAGTAACATAAAGTATTTTCACACACATGTCACAATTTTAAGTTACTACCTCCATAGTGAGAGTTATTTATATGTGGTTTCATGCATTATATCATTTATTATGTTTTAAACTTATCTTATCTTAGGGCGTGTGCTATTATGGTAACATAGCTATTAGTTACAACTTCACTCTATTTTTTCACTTATTACCATGTCATATCACGAAAATATTTTGAAATGTGTGATGTTACTTCCACTGTAAGTAGTTTAAGCCGTGTCCTAATGTAACTGCAAGTTTGCTTTGTAACACACATATAACTGTCGTGAGTCAGTTCGACTGCATGTTTTAGTTTTCGAAGCCAGCTACACAGTGCTCCACTGCGATACATGGATAGCAATAGCAGAAAAGGCGACCGCAAACGTAATCTTCCACGTGTTAGGCAGAGGTGAGCCGAGAACTGACCGACTTGTAGCTGCAACCTCACTCCCAATTTAATATTTTTAGTTTCCAACCCCACTTCCAACTGAAAAAAAAAGTCTCAGTTATAACCCAAGTTGCAACTGGTGCACGAATCATAAGACAAATTCAGCGTTGCAAAAGTTTACCAAGCACGAGCTTAATTCTTAGTCTACCGAGAACTAGCAATTTCGATTACCTGTAGCTCTTAGGATTGCACATCTTTTCCCATTACATAAATTAGACATAAAATTGGATGACAAGAATTTAGTAAGTTTTAGAAGGACCGAGAACGAAGCTGTGTCCTAATTTAACCGTAATTTTGCTCAGTAACTCGCGCGCGCGATTCATCGCACATAACCGTTGTCCGTCAGCCCGACTGCATGTTTTCGTTTTCGAAGCCAGCTACACAGTGCTCCACCGCAGATACGTGGACAGCAACGCCGGAAAAGGCGATCGCGAACGTAATCTTCCACGTGTCAGGCAACGGCGAGCTGAGAACTGACCGACCCTCGCCACTAGCCCAATCAGAGGACTCGAGTTTATAATTTGATGTCCAAAGCAGTAGTCGGCATTCTTAATGCTAGCGATTACGGCGGGCTGATCCGCGTTCTCTGAGACATTTTGTGCAGACGTCGTTCTCACGGAAAATCGAAGAAAGCGAAAGTTTATCTGAACATCTCGGTTCCAGGAAGGAGCTAGCAGAGAGGCTAAAGAAAGAATATTTAATAATAATAATTAAAGAGAAGTGGTAGCCGCTAGTGTGAGCTGATGCTACAGAGGAAGCAGCACAGTCCACTCCAAATTGCAACGGTCCTACCGTCCCGGCTTCTTCCTATAAATAGGCGTCTCCACTTGCGGTTTGACAACAGCACAGCCAAAAATACCTTCCTCAAACAGCCGGCCACTAGCTCTTAACTCAAGCCTCAAGCTCGATCGTAGAGTCTCCAATCTAATCCTTTGCAGAAGCTCGATCGACCGAATTCCTAGGTCATTCATGGACTTTGACTTGCTGATGAGCTCCAGCCCGGAGGCGCAGCTGGCGCTGATGAACACGATGCTGCAGCTGGAGCAGGCGCTGAATGACCAGTCCTTCACGCCGGACGCTTCCCCGCCGATCTCTCCCGTGCAGACTCCCTCCCAGAGCCTCTCGCCGCCGCCGCACGTGTCGACGACCTGCGCTGCCGCCGACGCGGCAAACGGCTACTTTTACCACCAGGATTACCTGCACTCCCCTCCCGCCGCGTACGGCAACAGCGCTGGTGGGCACCAGGAGTACGTCATGTCTCCTGGCGCCGTCACCACCGGCGGCGCGCCGCAGGGGTACTCGTCATCGTCGGACGCGATGCGGGAGATGATCTTCCACATCGCGGCGCTGCAGCCGGTGGAGGTCGACGACTCGGAGGCGGCGCCGCGCCCGGCGAAGCGTCGCAACGTGCGGACCTCCAAGGACCCGCAGAGCGTGGCGGCGCGGCTGCGGCGGGAGCGCATCAGCGAGCGCATCCGCGTCCTGCAGCGCCTCGTCCCGGGCGGCACCAAGATGGACACCGCCTCCATGCTCGACGAGGCCATCCACTACGTCAAGTTCCTCAAGTCTCAGGTGCAGTCGCTCGAGCTCGCCGCGGCCGCCACCGCCGCCCACCGCGCCGCCGCGTTCGGCGCCGGCGCCTACCACTCCGCCCCGATGCAGCACGCGCCGTGGTAGCTCGCCCAGCGGCGCTTCAGCTACCAATAATCGTCTCGTTATCAATTGTCGCGCGCACCAGCTCGTCGTCCTCGATCGCTTTTGGAGTTCCCCGGATGATCTCTGTAGCTCTGTGCTTCTGTCGTCTGTGTAAAGATGTAGAAACCTAGCTTGTTGTAGTTACGTTTATCGTCGTGCTTGTTACCGCATGCTAGCTAGCTAGCTCTACTACGTGGTTTGCTCTCCAAGCTTTATTTTGGACTCGCAGCCCGTGCATGCTTGTACACTCGTTTACCTTATTATCAATGCAGTAGAATTTGTCATGCATGTTGCAACAGTGTGATCATCCTTAAGTTCCGTCCGCATGCATGCACCTGAATGCAAGAGCAAGAACCACTGTCCTTTCACCACCCGCTCGCTCGTCCAGGAGTACCACGTACGTACGGCGGGCACTACTGTACGGTCCATATTTAGGGGCACTTCAAAGTGCCCCAATAGGTAGCCAAAGTGCCCCTAATTACTTTTAGGGGCACTATGAAAAGTGCCCCGGATGCTTGTGTCCCTAAATGTATTTGGGGCACTTTGAATGAAATGCCCCAAATACATTTAGGGGCAGTTTGAAAAGTGCCTCTAAAGGTTTTTAGGGGCAGTTTAGAAAGTGCCTCTAAAGATTTTTAGGGGCAGTTTGAAAAGTGCCTCTAAATGTCTTTAGGGGCAGTTTGAAAAGTGCCTCTAAATGTCTTTAGGGGCAGTTTGAGATGTGCCTCTAAATGCATTTAGAGGCAGTTTGAAAAAGTGCCTCTAAATGCATTTAGAGGCAGTTTGAAAAAGTGCCTCTAAATGTCTTTAGGGGCAGTTTGAAAAAGTGCCTCTAAATGTCTTTAGGGGCAGTTTGAAAAAGTGCCTCTAAATGTCTTTAGGGGCAGTTTGAAAAAGTGCCTCTAAATGTCTTTAGAGGCAGTTTGAAAAAGTGCCTCTAAATGTCTTTAGAGGCAGTTTGAAAAAGTGCCTCTAAATGTCTTTAGAGGCAGTTTGAAAAGTGCCTCTAAATGTCTTTACAAGCTAGTAAACAAAATGCCCCTAAAACTACAAGCATGTCAGTGGTCATATTACAGTACTATTAACATTACAGTACTAACGAGCACGAGATTTGGTCAAATTACAGTACTAACGAGCACGGACGAGTATAAGTCATATTACGGTACTAACGACCACGGACGAGTATAAGTCATATTACAGTACTAACAGGCACAGACAGGTATAAGTCAATGTTGTTTTGGAGGCATTTGTAACACTGACAGTAACTATGCAGTAACTATGCAGTAATCTACTAATCCAGTAACTATGCAGTAACTATGCGATAATTCGATGACAATATCTAAGCAAGTGTCTTTCCGACTTGCACCCTTCCTCTTCTTAGCGTAGATGCAATTGCTTTCAACTTCTTCTCAAATGTACACGCAATCTCGGCCGATGTTCTATCGATTGCCGGATCAGTTACCTACAAGGAACCAATCTTGAATGTGTCAAACAACAGATGTTGGAATAAATAATATTGAGCAATTAAGATGTAACAACTAATTACACTAACGGAGGAATAAATCATCAAGTACTGGCAAGAATAATTTCAAGTAATCGGAGGAATAAATCTTCAAGTATTGGCAAACACGGCCAAACCACGCCACCGATGGATCCGAAGCGAGCACCGCGTTTCGGCGACCAAAACATACTCACACGAGATCCTGGCCGGGCCACACCAGCCACCACTAGATGCGCCCTAGCTAACACATGTATCATGGAGGAGATCAAACACCCGGATTTTGCAATAGCCTATTCCAAGATCCAAGATCCAGTTAACATATGGTTCTTCAGTAACATATGATCAAGTACTGGCAAGAATAATTTCAGTAACGGAGGAATAAATCATCAAGTACTGGCAAAATGAGATCTCTGCCAGGTTGACCGGCAAACTAAAGCAACTAGGTCGTGTTGTTGCATGCTCTATAAGTCAGGCAGCAAAACATATATCTTGCAAAAGTACAAAAGCTGTTATGCGAGGTAGAAAACTAAAATCTAGCTGAATATATAATTGCACTACCATATACAGTAATTGTATTAAATCAAGTTGAACAAGAAACAATCAAGAAACAAATATAAGTCTCATATTTTAAGCAAGCACATCCTGTAAAATGTGAAACAGTTGTATGTATACTTTAACGAAGCACATCTCTGTGGTGCACATGCTTTGACACTCCATCCTAACGGTTTCTACTCGCATAGTTTAGTTAAATTGCATATTTTACCTTGCTAATACTCTCTGTTTCTTTTATATGTTTGACATTTATTTTCACATCTGTCTAGCACATTTTTCTACAAATAAAAGCATT
The DNA here is from genome assembly GCF_022539505.1 of Lolium rigidum. Taxonomy (NCBI): domain Eukaryota; kingdom Viridiplantae; phylum Streptophyta; class Magnoliopsida; order Poales; family Poaceae; genus Lolium; species Lolium rigidum. Next base: position 207,230,435 of record NC_061512.1, on the reverse strand, counting down.
ACAACAAGGTGAACAAGAAAGATTCAAAGGTGACCTACATTTTTTCTTGGCCAGGTGATGCAATGTGCTTCGAGTGTCTCCCATTTGAACCATTCTCGCCTTTTGGTATTGGCGGGACAGCTTGTTTTCTTGAAGACCACATTCACCAAAACTTTGACAAACTCCTCATTTTCAACTTCCCGAACTGTTCCCGGTGCCACTATTTGTAAGTCTGTTTGGCGATGTCAACCCCACTTCAATGCCGGTTTTCATTTTATTTGCCTACATTATGCCGGAATATTAATTAGCAATATCATTTGCCATATTAGCTAACATACTAATTCAAGCAACCAATTGTACGAGAGAACGACAAATCATTGTGTGGTAAAATTGCTAACATACTAACCTTAAGTGGATTCCTTGCTCTAAGCCAATCATTATGATCATCGGTGCATCGTTTTGTACTATGCCAATCACCTTCCTTGTCAGCAATGTTCTCTTCCAGCTTCTCCTCTTTTACCTTGACTAAGATTGTGTTGTCTGTTAGCAGATTCCTGTAAGAGCATTTTGGCTTCTGCACTACATTAACTGAAGTAATGACCACATCATCACTAAGCTCTTCTAGCTTATCATCAATAAGTTCGTCTAGCTTCCTCTTCTTCGGTCTCTTACTTATTGTTCCTGTTGGTGTTGCAGCTGTTGTTGATTGGCTTTCTACATTGCCTCGTGATCCTTCGATGTAATCTCCCGACTTAGCATTTTTCCTTCTTTTACTTGTTCTTGGTGATCTCATTTCTTGACTGCCTTGTTCCGAGATAGTCATTACTCGGTTTTCGGATTCGGCGGCGAGCATTTGACTAAGACCAAGCAAAGATGCTTCCTTCAATGCTGAAGATGATGTGCCTTGGTTTGTTGTCGACTTTTTTGTTCTTGTCCTGGTTGATGTCTGGCTGCTCAATGTTCCTGCATGTGCTGTTGATCCCTTGGGTGGTGGTGCTGATATCCTGGGTTCTGATGCTGCTGCTGCTGATCCAATGAGTACTGTTGTTGATCCCTTGGCTGATCCAGCTGCTTCTGGTAACTTGTGTGCCACTGCTCCTGATCCCTTGGGTGCTGCTTTTGATCCATTTAGTGTTGTTGATCCAGTGGATGCTCCAGTTGCTTCTTGTACCTTTCTTGCTGCTGCTGCTGCTGCTGAAGCCTTGAGGGCTATTGTTGATCCTTTGGCTGCTACAGCTGCTTCCGGTATCGTCGGAACTGATGCTGCTTCTGCCCCATTGCTTGCTGTTGTTGATCCCTTGGTTGATCCAGCTGCTTTTGCTACCTTGCCTGCTTCTGCTTCTGTTTCTGTTGTTGGGCACATGCTTCTGCTTCTACCCTGGATCATGTTTCGGTGCTCTTTTTTGGGCACATGCTGTTGCTGATCCCTGGACTGTTGCTGCTGCTGTTTTCACGGCATGTGCCGCTGCTTTTCCTGGTGCCTTGAAAGGTGATTTGAATGGAGCTGATGTTGACTTCAATGTTGTTGCTGTTGGTACCTTCAATGTATTATGACTTGATGATGGTGCACTTGTTATGCCAGATGCTATTGATGCTGATGCTGATATTGTTCTGCCTGGTGCACTGGAAGCTTCCTTTGTTTTCTCTTGCTCAGGTTGTGCTTGCTTATGCGTCGACAGCTCTGCTAGTGTTGACGCCGCTAATTCTTCTGCGACTCCTTCTTCTTGATCCTGGTTTCCATGCATTTCATCTGTATGTCCATCTCGTTGACGTGCCATCAGGTAATTTACCTTTTCTTCCAATAGTTGACTCCTTGACATGAGTGTTTCCACGTAGCCTCCGAGCTCAAGGTTCTCCTGCTTAGAATCCCTTAATGCTTCTACAGACTTCATCCAGTACCTTTGATGCTTTCCCTCCTACCGAGTAGTCCAAATCCATGTCTTCTAGAATTCCTAGGTGGTGAGAACAATTCGAGTAGAGGTCACCATCCGTGTGCTTGCTCGGCAACTAATTCGGGTTTTTTTGGAAACGTTCATTTATCAAAGCCTCGCATTCAAATTTAAGCAACACATTCATTAGATGGTAGATGATAGATGATATAGTAATTTGTGAGTTGCATTTGCATTTATTTCAGGGAATATGACTTACAATTTTGGTTGCACGAAACCATTCACCGGCAATCCATCTTTCTTTGTATGAACAATTCGGAAAAGTTCTCGTCCTTGACACCTGTTCTTCCCTGCCTCAGTTCCTACAGGAGTGCAAGTGCACATGTCAGTAGATCATATTTGAAATGATTCTGCAAAACTTATCATTGTGTACAACCATGCATTCAATTATACCTCCTGATCATGTACAACAGCAAAACTACGTGTTCCAGCTGTATGCAGACAGTTAGCTTGATTTAATCTGGTGTTTCTGTTCTTAGATGCCAGTACCTGAATAAAATCCTTATTAGCTAAACAAGCACACCACATCTTTACTGTGACTAAAAAGTGCCTGAAGGAGAAAGTCAAAGTACTCAAAACTAGCACATAAGATGGGTTACTGACCATTGAACTTCTTTTCCTCCAGTTCTTGCACAGCTTCTTTCCACTCGTGCTCCATGAATTCTTTCCCCACGACCATTTGCAACATTCTCGGTCAACCGTCAATTCAGCTTTCCGGAAAGTTTTTTTCGGATAGCACTTAAAGGCTCTCCACTTCTTGCAGGCTGATTTCATCACCCACTCCTTGTGTGCTTCAGTTAGGTTGAAGAAAGCCTGTCAAAAAGAAACGTTTATGAGATACATTCTCCATTTGTGATGACATTAGCAGTAATCATTGAAAAAACCTAATTACCTTCACAGTCATCCATAACTTTTCTTTTTCTGCAGTTGGAACCTTTTTCCAACGCACATGACCCATTGATATGTCTTTTCCTTTGGCCAGATATGCTATGAAGTTTGTTAATTGTGAAGTATTTGCTCCACATGGCTGTCCAAGATAGTTGAATTCAACTATCACTTTGTTATGCGGACCATGCCTTTCCCAAAACTTCTTCATATCAGTAGGCCCTCTTGTTCTTTTCGGCTTGACTGAAACATTGAAACAGTACAGCGAGTAAGAACCTACAACAGTTATAGCACATGGAATCCAGCAAGCCAGAGCCTACAACAGTTGTAGCACATGGAATCCAGCGAACTGACGACCATACCTTGTTGTGCTTCAAGCTGTCCTCTCTCTTCAGGTTGTTCAATTTCCTCCTCCTCTTCTTCTTCAGCTTCCTCCTCTTCTTGTTCCTCCTCTTCTTGTTCCTCCTCTTCTTCGGTATCGTCACTGTCATTCTCTTTTTCCACTTGTGAATCATATATCCTTGCAGACTGCAATTTGAACAGTTTTTCAATTCAGTAATTACAGATTGCAAATTGAATGAGTTTTTCTAATCTAAAAATGATGCATGAATGAGAACTTACTTCTAGCATATCGTAGTAAACTCCCTTTGCCATGGCTTCCTTCATAAGAGCTATTCTTTCCATTTCATTGGAGATGAGTTCAGATGGTTGTACATCTCTTGTAGGCAGATTTAATTTCTTTAGTTTGTGATTGAGCATGCTCATCCTCCTTTCTTGGCTTTCCAGCATTTTTGTTCCTGCATGAATAATAAAATGGCATTGTCAACGTATATAAAGAAATTCCTTGTTGACAAAACAAATGGTGCAAAAATCACTCACATTTTTCAACGTCCACACTATCCATATCAAAGAAATCTCTAATTGTTGGAGTGATTACAGCGTTCCATTCAACATCAACCGGGTCTTGCACATAGTAAACTTGTATGGCTTGGCTTGCAAGAATAAACGGTTCGCTATGTTCGTCTTGTGCATTGTAGGTATGGTTGAAATTGACTTCGGTTATTCCGAAACCATCCAACTCCCTAACTCCGTTACTTTTTACCCAATCACATTTGAATAACACTACGTGGCCTCCATTTGAGTAATTTAACTCAATTATTTGACTAATTCTACCATAATATGTGACATACCCTAAAGTAGGGTTTTTGTCCTTAGCACTTGCATAACTCGATGTTTGAGCAACATGTGAAACTCCATCACACTGTGTTGCTTTTCCTACACTATATGAGTGTGTGTGATAGGTGCAGCCATTTATACTATAGCTATTATAAGATTTCACCATCCTCGTATGGTCTTTGAGATAACAGGAAAACTTCATCTCGGTACATCAATTCCTTCATCTTTAAGAATTTGTACCTAATAGAGAAATGAACCATGTTAATAATGCAATTTTTATTCACACAACCGGTCTACGAATGTGTTGTGGTGAGCATTACTTACATGGTTAGAAAACCAGATCTACGAATGTGCTGTGGTGAGCATTCTCAATATCTCTCTTTGATTTCCTTTTTCCTCTGGCCAATAAATTTTTATGCTCTCTACAAGATTTAAATGGGGTTAGACACTGGTCTGATATCAAAATGATGTTGCAAATGGACTCACTACATGATTTTTATGGAATTAGTTTGGGAATGTACTCACTCGCGCATATTTTTCAATATCTGGATAGTTCACAAGAACACATCGTTGTGCCTGCGACCAAGCAACGAAATCCAGTCGACTAGAAGCAAAACCCGATAATGGCCTGCCGATGATCCTCAAATAAGGTTGTCCAGCAGAATTAGGTTCGATACTATCATGTCTACTAGGTCTATTAAACTTTGTAGCACAGCCATTCGGATATCTTGAGCGAGAATGTCGGGCATTCATCGAACCGATAATTTTCTCGCCAACGACCCTTCCGGATAAGCCATGTTCTCGCACAAAGTCCTTCGGTCTTCCTACGAACCTCTCGGTAGACCACATGTCTCCGAATTGAACAGTCCGGCAATTCTTACTTCACTTGCTAGGTGGATAGTTACATGCACCATCATGTCAAAAAATGATGGAGGAAATATCATCTCTAGTCGACACAAGATTTCAGCAATCTCGGCTTCCCAGGTGCTCCATCTCATCGGCATCTATCACCTTACCATAAAGTACTTTGAAGTACTTGCAAAAACGTATCGACGGCATAGCCACACTCCTAGGCAGCGATCTACATAGGGCCAACGGCATGAGATCCTGCATTATGATGTGGCAATCGTGGCTCTTGAGGCCAGTTAACCTTTTGTCTTCCAAGTTTACCTTGTGGTACAAGTTTGATGCATATCCATCTGGAAATCTTGCATACTTGATGACGGTGCAAAATATATTCTTGCCCTGAGGAAGCATCTGGTATATTGCCCTAGGTATGATAGGTTTTGGTGCCGTCATATCGGCATGGAGGGCAGTTCTAATATTCATATCCTGCGGATCCAATCTAGCATTCAAGTTGTCCTTCGATCTC
>NC_061512.1:207045922-207224974 GCF_022539505.1 Lolium rigidum | reverse complement strand
ATTCCAACAACTACATGCAGCCATAGTCAACCATAGAAAACCACCCACTTAATTATCATACTTGTTCTTTATTAAAGAACATGTTCTTCAAAAGTTATTCTTTTGAAGTATATGATAATTAATAATTAACCATGCCATATAGTGCTTAAACCAACCACTATTCATTACATGTTAGGATTATACCAATTGTTATTGTTGTGTGCTATTAATGCTATTATTATGATATATTCCAAGCACATGTTTATGATACCAAGTATTCAATCCTAATAAAAACCTTGTTTGTGAATCACTCTAAAAGTGCAACACACCCTAAACTCATCATTACAACTCACTAATCCTAAATCATCGGGGTTAGGTCACGCTTAGAGCGATTGCATCTCATACTTATGCATTATTGCATCCTTGCCAATCTTTTAAACATCGTCCTTACCGGACGATGATGCTATTTCAGAATTTGGAGTTATTGCGTATCGAAGACCTTGCTGCATAATCTTGCGGTCAAGAAAGGCAAGTTCATCGCTTGCTCATGTCATTTGAGTATTTCTATCAAATTAATTGCAAAGTACTATGGTTATCACTATTGCATAAAAATCAAAACCACTACTTTCATAACTATGAATATGACTATGTGGTGGGCAATGGAACCATGGATTGTGTTGATATGGTGGAGGTTCCATTGCACGGGTTTATATCCATCTAGGATTAAACAACAAATGTCGCCGATGATTCTTGTGCCGTAATACCCGTGTTAACCATAAGATCCGGAGTGGGACGGAGTAGTCAAAAGTGTTTCCACCTCTCGTTCATCAACGGATGCGCTTACCGTAGCGGCTTGTATCCGGCGGAACAACCGGAGGGTGGGGATCCCATTCTAATTCCCCACGGTAAAGCATTGCTTGCCGTAGCAGGTTGTGTCTTGCGGAACAACCGGAGGGGTGGGGATCCCATTCTAATTCCCCACGGTAATGCGGTCTATGATGGGTTGCAGCTACCGGCGTAGGAGTGTATGGTAGAGCCCAAGCACTGTCGTCGTGGTCGGGGTCCACCCTGAAATTACGGGAATAATGGGACCGGCGTGGACCCAGGGTCGGGGCATGCAACAACGGGTGGGTGTTCGAGGTAGCGGAGGAACATGATTGGCTAGACCTTATACCGGGCCTCACACCAAAGGAAGTGTGGACGGGTAACGTGCTCGGTTGGCAACAAGGTTAAGATCTCTTATGGGTAAAGCAACACACCTCTGCAGAGTGTAAAGAACCGTGACCTGTCACTCCCTGTTCCGGGATATGGAACTGCGAACACGGCCGGAAAGGAGCTCCATGAAGTTCTAGTAAACCGGTGAAGGCTGACGGACATAGTTCTTCTGAATAAAAGCAACCTTTTGAAGAAACGGTTATGAAAACTTGCATTGGTATTAGACTTTCTGGTCTAATGTCGTAGCTAGTGCATTAAACACCTCTTTCCTATAATGAACTTGTTGAGTACGCTCGTACTCATCCCACTCTTAAATCCCCTGCTTAGATATGGAGGCATCGAAGGAGGAGCTACGAGTGCAACTCGAAGACCGAGGAGTCAACAACTACTTCAAGAGACAGGACCCTGTCGGATGAGTCGAATACCACATCCAACAAGGAGAAAACCTAGTTTAGCCATAGAATGGAACTAGCTTCCTAAACCTAGCTCCTACTTAGCTAGAATCTATTCATAGCCTCTATAGCTAGTCAAATACTCTACAAATAGAGTCCAGTGATAAGATTAGATCACGAGTCGTTCTTTTGGAGTTTATTTGCAGTTTTACCTCATTGTAAAGTAGGAGGCTGTGTGGATCTTTTGTAAAGAGTCTGTGTTGTAATTCTATAGACATGCCTTGGACCCGCATATGTTTCTGTTGTACCACTCTGAGCGATATAATACGAGTGGAACGGTGTTTCATTGGTGTTATATCAGACTTGCATACTACACCATGCAGTGGTATGCCGGGTCACCACATGAGAGTTCACCGAGAAGAAGGAGTATATCCCACTTACTATCCGTGTGCGGATTTCATGAGAAGTGCAGGGATCTTGCAGGACGTCCAAAATTTAATCTCTCGTGCAGGATTGGATGATTTTGTTGATGGGGAACCATGCCAATATGTGAAACTGACTATGTCGGTAGTGCAAGATTTTAAATTCAATTGGTCACGGTCTAACCCCATGGTTCAAGTACAAAATTTATAATAAAACCGTCAACTTGCCATTCGGTGATTTTTGTGCAAAGAATCGTAGTGCCGCAATGGGGATCATGCGAGAAGATAAAGGGATCGCCGCAAGAGCTCTTGGACCTCTTCAAGATGATTTGTCATGGAAGAAGCTTCTCGGAGGATCATGGTAAAATCAGTAGTATTCATTTCCCAGCCTATTCGTTACTTCGCTTATTTCATTACCAAGTGCGTTCTAGCGAGAAAGAATGGAGGTAAAGTAACTATCCCGGATCTAGCCTTTCTAGCTGCTGCATTACAAGGTAATAGGACTTATAACTTGGGAGCTTTGATAGCCAACAGACTTGCCATTAACCGTGAGAAGGGAGGAATTTGTGGGGGTCTCATCGCCTCTCGCTTATTAGCTATGCATAATGTGGGACCTCACCATCTTGATATTCAGCTCCCCATGGAGAAACTTGACATAGCTTCCATGATTAAGCATGAATTTCTTTCTAATTCGTCTAATTTAGGGAACCTGTCTTATAGAATAACATTTTACAAGAAATCTTGGACAAGGACTAAGAAAGTTGAAAAATTAGTAGGATTGCCTGCACCTTCTCCGTTTAACTTTGATTCCAGGGAGGATTGGTCAGTCACGGAAAGTGCAGTTAATGCATACATCGAGGGAGGAAGCCATCATGCACGAGACAACACGGATGAGGTGGAGGAACACCTCGACTCGTCATCCGATGCAGCAAGCTCTTCGCATCCACAAGCTGGGTATGAGGAGCCCCACGCTTTTCTTCTGCATCGGTACCTTATTATGACTACTCCATGTATGATCCACCGGCGTGGAACCCAGACCAGCGATGGGGTTGAACTCCACTTAGGCCAAAAGCCTAAGCTTGGGGGGAGGTATACCGGCATCACTCATTCTTTGCATATTATGATTGCTGGATACTTGTATATACTTGTTTAGTTTGTTTGAGTGGTTTTCTAATGAGAGGAAGATGATATTTGGGGAAGTGCTGCCTGAAAACAGATTCTGAGCTGTTACCGTAAAAATTCTTGCGCACAGCTAGAACGTTATTTTGCGAAGCCAATTTTTGTGCAGGTTCCCCAGGTTATTATCTAACTTTCATTAGTTGAACACTTTTCGAACTGAGCAACGTAAGATTTTTGTAAAAATCGATTTCTGTACTGCTGTCAGGTTTTGGCAGATTTCTGCCATCTCGCTTTTCTGTGTTTCTTTTAGTTTGCTATTTCTTGCTTTCGCTTTGTTTCTTTCCTAAAACACAAAAAGACCAAAAATATTTCTGTTGTTTCTCTTCACCATTTGTTTATCTTGGTTTCTTGCATTTATTTCGCTTTATTTGCTATTGCTAGTTTGCTATAAGAAAACCCAAAAAGATTTTGCTTTGTTTGCTTGTTTCCTTTTGTTCTTGTTCTCAAATTCGGAAACACCAAAAATATTTGCTGTTCTTCTTTGGTTTGTAAAGTTCATTATGAGTTCAATGGTCTTCGGTGGCTGGAGCGTGGTTTTCATTTCATATTATCCAAGCTACACAAGTGAAAAGGCAATAATGACGATCTACGACAATCCGATTGTGGTGAGAGGCTGGTATGAACTCTATTTGTTTTCATTTTTGTACATATACTCATCCATGTGAGCATGCTTAGTTGGTTCATGTGAGGTATATGTCATTTAAGAAAGTCTAGTAGTTCATGATCTCTCATGATTAGCTCCAATCTATTAATATGAGTAGCATGTCATGGATGTTTGCTTGCATTGTTTTATTCATAAGTAAGTATGGCATTGTGGTATCCTCCTCTGAATAATTCATTTATATCGACTTGGCACATGCTCACGCATGCATATGACTGAACAAAAGTCAATTAAGCCTCAATGATTTACATTGCTTCGCAGTTCTTGTATCACTTTTATGCCTCGCTTAATTTATTTTGCCGCAAGCATGATTATGACAAGCTATCGCTCTCTTGATTTGTCGCTCCCTAGTCTTTTGCTAGCCTTCACTTGTACTGAGCGAGAACGCTGCTCGTGCCTCCAAACACATGAAAACCAAGTTATTCCAGAGTGTCCACCATAAATACCTATGCATGGCATTTCAAACCATTCCAAGTAAATTCTCATGCACTACCTTTAAAATCTTCAAAATGCTTCTTAATTTGTGTTAATGTTTCATAGCTCATGAGGAAGTATGTGGTGTTTAGCTTTCAACCTTGTCATTTACTTTTGACGGACTCTCATATGGACTAGTGGCACATCCGCTTATCCAATAATTTTGCAAAAAGAGCCGGCAATGGGATTCCCAGTCCCGAATTAATTAATTTAAATAGACACTCCTCCATGGTTTGTGATTGTTGGACGGCACCCGAAGGATTCGGTTAGCCATGGCTTGTGTAAGCAAAGGTTGGGGGGAGTGTCATCATCATAATAAAACTAAACTAAAAAGGCACTCCTTCATGGTATGTGATTGTTGGCGTGCACCCGAGGATTCGGTTAGCCATGGTTTGTGTAAGAAAGGTTGGAAGGAGTGCCACATAAAAATGCAGATAATTCATGGGAGCCGCTCTTGAAAGTCCGGTTGGCGAGGTAGTTGGTGTACCCATTACCATTCGTTGACAACAACAAACACCTCTCAAAATAATTTTACTCCCGCTTTACAAATGAAAAGCTCTAGCGCATGTTAATCCCTCGCTTCCCTCCGCGAAGGGTCAATCTTTTACTTTTATGTTGTGTCTCCATCCTTTCTTTGAGCACTTTCTTGAGAGCACAACCCGTCATTCTTAGTATAATATGCTTGTCTCAAAATATGATTGATTGTGGTATAACTTTGATGCTTTTATCTTTGACAATCACTACTTCTAGTCTTTCTATGAACTCCAGAGGTGCCCGAGCATTTATGTTTTGCCGATCAAATACAGGCAAGCGAGATACCACTTTATCATACTCTCTTATGAACATTGCAATCCTGCTTATATACATGATTCATGATGCTTATTATTAATTGTTGGTACCTCTTCATGATTGACATAGCTGTTAGATGACCTTATTTGCATGTATCTTATTATGAACTGCTTAAGTATTAGCCATATCATGAGAATATATACATCATATGAGCAAATGTGTTCGTGAAAGTTCTTTTATCGCTCAGTTGTTAACTGAATTGCTTGAGGACAAGCAATAAGCTAAGCTTGGGGGAGTTGATACGTCCAAAACGTATCTACTTTCCCGAACACTTTTGCTATTGTTTTGCCTCTAATTTGTGTATTTTGGATGCAACTAACACGGACTAACGCCGTTTTCGCAGAACCGTTCGGTGTCTCGTTTTTGTGCAGAAATCCAACTTTCAGGAAAAACCTCGGGATTTTGACGAAAGGGCCTATTTTCCCGAATATCGACGGAGCCGAAGGACAAGTAAGGTGGAGGCCCGAGGGCCCCACACCATAGGGCGGCGCGGCCCGGGGGGGCCGCGTGGCCATGTGGTGTGGCCCCTCGGCCGGCCTCCGACGCCCTCCTTCGGACTACTTATTCGCCTCGACCTAAAAACGCACGGGGAGAAGTCGAAGTCGCCGTAAACCCTCCCGAACGCCGCCACATCGCGAAACTCCGTCTCGGGAGCCGAAGTCTCCGGTTCCGGCACTCCGCCGGACGGGGAATTGGAGGAGATCATCACCGCCATCACCGCCAACGCCTCTCCATCAACCAGCCATGTTTCCCCCATCCATGTGTGAGTAATTCCCCCGGTGTAGGCCGAAGGGGATGGTAGGGATTGGATGAGATTGGTCATGTAATAGCATAAGATTGTTAGGGCATAGTGCCTAGTATCCGTAGATGTTACTTTTATGATATTGTTGCAACTTGTTATGCTTAATGCTTGTCACTAGGGCCCGAGTGCCATGATCTCAGATCTGAACATGTTATTGATTCATGAAGATATTCGTTGTTTATGATCTTACCCGCAAGTTGTATACACATGTCGCCGTCCGGAACCAATGGCCCCGAAGTGACAGAATCGGGACAACCGGAGGGAATGGTAGCGATGTGAGGATCACATGTGTTCACGGAGTGTTAATGCTTTGCTCCGGTACTCTATTAAAAGGAGTACCTTAATATCCAAGTAGTTTCCCTTGAGGCCCGACTGCCACCGGCTGGTAGGACAAAAGATGTTGTGCAAGTTTCTCATTGCGAGCACGCACGACTATAATTGGAACACATGCCTATTGATTGATTAGTACTTGGATACCGTTTTATTATTATCTGCAAATGCCCGGCTATGATTGTTACATGAGTTTCTCTCATCCATGCAACGCCCGTCATCCGTCCCCGTGCCTACGATATTTTAATCCTGCTGTTTACTAAAATCACTACCGCTGTCTTTGTTACTCGTCGCTCGTTATTTCACTACCGCTATCTGCTATAAAACTGTTACTACTCGATAAACTCTTGCGAGCAAGTCTCGTTTCCAGTGTGCAGCTGAATTGACAACTCCGCTGTTAAGGCTTTCAAGTATTCTTTGTCTCCCCTTGTGTCGAATCAATAAATTGGGTTTTACTTCCCTCGAAGATTGTTGCGATCCCCTATACTTGTGGGTCATCAAGCGGCACGGGTCGAACTCCCGCGTCCCGAACGAGATCCAGTTGTAGGAGCGTTGCACGTACGCCGGATCTTCTCCTCGCGGGTCTATCGGGTTCTCTCGGCCCTCGTGTGGCACGGGAGGGATCGGCACGCGCCTGGCGTTGGGGTACCAGCCTCCTCTCGGTAAGCTCGCATCCGGCCATGGCACCGGCCGATTCTCCTCCCAGAGGCGACGCGCGAATTTGATGTAAACATATCGCCCTACCACGCGGCTTCTTGCCGGACTGCGAGCCGCTTGCCTTGTGGCCATTCTTCGTCTTGCGGTAAGGCCAACCCTTCCCCATGGCGTCGGTCGGGTGGATATGTCGGGCTCTGGCAATGGCGTGATCCAGAAAATGGGCGCCACAACGGACACCGCGCACCGACGCACAAGCGCGAAAGGCGAGACGCGCCACTAACGCAGCACAGAAAAGCTGCAACGCGCCACCCGTAAGTTATGCCACGTTGAATACGAAGCATATGTATCGCTGAGGTGGACCCATGCGAGAAGCGTGGGTACGGCCGCGTTGTCCGTGTGGCGTCTGCCTATACGCATTCACGGAGCACTTTTGAGCCGCATTTGCGTCTAAACGAACGGGACGAACACTATGCGTCGGGCGTTGGGCTGCTAGGTTAGGGTATAGACGTTTTATTGACCGCGTGATCGCAAACGGATCTTCCGCGTCCATTTGCGCCCGAGATGCGCTGACCATTTTATCCAAAACTCACTCGTAGAGTCGTAGGAGATGGAACAATGGCAACCGACGGCCGGCGTCGTGTGATCGAGCAGTAAAAATCCAGGCGTAATTCAGGCGGCCCCGTGCCTCCTAGCAGCAGCTCGATCGACGGCGACGCCTTGGTGCAGGGCGCGCAGTTTCAGGCTTTCAGCTCCATGTCATGTCTGCCGATCTGGCTATGCGCCGACCGCTGATTGGAGGTTTTGGTTCCATGGGTCCCCAAGGGAGAACAGTCGGGTGATTGAAGGTGAAGAGTGGCAGTATCAGTGGCTGCCGACGCGTACCTGCCGTGTTGTGGGGTTCTCCGAACTTGGCGCAAAAACTGGAGTTGGAGATCAGGAGATGTACAATGTGCAATCGTTCGGTGGCAGGGAAAGTTCCATCGTGTATCTGTTGAATCTCACCGTATTTTCTTTATATTTTCCGTGGTCTTTACAAAAGAAAACATGTTCTGTGCATCGAAGCTCACATGCTACGGTGGAAAATTCTTCTTTAAACATAGGTCCTCACGCCTGGTTTTATTAATTAAGTCATAAACGGCAGCGAACAATAAACTCTGATACAACCTCACACACCTTGATTGTTCAACACATGACCACTGAAGACATAATTAGCATGAAAGAACCAATAAAACATCATTCCAATGATTCAAGGACAATCCAGTCACTGTATTTTATATATTACATAATTTCTTACATAATACGTCAATAATTAACCTTGTATTTAGTTAAGCTAACATAGCCAACCATGCAATCTAGAAACCTCTACGAGACGCATAGCTCTATGTCATGATACGAAAGGAAACTAAAATAGTGGCAAACACATATATACATATTTTCACAATTCATATAAATGAAATAAATTAGCCTATGAAGACATGCAAATATGTATATTTTAAAAAAAACTTAGATCTAAACTTTTTTGGCTTAAGAGAATATTATTAAGAGGTTCTACATTGAAAAACTAACAACAAACACCATTTTTCTCGTGGTGTATGCTATAAACTGGATATAAATGCATTTTTGCATGGTAAAAACTAAAATTATATAGTAAATGTATTGTATCTCAATATTAATATGCATTATTATATGGTTAATTTTTGCAAGTACAATGAATGATTGTATGGATCAAAAATGTATGCCATAAGAAATGGCTAATTGCAAATAAGCAAAGTTTAGTATAATAAATTGCACTACACCACGACATGAACATAATGACAATTAGCTGCCAAAAAAATATGAGAAAAAATCAATAGCCAAATTGTCAACGACAATATTACATGACCGAGAAACAATAGATAAAAAGGTAGAAACAATGGTATCATAAGTAATGTGATTAAAGTCTAGTTTTAGTGTCACAATTATGTGGACATATATAAAATGTGCCACACAAGCTCTACAAAATGTCAGGCTATGGAGTCACCCTTCGTTGGTCTTTGTTCGGTTGTCTAAGAAATTTTCGACATCCCTAGGAAGGCAGGATGATAAGTACCGTCTTCGCCGTCGACGGAACCAGCAGGAAGAAGCCATCTACCTAAAATGACCATACTTTCTCAAACAAGAAGTGCGCCAAAGAAGACAAGAACATGACTACGGGATCTGAAATCGGGCCGCCGACCATACTAAGCTTGTGCCTTCTAAGGCTCGGGGAGGATGACGCGGAGACGATCACGCTAAGTTTTTTTTTACTAGTAGTTTCGTCTTTCATGATGATCCAAATGGCGAGCCCATGACCCTCGATGCCCAGGTTGAGATCCCACGAGGTGAGCCGCCCAGCAAAGTGGGGCATGTGATACATGACTTATTAATGTTACTGCGTATTTGTGTCAGTTTATTGGCAAATGTTACCGCTTTGAAGTGTTCTGTTTTTTTTTCTGTTTTGCTCCAGCAAACCTTTTCATACCAGCAGAATCATTATCACGGTTGAATAAAAACACGTTATTGCGTACAAACGAAAGCATTTACAAATTATCTCTGTTTCTACTGGAACAACAATAAGAACAATGTGATAGAGCTTGCAATAACCAAGACGCTTCTTTTACTACCCAATCAAATTGATCTAGTTTGCTGCGGCAAACACATCTTTGCTGTTAAGAATAGGTCTTCCCCCAAATGGACAAATTTCATCAACAAGGAAAACCAGGCTAAATGCCAATTAAATGATCGATGGAAGCAGCTGAACTGAACTTTTCAGATGTTAATGCACGCACATGGATAACCCAGGTCCTCTTGCCCTCACCTCACATGTCCTCCTCAACTCTGCAGTTCCGCTCACCTCCAGTCCACCAAACCACCGATCTCCTTGCCTCTGGCCGCGATTGAGTATTAGCTTCACAGGCGCGCTGCAAGATGGATTCCGGGAGGACCGAGATCGTGGTCGACGCCCGATATTTCCGCTTATACAAGGACGGCCACATCGACCGTCTGAGCGGTATGGACACCGTGCCAGCCGGCTTCGACGCCGACACCGGCGTCACCTCCAAAGACGTCGTGATCGACGCCGCCACCGGTGTTTCCGTCCGCCTTTTCCTACCAGAGGTTCGTGCCGCCGAATCCGGAGGCGACACGATCACTGCGGCAGCGACGAAGCTCCCGATCGCCGTCTTCTTCCACGGCGGCTACTTCATCGTCGGGTCAACCGGCTGTCGTCGCCACAACCGCTACATGAACTCGCTAGTCGGCAACGCGCGGGTCCTTGCTGTCTCCGTCGACTACCGCCTCGCTCCCGAGCACCCACTCCCGGCGGCCTACGACGACTCCTGGGCCGCGCTCAACTGGGCCGTGTCCGGCGCGGCCGATCCGTGGCTGTCCGAGCACGGCGATCTCGGGCGCGTCTTCCTGGCCGGCGGCAGCGCCGGCGGGAACATTGCCCACAACATGGCCATCGCCGCGGGCCTGACTGGTCTCCGCTCTGCTGCCGCGGCGCAGGTGCGCATCGAGGGCGTGATCTTGCTCCACCCTTCGTTCAGCGGCGAAGTGAAACTGGACACGGAGGCAGAGGAATACAGGGTGAGTGTGGAGAAAAGGTGGGCGGCCATCTTTCCGGGCGCGAAGGGTGGGCTGGACGATCCGAGGATGAACCCGCTGGCCGCCGGTGCGCCGAGCCTGAGGACGCTGCCGTGCGAGAGGATGCTGGTCTGCGCAGCGTCGGAGGACCCGCGGCGGCCGAGGAATCGGGCGTACTACGAGGCGGTGAAGTCCAGCGGGTGGGGAGGGGACGTGGAGTGGTTCGAGTCGGAAGGCAAAGGGCACGGCTTCTTCGTCCAGGACTACGGCAGCCCGGAAGCGGTGGCGCTCATGGAGCGAGTGGTTAGTTTCATCGCCGGCCATTAGTAGCAACTGAGCTCACAAATCAAGTGATTATAACCCAGGCCTAAGCAATACTAAGTCTATGATCTCAGGTTTGTTTGTTGCTCCAATAATGAAAGTGGTTTTATTGGCATTCATGCCATCCATCTTTAACATTGGCCCCGAACGATGTTTTTTCATCCGGACGGCGAAATTCGGCCCAGTCGCGTTCCCGGTTCCTCGATTTCGTCCGGATTTGGGCCTAAATTCATCCGGCGAACCCAGGCCATCCCCGCCCCCCCGGGGAGCTCTCGGGGACTCCGGACGAAACAAAAGCGCGCGAAACGGCGAGAAAAACTTCCCGCGCGTCTGCTGGCCCCAACTTGTCGGCGAGAGACACCGATCGTCGTCCTCATCGCATCATCTTCCGCGCGCTGTAAAAGCCTGCCGCCGGTCAGCATTCGCCGGCCGCGTAGCATCCACGCGGAGAGTTAATGCCGTCGCATCGGCTTCCGCGCACGCATCGTCTTCCACGCGTCATTAATCGCCGCCGCCCCGCCGCGCCTATTTAAAGCCACTTCGCTCGCCGCGACGCCACTGCTCCACTTTTCCTCCATTCTCCCTCCCCTGCTCCACTCTTCCTCCACCTCCAACGATGGCGTTCTCCGACGACGACGGCGCCGCCGCCAATGGCTTCCCCCGCCGGTCGCTCCACCAAAGGGAGGGCCACCTCCTCCACCAGGCGGGGTACCCCTGCCCGCCGGACACGAGGCCTCCCGGCGGCGGGTGGAGGCTTAGCCGTGGCGGCGTACCAATACCGCCACCCCCTCGGGGTGACGCCCTCGACGCCGCCATCGAGGAGGCGCGGCTCACAATGACGGACGAGGAGCGCGCCGACCCAGCCGCCGCCGCCCCGACAACTACACGCGGTGGAATTCGTACTTCCTCCTGCGGTGGGAGCGGGAGCTGGCGGCCTACGACGGCCCGCCGCCTCCGCCTGCGCGCAACAACGCCGCGGGACGCCGACGTTGGTGGAGCGCGCCGGGCCGGACGCTGGAGAACGTCCTCGAGCACATCGAGGGCGGAAACTTCCCGTGGCGACGATGCCCACTGCATCGAGGGCATCGGCGAGCCGCCGCCGGGAAACGTCCGGCAGCCACGGCGCATGGCTGCCAGCTCGTCGTCTTCCGGATCGGCGCCGAGGCCGTCCTTGGCGCCGGTGAAAAGGGAGGCGACGTCTCCGTCGACGCCGGCGCCGGCGCGCGTCAAGAAGGAGTCATCGTCTCCTCCGCCGACCAGAGGGCGCAGCGGTGCCCTCGTCATCCGCGACCAACCCTCTTCCCCGTAGCGTGGGCGGAAGAGGAAGTCGGCGAAGAACCCTCTTCCCCGCGACCAACCCTCTTCTCCGAACAGGCTCGCCGAGGAGGAGGCGAAGCGCGCGGAGGAGGCTGCCATTGCGGAGGCGATCGCCAGGTCGCTCAAGGACCTGGTGCCCGCCGACAACGCCCTCCCCGAGGACGCCGCCCTGGAGTGGTCGAGGCGCGGCCGGGAGCGCCGGGAGGCGGAGCAGACGGGCGAGGGCTGATGGATCTGGCCGCCGCGCAGCACCTCGCCGCCCGCGCCGCCACTCCAACCGCCGCCGCCGACATCGCTCGCTACCGCCGGCCTGCGACACCTCCATCTGGCGTCGCCGTCCCATTCGTCGACCTCGAAGCGTCGGACGACGAATGGTACAAGCCATCCCCGTGTAACATCCCAAGTTTTCAATAAAAAGAACAAGAGAGAGAGTTCAAGAATCCAAAAAAATTAGAGCCAACAAAACTTTTTCTCATCATATAGGACTATGCATATAGCTCACCTTATTAATTATTTGAGTGTGCTTTTGCCATGATGCTTGCTTATGTGTTCTCTCTTACTCAAAACCCTAACCTTGATCTCATGATCATCCAAATACAAAGAAAAAGAAAATAGAAAAGAAATTATAAAATTCAATTCAACACACACATATGGCCTATGCCATTTTTGCAAAACCTTAACCTAGACCATTTTGGTTTGCACCATTAGTTGTAAATGGATACTAAACACTTATTAACACTTTTGGAAACAATCAAACTCAATTCAAATCAAATTTGAATCAAAATTGTGCTCACATGTGATTATGGTCATGTGTGACAATTTCAGCCTCGTACCCACTTTGAGCCCCTGGTTTTTAACTTTTCCTTTCTACACTTGGCCAACTCTTTGCACCTCTTCCAAGACAACATCAAGGACAACAACTTTGCTCAAAACCCTCACCCCAAACTCTGTCTCATTCTCAAATTAGAAGCAAGCCAAGTGGAGACTTTGAATCAGATTTAAGATCATATGCAAAATATGATTTTGCAATTCAACTCCATTTTGATCACCACCACCACCAAAATACTTCTCTTATTATATGTTTACAACCCACCAAAAAGATTTGCAAAATTCAAAAAATATTTTCTTTCGGGCATTTCATCAAACAGCTTGTAGGCAGGGAATCAAATTGAGCCCATACTGAAAATGGTGAAGACCAAGTCCAAGCCTGGCTCTCCTCTGCATCTCTGGAGCTCCCTCACACCTCACTGCATCCTCTCACTCACCTGCCCAGCACTGGAGAGGCTCAACTTGACCGAACCTTGCCATGTCGTGGCATGACATGTCCACCTCATGCCATCACCGTCTCTTGTCACCTCTGGCCTGCACCGCCATGCCCTTTCTATTCCTCGCACTCAGTTGATCACGACCCGACCGAGCCACGACTGGAGAAACCCTCGCAACGGGCAGAACACAGCGCGCCCAGTGGCGCCCAGACACGCCCATGTCCTCGCCAGAGCGCGCATGGCGCCAACTCTGGACGCGCCAGAGCGTGACGACCCCCGCGTCCTCGCATCACCTCAGCCCTTCCTCTCAGCGCCAGTCGACGCGCGACGGCACACTGAAGCGCCTGGACACGGCCACTTGCCCGCGGGAACGCCATGCTCGACGACCACGACTCCGATCAACCGTCGCGGTTATGCCCCTTCCCATCAAACGCGCCATCGCCACAGAGCCCCTGCGGCGCCACGATCAAGCGCGTCACCTTCGCCAGTGCAGCAGCAACCCGACGCGCCCATGACTTGCCCCTTCGCGATCTTGGAACGGCGACCCTAGCTCCGCTCCACGGCCACATCCCTCTCCTATAAAAAGGGGACTCCTCCTCTCGAATTGAGCACACCAATCTCTTCCTCTCGTCTCACCGCTTCTCCTCGACACCTCAATTCATTCGATTAGCCACTCCACTGCTCGAATTGCAAGATCACCGCCGCCGCCAGTACACGGAGTTCGCCGGAGGAGGAGGCTGCCCCAGGCGACGCAACTGCTTCCAGGCGCTTCCTCATCCACTCCAACGTTGCCGCGCACACCTCCGACGACCGCCGGAGCTCCGACGAGCTCGCCGACCCCCTACCTCCGCCTCCCGTAAGTCCCAGTCTCGCCGAAGAAGACGACCATCCTCGGTCGTCGATCTCTCGTCTAATCGCACGGCCCTCCTCTCCCCGTACCGTTTCGCGCGCTATAACCCATTGACAGGTGGCCCCCGCCTTGTCAGCTGGCCCGTAGAGATACTGGGCCGGCCCATTTCTCTCTCTCTCTGCACAGCCCATCAATTCTCCCGCCAGCCCACGTTTTAAATTCAAAACTGAAAATAGAGAAATTTAGGCAATCTGATGCTAACTTTGAAATTTAATAGGGACAAATCTACTCGGCCAAATTTTACAAATTTTATATCTTTGGAAACCTTAGAGTTTTATCTACAAAATGCCACTGGTTTGAAACCTAGATCTGCTATAGAATTAAAGTGAGAAAATAAACAAAGCAGGGACTTTTCTGCCTTAGATTAATTCTTAAAAATCAACCAAAAATGTTTTTGAGTTGATTCCAACTCCTATAATTCAAATTTCACTTGTACTAATTGTTTCTGCAAAAATATGCCATGCTTACTTTGAATGATCATGGCCTAGTTTAATTAAAGGACTTTATGGCTATTCCTAGTCAAAGATATTGTCCAAAACTATTAATAAATCTTATGGGAGTGTTTCTCTCATTTAAATCTTGTCATGAACAATTCAAAATGCGGTAGAGACCCTGGTCATTTAGGTTTCATATGAATTGTTGATGATATTAAATCTTTACCATGATTAGGATTAAAAGGTATGAGGTGTTCACCTCATTTAAATCATTTTCTCAAATGATAAGTGTGAAGAGGTTGAATTTGGTCAACCTAGGTCACATATTATTCATGAGAGAAATTAAATCTTAAGAAGATAATGAGAGGAAATTATTTCTCTAAGTAATTGAAATTAACACCTAAGTTAGTATGAGAGGAAATTATTTTTCTTAATTAATAAGAAAACACCTCCACCAACTTAATAGTAATGTGTGATACTAGTTTAAGTGTGTGAACCATGTTTGTGCTTAGCTTAGTAAATAAGTTTGGTATGATGATTGTGTACCCCGTATTCGTATTTTAGACGCTAGTACCGAGGAGTACCAGGAGGAGGAGGAGGTCTACTTCCAAGGAGAAGAAGACCACTTTGACCAATTCCCCAACCAAGGCAAGATAATACTCTTGCAAAGTGCAAAGCTCACCATGAGCAAGGCACCCCCCATTTACTTTATGCTTATGATCCTACTTCCCAGTTTTACTTTACAAACTTTATTTACTTTTGCTTTATCAAAGTACTTTTTGATTCATGATTCACTTGGTTAGTATTGGATTAGTACAAGAGTATCAAACCTAGCCTAGAAGCAAAGCACGTTACTTAGCACCCCTCATACTTAGATGCTAGTGCTAAATTAAAAATGACTACTCTAGATGGGAACATGTGTTTATAAAATGATGATGGTGAAAACCTTGGAATGATGAGTCATTTCCATTGAAAGATTTTGAAGGTGAATATGACATGAATTTTGACTTGGTGATTTTGGCTAAAACTGATGATTGAGTTGGATGCGATACCATTCCAATTTTTGAGTACCCCCACAATACCTGATTATGGGTAAGGCTTAGCTGGAAATTTATGTGTCTTAGTATGGGTTCCCTCTGAACACACATCATAGGGGTTATGCTTGAGGCTGCCTCCGTCGTTGAGAAATGATGTGAATTGAGGTGAATTGTACGGCCAAGCCCTGTGCAGTTCCCGTGTTAACAGTTGGTTTTCACCGGGAGGCCAAGCTCATGGGGAGAGGTGCCTATACTAGGGTGTGTAAGTGAAAGGTTAACGGTTGATGATCCGCGTACTGAGTTACGATTATTCGGGGTTTATCCCTGACGGATGTAATCAAATGTTGTGGCACAAGTGTGCAACCTCTGCAGAGTGTAAACCTATTCGAATAGCCGCGTCCGCGGTCATGGACAGTTGGAAAGGCCATATTGTTTCTGTCATCAGAATCTATATCTTTTTAAACTTGAACGGTGACTTTGAATTTGAATCACAACTGAGTTGTGGGAATGACACTAATGTTCCCACTTGAGTTAGTTAGCACATCAGGAGTTGTTTACTCAAATGTTTATCAAATAAAACTGGCTTTATGCAAATAACCTTAGAGCTTAGAACACTCTCAATAGTAATGTTAGTACTTACATTAGTATTAGATTGCGAGTACTTAAAGTACTCACGGCTTTGTCCCTGGCTATTCAAATGGCCAGACTATGAAGCCGAGCAGCAGTACGAGGATGACGATCAGCAGGACGTCTACCACAACTAGGAGCTTCTAACGTCAAGCGTTGGCCTGTGGACTAGAGAGTCCTTGTATCTTACGCTTCCACTATGAACTTGTGTTTGTTCGTTGATCAATAGATCAACTATTCGTGTAATATGGATCAGGTGATTCCAAGTTGTAAGACATTATGGTTTGTAATGAATGATGACTGTGATACTTAACTATTATGCCTCGCAACAACAATTTCCTGGGATTGCGATGTCTGACATAATAGGCATCCGGACTTAAAAATCCGGGTGTTGACACCCCGCCTCGGTGGGGAGACGCCGGCCAGGGCAGCAGCACACAGGCCACACCGCCGCAGGTCGACGACGGCGGCTCCGACGACGACTACACGGTGTTCTACCGCCATTTCGACATGTAGAACGCCGTGTTTTTAAATTAGCAGTTGAATTCCCCTAGCCGAATTCGAAATATAGTCGAATTCGGCCTCTATGTATGAACTTCGCTCGTTATATAGTAAATATCATTAAATTTAGTCTAATTTCGCCCGTTTTTAGCCGTTGTTTGTCAAGTTTCCGTTTTTCAAATTTGCATCGTCGTCTTCGCCTGAGCACGCGGCTGGGAAACTACTCCTCCCCACGCCAAATCTTCCTCCAATCCGGACGAAAATTTATCCGGATTTGGGCGTGGGGAGCGCCAACGAGTGGGGATGCTCTAAGCAATACTAAGTCTATGATCTCAGGTTTGTTTGTTTCTTCAATAATGAAAGTGGTTTTATTGGCATTCATGCCATCCATCTTTATCAGTCCACCCGACGTGAACGTTTGGGACACGGAGGCTCAAGGATATCGAGCTCACTGATTCTAATTTTATATTTTGCATGTTAATAATTTTTGGTAAATTTTTAGTCAAACTTGACATAGTTTGACTTTCTAAAAATAATATAAATTTAACCTTTGGGATGGAGAAATATAAGACTCATAGTAGGAGTAACATAGCTAGTAACATCACATATCTCAAGGCATTTTGGTGATATGACATGCGAATAAATGAAGAAAGAGAGTGATGTGGTAACTAACTATGTTACCATAACATCACACACCCCAAGGCAAAATGAGTCTACAACATAATAAATAACACAATGCATGACACCATATATAAGTTAGTACCGGAAATTCAATTCGGCTCCCGGGTGCGTATGCTCCCTCTACCAAAAAATCATATTTCGAAATGTCGAAAAATTAAGAAGAAAAATTCTACATGTACATCTCTATAATATACGTGCGTTCGTCAAGTTTCACGAAAAACCAATATTTTGTGTGGTCTATATAAAAAGAGAAAGTTTATCTTCTGAAAAGCATTATTTTTAGCACTGAATTTTATCTTTTTTACACACGTCACATGATAAGCCGATTTTTTATGAAACGACTTTGTGAGCAAGTAGCACGTGAAGATGTACGTGCGAACTTTTAGTTTCAATTTTTTTAAAATTTTAAAATGTATGTAAGATGCATTTCAAAATATAGGGAGCATATCCACCCATGTTCCAAAACACCACTCCCAGTTAGTACCCACTATGAAGATAATAACCTAGACTAGTAACATGGCATATGTTACTAGTCTAAGTTATTCCCCACTATGAGCAGCCTAAGCCTCATGTTTAGTGTCTGACACACATCTTTAATGTCTGATTCATGTACAATTCATCAATCGAACCCTTTCACCACTTCACAATCTTTAGTGGTGATACAAGATGTTTTATGTCTGACACACATCTTTAAATGCCACCAGTAGAGTGTTTAATACTTCCATGAAAATCAATTACTCCTAAATCGACTCCAACATATTAAATATAACCAACCATCTTGCAGTAAAATGGTTTTTTTTTCACTAGACACCACTTTTTCACGAAACAAACCGAATCTCCGCTTGTAGCACGACTTCGAAAAACAATTATGGTACTCATGGTTTCCTAGAACAACATTAATTTTGAGAAACAATTTCTCTATAATGTGTGGAACGTTCTGCTGGGTGTTGCCATGACCTGGTTGCCGGATTTATCAATGCATACCACTTTATACACCTGGACCTTGGTGAGAGGTGCAACATCTCCAGCCGCGTTAAGTTTTATGTTTCGGGTAACCCTGGGCTCTTTGGCTAACTCCTCAGTATTCTTGCCGATCATGTGTTTATACTCCCGATTCGAGTTTTTTTTTTATTTCTTGAGCATTGTCTCATTTTGCGCCTTCTATTTGATCAGATCGGCGCTAGTCTCTGCAATGCATTTGGCCTCCTCAATAAGTTCCTTATGCATCCCTTTGAGCTTTGTCACTTCCTTGACGCACTCTAGTGTGATAGGATTTGCGAGCAAGCTGCCATAAATCTGATCTTCTAAAGTGGTGAAAGGGTTTTGTGCATTGGAGGGTCCAAGGGGAATCTCGTCCTCGGGCCTTGGCGGAGGTGGT
This sequence comes from Lolium rigidum, assembly GCF_022539505.1. NCBI lineage: Eukaryota > Viridiplantae > Streptophyta > Magnoliopsida > Poales > Poaceae > Lolium > Lolium rigidum. The sequence goes on along the minus strand of NC_061512.1, from coordinate 207,205,940 downwards.
GGATCCTCGTCCTCCTAGCCAACTGCTGCTCTAATCGGATCCTCGAACCGCGGAGTGTTGTCACCGTCCCCACCAATCTCTGTCATAGTCGTAAAGACTTTTTGGGCGGTGGGTGATGGTGGTGCGTTACCCTTAACTCCATTTTTTACGCTGGTGCAGAAATCATCGCCAGTATTCCACAACATCTGAATCATATGACGCTCCGTCAAGAGCATCCAAGATGGATTCATTCGCTTTCTCAGCCCTAGAGGAGCCAAAATTTGAATTAGAACCGATTTGGCCACAAACTGATACCTCTGTTTCTCAAACACCTAGCAAGCCAAGGTGGATATCTATATGATTTCCCGCAGGGTTTTTGAGTTGGGGGCGCCTTAAGGTCTACCTCTTAGTGGGCTGAGCTAATACTTGGTTGGAAAGAAGGCTAGACCCGAAGGAACCTCGTGTGGAATTTGTGTGCCATGGTCTCTCCAATGGGGATTAGAGTCAGGGCGAATGACTTAAAACATTTGGATATATATCATCTTAGTCTCCATGCCGATTCCTTTGGTTATCTCGAGCCCTTTTCTATATAGGATTGTTTTACCTAGTTGCATTTTATTGAACCTATTATGGACTTTCCCTAAAATCAACACAAAAGATTAAATTTCGTAGTTGCATTTTAACACATTCTCCCTATGTTTGACATCCTTGATCCTTCACTCTCCCAAAGGAAGTATGTTCCAAGTCTCCTACAGCCTTGGTGCTAGAATAACTATTTTCTATTTCTAACAAAACCAATGACCAACTTCCCTATAATAAATGTTTCTTGTAGAAAAGCACAGATAATGAGGAGAAAAAAATTTCCAATGCAAAAAACCCTGAAAAAACTTCATGCATTGAAGGACAATAATGGCTCTCAACTTGGGGCGGGTGGGGGGGGGGGCGATTATTGAGGCCCAATGTGTATTTACTAAACATATTTTATTTAATCATGTAAGGGACATTAAATATAGACATGGCGTATACATAAACATGATTTTCCAAATCAAATTGTTAATGTTTAAATCTTAATCATCTGAATTATTTTTAAGTAAGTTAAGGTGGTGGTCAGATTCACTCTCAACTTTAGGGTTGAATTGGTTCTTAGCAAGAATTAAATCAAAGAAAGATAAGAAAACAAACAAGCATTTTATGCATGTTTCTTATCAAACCAAGTGAAAAACCCTAGAAGCACTATGTCTGAGTTGGGCCGAGCAATCCTACTTTAGGGCAAGTGCAATGTGTGCATGTAAGATGCAAGTTGAATGTTCAACGTTGAACATTTGACCACGGAAGACATATTTAGCATGAAAGAATCAATAAAACATCATTATTTAATTAAGCTTATATAGCCACCTGTGCAATCTAGAAACCTCTACCAGACATGAGCTCTATGACATGATATTAAGGGAAACTAAAATAGTCACAGACACATACATATTTTTGCAATTCATCTAAATGAAATAAATTAGCATATGAAGATGCACATATGTATTTTAGAAGTATTTTTAGGGTCTAAACTTGTTTGGTTTAAGAGAATATTATTAAGATGTCGTACCTTGAAAAACTAACAACCAACACCATTTTCCTCATGGTATATGCTATAAACTGGATATAAATGCATCTTGCATGGTAAAAACTAAAATTATATATTGTATGGATTGTATCAAAATACTAATATGTATTATTATATGGTTAATTTTTGCAACTACATTGTATGATTGTATATTGTTTAAATATTTATTCAATAAGAAATGGCTAATCGTAAATAAGCAAAGTTTAGTAAATGAAACTACACTACACGACGACATGAACATAAGGGCAATAAGCCGCCCAAAAAAAATACATAGCCGAGAAACAACCGATGAAATGACAACAACTATGGTAATAGAACTAATGTGAGAAAATTCTAGTTTTAAGGTCATAATTGTGTGGGCATAGATAAAATGTGGCCCAATGTCGGGCTATGGAGCCATCCTGCGCAGGTCCAAGTTTAGAAAGTTTAGTCATCACAAGGATGTCAGGATGGTGGGTACAACCTCCGGCGTCAGCGGACCCGGTGGTAAGAAGATTTCCTCCGAGAACGGTGATGCATCCTCCAAGAAGAAGTGCGGCGAAGAAGATGAGAACATGCATGTTGGGTGTTCAATCGGCCCTTGGCTAACATAAGGTTGCTCCTTTTAAGGCTCGGGGAGATGACATGGATGCGTTAACGCTGAGTTTTTTTTTTCCGTAGCCACATCTTTTCTGATAATCCGGATGGCGAACCCATGACCTAGATGACGAGGCTGAGACTCCACGAGATAAGCCGCTCGAGCCACCAGAGTGGAATGTGCGATATACGGTTGATGAGAGGCTGATGAATGTTACTACGCATTTGTGTCACCTTAATTGAGTACTCGATCGCCCCTTGTCATTGTTTTGACGACGTGATCCATTGTTTCTTTTTGTTCATGAAATGAATTTTGTGCCTATAGCAGGTCAATATGGTGGATAAATGGATGAATGTTATTTGTGTTGCCTTAGTTGAGTACTCAATCTCCCCTGTTGGTGAATGTTACTGCTTTGAAATGTTTCATTGTTTTTTTGTTCCAACTTCAGCAAATTTTTCTCACGCTCAGAATCATTACCGCGGTTAAACAAAAACTGAGTTTACTGGTACAAACGAAAGCATCTACAAACTATCTCTCTTTCTAGTGGAACACAAATAAGAACGACCTGATCGAGCTTTCAATATCCAACGCGTTATTTTCACTACACAAACAAGATCATGTTTACCTTATCAAATTGATCTACTCTAGACAACTGGGCAAAACTTGGGCTGGGGCGGGCTTCTGGCCCAGCCCGAACCTAAAATGCTAAGCCTGAGTCCAGCCCAGCCCGACAGTCGGGCCTAAAAATTAAGCCCGAACCCGGCCCGAACAAGCAAAAACCCGGCCCGGCCAGAATCTTAGCTAAAGTGCGAAAACTGCAAGCCTGAGCCCGGCACGGCCTGACATTCAGGCTCAAAAATCAGACCCAAATCCAGCCCGAAATAAAAGCCTGACCCGTCTCGGCCGGGATTTTCGGGCCGGGTCGTCCGGGGCAGGGCTGCCCATGCCCAGCTGTAGGAGTAGTTTGCTGCGGCCAACTAATTTTTGGTGTTAACCAAACGGACAAACTCTACTTTCGAAGATAACCCGGGTCCTCTTGGCCTCACGTCCTCAGGGCCCTGCAGTTCCTCGCTTCCTGCTCGCCTCCAGCGCTCCACCAAACCACCGGTCTCCTCGCCTCTGGCCACGATCGAGTACTAGCTTCACAGGCGCTGCAAGATGGATTCCGTGAGCACCGAGATCGTGTTCGACGCCGGATGCTTCCGACTATACAAGGACGGCCACATCGACCGTCTGAGCGGTATGGACACCGTGCCCGCCGGCTTCGACGCCGACACCGGCGTCACCTCCAAAGACGTCGTGATCGACGCCGCCACCGGCGTTTCCGTCCGCCTCTACCTACCAGCCGTCCGTACCGCTGAATCCGGAGGCGACATCAAGGCCACCGCGGCGACGACGAAGCTCCCGATCGTCGTCGACTTCCACGGCGGCTACTTCATCGTCGGGTCACCCGGCTATCCTGGCCACCACCGCTACATGAACACGCTAGCCGGCAACGCGCGGGTCGTCGCTGTCTCCGTCGACTACCGCCTCGCTCCCGAGCACCCGCTCCCGGCGGCCTACGACGACTCCTGGGCCGCGCTCAGCTGGGCCGTGTCCGGCGCCGCCGATCCGTGGCTGTCCGAGCACGGCGACCTCGGGCGCGTCTTCCTGGCCGGCTGCAGCGCTGGCGGGAACATAGCCCACAACATGGCCATCGCCGCCGGCCTGACTGGTCTGCGCGTTGAGGGCGTGATCTTGCTTCACCCTTCGTTCAGCGGCGAAGTGAAATTGGACGCGGAGGCAGAGGAATACAGGGTGAGTGTGAAGAAAAGGTGGGCGGCCATCTTCCCGGGAGCGAGGGGTGGGCTGGACGACCCGAGGATGAACCCGCTGGCCGCCGGCGCGCCGAGCCTGAGGACGCTGCCGTGCGAGAGGATGCTGGTCTGCGCGGCGTCGGAGGACCCGCGGCGTCCGAGGAACCGGGCGTACTACGAGGCGGTGAAGTCCAGCGGGTGGGGAGGGGACGTGGAGTGGTTCGAGTCGGAAGGCAAAGGGCACGGCTTCTTCATCGAGGACCACGGCGGCCGGGAAGCGGTGGAGCTCATGGCGCGAGTGGTTGGTTTCATCGCCGGCCATTAGTAGCAACTGAGCTAAAAAAAAATAAGAAAAAACTGAGCTCAAAATCAAGTGATTATAACCCCATCCTTCGTAAGTCATCTGAGTTGGAATAAATGTGAAGTTTTCATCGTTTATGAGCATCATCTTAAATATTCAGTCGGAATAAATGTGAAGTTTTCATCATTTACGAGCATCATCTTATAAATTAAGTCACGCATCATGAAACTGGCACCCCAGCGGCCTTCTGTGTGTATGAGAAAAGGATTTGAGATTTAAATTCGTGTTTGATAGGGTCCTCGGTTAAAAGATATATACATGGTGAGGGTACTCCTTGAAAAAAAATATTTTTAGTAAATATAATACGACTAGTATGGATTCTAGCATCGGAAAGTATTTTTGACACATGAGCACCAATGCTCTCCTCACTTTCAGATTTTAAATTTTTTTAAAATCTCACGTTTCTAAGTTTCAAAAAATCATGACGTTAAATATATAGATAGATATATACGGGTGGGGTGTATGCAAAAAAGTGTCGTTAAAAATATATTGTATTTTAAAAAATATAAAAAAGACAAATTTTTGACAGTAAATGGTAGTAAATAGTATTACAATAGTGTATCCCTTTGTCAGAAATTTGTTTTTTGTATTTTTCAAAATTTAATGTATTTTCCAAAATTTAATGTAATTTTTACCGGGAGTTTTTTGCATACACTTCTGATGAACATATCTATCTACATATTTAATGCCATAATTTTTTAAACATAAAAGTGTAAGGTTTTGCAATTTTTAAAAATTGAAAGTGAAGGAAGCACAGGCGCCCATGTGCACCAAATCCATGTCCAGCTTCTAGCATCCTCTACTGTTCTGTCATGATACATTACCTTCTAATTTTTGGAAGGTGGCCATGTGGGCATTTGAGGGTGTCAAATTTGGTTATAAATAGGTGGTAGAAAATGGTAGGAAAATCAGATTTTGGAAAGATATATGATTTGGTAATACTAATCTAGTTACTAAGTTGTAGGATATTTATTTTGTATCTAATCAACAGACCAAGACTATAGCTAATATGTGGGATGAGACAAATCTAAGATGTGATTTTAGAAGAACCTTCTCTAGAGAGATGATGGCTCAATGGCATGAACTGGTAGCTATTTCTAATACTGTTAGCTTTACTAGAGAAGAGGGTCGGCTTATCTGATATTATGAGACTAATGCAGTTTATTCTTTTAAATCAATGTATGCTCTAGTTAAATCCAAAGGAGTGACTCATGTGTTTCTTCCCGTTGTGCGGAAACTTAAAATTGCTCCTATAGTGCAGGTCTTTTTTTGGTGCGCTCGCAGAATAAAATTATGACTAGAGACAATCTTAAAAAAAAAGGGTATTTCAAAACCATTGAAAAGAGGTAGACTTGTTCACAGATCTCCTGATGACATCTCTTAAATCTCCCCTCAAGCTGGTGGCAAGCTGAAGTGCACCAGCTTTGATTGGATATTGTCATGGGCTCCTGCGTTAAAAATGGTGCATGGTGGAAGAGTTTCCCTAGCTTACCTGCAGGAGCACCATGAGGAGGACGAGTCGATCCATATGGTGTTGTGATGGCTTCCTTATGTTTCCCCCAGCCTGGTGGCTGGTGTTTGAGCTAGTGGTAGTTCCTAGTTTTAAAACGAGTAAAACGTTTGGTGGGTCACGAAGTTGCCACGGACGAGCGGATTAGTCACGAACTGGAAAATGCTAACTTTCAGTCACGAAGTTGCAGCATTGCGACACGTTAGCCATTCCGGCAGGATTGCCATTAAGTCGCTAACGCCAGTTGTCAATTGTCATTCCAGCATTTGAACTGTAGTGTTCACATAATTTTGACAGCATTTGAACTGTAGGTTTTACATAATTTTGACAGCATTTGGACTGTAGTTTTTACATAATTTTGAAAGCATGTCTACTGTAGGTTTGCACACAATTTTTACCATATTTCGATTGTAAATTTGCACAAAATTTTGACAGCATTTCCACTGTAATTGGAGTGAAGTTTGCACAGAACATTGACATTTGGAATACAAACTGACAGTAATATAACATCAAATCAAAAGAACAATCATCTGATTAAAAAGACTGCAACTTGATGCAACACCTTTGTTGCCATTGCTCAAAAGGACTACAATCTGTCTAACATTAGATTAAACGAACATTACGTGAGCTTTCTTGCCACAAAATACATCAGTTTTCATCAGAATTATCACCGATGCACTTTGTGTATTGTTGACCTCAATATTCTGGTATTCTTCTGGCTCCTTCTCTTGTCCTTCATCCCACAGCTAGTACACCTTTTGCTGCATTTGTTCTTCCTTTTTTGCTGCCTTTGCCTCTACCTCCTCTTGCTCTGCCCCTTCCTCCTCTTCCAGCACATCTTCCTCCTCTTGCAGCAAGGGCAGCTGTTGCTTTTGCTCTCCAAGATGCCAAGGCCATTGTTCTTCTATCGGGTCCAGAAATTTGTTCTCTGTACTGAGCAACAAAAGAGGACTCTGGCATATCTTCATGTCGATGAACAGAAGCTGCCCTTGTTGGTGCCTAAGAAAATAAGATGCGGTACATTTGTAGCTTAGTTTCGATTGCATTGGGAAAAAATAAAATTAAAATAAGAACTGATTCGGTAACTTACGTCGTGTGACAACTTATAGACAATTGTGTTTTTGAGCTGGGATGGATCATGAGCACGAACAAGATGTTTTTGATGGATGTGCTGCAATTATAGTCATAGATCAAACCAGTTAAATTTGCACTAGAGCAAGCAAGCTATTTTTTTTTTAAATTGCACTTACTGCTAGGATACTTGGATCATCAATATCGCCATTCTCATCAAATGTTGTAGATTTCTTCCTCAATTTCTCATACGCCTTTGCCGCCTCTTGTTGCTCTTGAACTTTGAGACTAGGTTTTCTTGTCCTTCTTGCTTTTTTGGGTTGGTCAGCTGCTTCAACATGATCTTGCTCTTTTCTGGTCCTCTTCCTCCCTTGTTGCAACGCAAAAAGATAGGAAATTTATATCAATTATGTGGCTCAAACCCTAGTTCTTATCAGATCCTAACAAATCAGTCAATTCAGCACAGATGACAAAATCCTAGCCCAAATACCAAGATAAACTAGGGCAAAGAACATCTAATCAACGTACAGTAGAAATCTACCACGAATTTCAAATCGAAGGATATGCTTATAGAATACTAACCGTACTCGGGGCCAGGGGCGCCGCGCTGCCTAAGACGCGGAGGCATCAAATCGACGGCTGGAGAAGCCATCGATCTCCTCCGCAACCCCCGGCCGCTGCCGCCAATGTCTTCCATCAAGTTTTTGGCCGCACGGTCAAATCGCCATGGCACTGCCTCTCCCTTTGTTCTGTTCGTGTCTGATGGAGGACGAAGGTGTTTTCTGCACAATTTGGGCTCTGGGACGGCTGCACGCGCGCCTCACATGACCACTAACGGCGCCATGTCAGCGACTTAACGACGGTCGTGCCGAAACGACTAATGTGTGGCCACGCTGCAACTTCGTGACCGAAACTTAACATTTTCCCAGTTCTTGACTAATCCGATCGTCCGTGGCAACTTCATGACCCACCAAGCGTTTTACTCTTTTAAAAACTTTTAGTAGTCAGTTTGTTAGCTTTTGGTGGTGAGTTTTGGCAAGGCTTTTGCTTAGTGATGGTTTGTAATTCTATGGATTTGGCCAACGGGCTGTGCCTAAGGGGGTGTGTCGTGGTAGTTTTCGTTTTGGATGTTTAAAAGACTTAGTTTGACATTATGGTTTCATTTGTTATGAAATGAAACCGAGGAGATGTCTCCCTGTAATTCAAAAAAAAAAATTGACACCCCAAGCTAGAAAGATCACATGACAACCAAATGTCAACCATGCATGTAGTTCTACTATGTACTTTGAAGCCTGACAGAAATCATGCAAGTAAACAATACGGTAAGTGAGTCCTGAAATCGGATTGGAGAAAATACAGAAATATAGTGCCATGGTAAGTGAACCCATCTTCTTGTCACAAACTACAATAAAAGACCGACCGTAGAGGAATTTATGGACATCCAAAAGACACTCAGTCCAAACGCTTCATAAATTTCCAGCAGAGTCAGGCCAAGGCACAACAGCCACCAACTACACAAGATAAAATGGTGTCGTGATGCTTCACGCGCGTGCATTCTCTTCCAGGCTGTGAATCAGTTTGTCTCATTCCATGATCCATCCTCCAGATGACACACCTCGAAAATGACTACTACAAGCAGCTAACCACATCAACATCTTGATTTCAGGTGAAACTTTTTTTTCTGCAGAAGCAAAAGCTTTGCCCATTTTCATTAATTATTAAGAGAGTAAAGTACAAGAAAAATAAAGTGCGATATTAAACATCAACTACTCTCGCGGCATCAAATAACTCAACTGTTTCGCACCGGCCAAATCCAAAGGTTCGACTCAAATTTGATCTTCCCAATAATCACCGAAGAAGGGGCATGCTTGTTTTTGAAGACGCGGGCATTGCGCTCATTCCAAATTTCACAAGATGCAAGGAGGGTGATGGAGGCCAAATCCTTGTGTTTAGTCATGGTGCTCCACCAAGAGAAGATAGTGTGCATCGTCCATGCTTGGTGGTCAATGAAGTGGAGCCCGAGCCAATCCTCTAAAGCCTGGTGGTAAATCTACAATGAAGGAAAAGGTGGTCCACCGACTCGGGACACGCTTGCAAAGGGGACTCCAAGAGATATCATCTCCCACTCCATCTTGAAGGTTGACTTGCCAAATTAAAGCCCAATGCACAAGGTATTGGCAGATCCATCGAAACCGCAGCAATCATGTTGATCTTTGAGATCCATCCATCATTATGAAGAGCTTGCTTAACATTCCATATATTCCTTATAGAGATAATGAAGATAAGGGCCACCGCATCTTTAGGCTTCCTACCATGAAGCCATAGCATCTCCCAAAAATGGGTTTTCTCTCCATTACCCAAACATATTGTAGTGGCGGCGTAAAAGAGCTCCATGTCCATCTCATTGCATGGGTTTCCCAATCCCACCCAAATCTTATTTGGGTCTTTCCATTCAATCCCTGGCCAACACAACCGAAGGGCTCTATCAAAGAACTCGGTGTTGAGGATGCTCATGCCTCCCATATTATTGGGCCTACAAACCGTGTCTCAATTGACTTTTACATTTGCCACCGGAACCCTTATCGGTGGCCTCCCATAAGAAAGCCCATTCAATCTTCTTGATGCTATGCAAGGTGACCGGGGGGCAATGAGTGAAGTCAAGTGGTAAATCGGTTGGGAAGTAAGGGCCGACTTAACAAGGACGGTGCCGGTATGCCCTACCGTTGTGACAAACTTTCCATTCCAAGTCGGTATTTGCCTGCCACTTTGTCCTCATGGTGCTGAATGTCCAATCTTCGAACCGATAGGGGCAATCGTAGAGGAAAAGAACTCCGCTCAACCAGAAGGCCCCAAGGTATTTTAGAGGAAAAGAACTCCGCTCAACCAGAAGGCCGCCAAGCACCTCATCAATATTTATTTGGGCGCATCCAATTGGCATCACAGAGTTAGCTTGAGCAGTTCATAAATACTCCATCCGTTCCATAACTCTTATCGTGGTTTTAATTTAAATTTAAAATACAATAACGATAAGAATTATAGAACGAAGGGAGCAACTGATTAAGCATACTCAGCAGCTTATACGTACAAAAAGAAGTGTATGCCACCCATTTGGGTGAATATCAGTACATACAAAATCATTATCTAGTGAAGTCAAAATAATGATATGAAACATCCCAAATAAAGCAATATGCCTGAAGCACATTGCTAACTGATCTCAAACAACAGGTTAATGCCTGCATTTGATATTAGTCACAAGAGAAGGCATAATGGGAGGACTGTTTTTAACTTTTCTTACCCAATGGTGTGACTATGACTATTTAATCAAAGATATTATTGCACTTCATGGTTGATTTAGTAAGAACTTGTATGAAATGCTGCAAAAAAAAAAGGATCCAGTCTACTCTGTCAACCGCACGTAGGAGTACATACTTCGACAATCACAGGACGAACGAAGACAATGGAGATACTACGAGAGTTTGATTGTATTTAAGATAAATTATTTACAAATCCTCTGTGCTGGAGAGTTCCCAAATAACACCTTGGACATTACAAGATACGGAGTACATTCTTATCCTAGAAGATATATTTATGTATCTGCAATCTTTTCTGGGGTGTGAATCAGTCAGCCTCATCCTGTGATCCATCGTCCAGATGACACATACAAATTGAAAATGGCTTCTCTAGCAGCTGAACACATTAGCACCTTAGTTTGAGCACGAACTTAAGTTTTCCACAAAAACTCGTGACAGGAAACAGATATTAATTCTACCGTTTTAAAAATAAAGTGCTGTGTGCATCAAATGCTGATCATGCAAAGTCGGAAATGGTATCCATAATCAATTTATCATACTCAATATGCTTGTATGTCCATACAAAGCATCAATTGACAACAATCAGCAACTTCTCATGAACGAATGCTAGCAGCCTAGCACAGTGGCACATCACATATATGAGCTCCTAAGTTAACTTTAGTAGTATATAAATAAGTTACTCCCTAGCAAATACATCCATTTTTGGGCAATTATTTTGAATCGGAGGGAATATTAAGAAGCCTTGTCTGCTTATATGTACAAAAGGAAGTGTGTGCCATTTTGTGATCCGTGAGATTGCCAACCTAGAGCTGGATGAATGAATATCACTACGTACAAAATGAATCATCTGGTGAGGTAAAGGAGACATGTAACATCCAAAATAACACAATAATATCTGCAGCATGAGCACATTGCTAACTGATCTCAAACATCATGTTAATGCCTTCACTTTATCTTAGCCGCGAGGGAGCACCACAAAAGTTTTTAATTTCAACACACATGAATCAACACATACAACTACTGTAGTCCCGGTTTTTTTTTACTACAAATTCATATAAATCACAGCAAAACAATGATCCAGGCTACTCGGTCAATCTAAAGACTAAAACACAATCATTTACACCTCATCCGCATATACATGCTTTGATGATCACAGGACAAATAAATATGAATGTACATGTTACCAAAGATTTTTTTGGATAGAGAGAAATTATTTTCAAATCCTTACTACCAGATAACTAAAGCACTTCAAATTAAACTCAACGATCCTAGACAATATTAGTTTATGCATCTGTACTGTCTTTTAAAAATTAAAACCCTGAAATACCCAAAACAGAAAGTTCCCCATTCTATCTTATTATTGAAAAAATCTTGGAAGAATCATAGTGTGGCAAAGAAATCAACTTGACAAACATAGCAGATATCATGAACACAGATCCAACATGTAGGATATTAAGCACCATGAGCTAAGTACGGTCGATACAAAACAGAAGTTACAAAAATGCAAATTTGATATCACTAGTACTATAGGAGCAAGAGGAAGAACATGCATAACTAATAGCAGCAACCATTTTCTTTGTAAAATAGCGAGAAATAATTACTCAGTCATCTGTAGCAGCAAATGGATCATGTGATGGTCCTGTCTCCTCGCCAATGGTTCTTGAAACCAAGCGCTGCAAATCAGCCATGACTTTGTGCTCTCTCTTGGACTTCTCCTCATAGTTAAACATGGCCAGCGCCCTCTTATCCTCTGCACTATAAACCTGGTTTTCCTTCCTTATACGGATAGCATTCATCCTCTGGTGCCTACTCCCACTCATCACATACCCCAAATCTTCAAACTTCTGAATCTCATCTGCAGACAGACCAACCTCACCACGCCGTGGGATACGCTTCCCCTGCTGTACATACTGTGCAATAGCATCACCTTCACCAGGTCTCAGTGCGCCACCATAGCTAATATGACCATCTGCACGCGGGAGTGGCATCGGTCCAACTGGCATCTCATTCTCCAGCACAGCCTTCTTCTGGGCCTCGAGCATTTCCTTGAACTTAATTGCCTCTGGGTCAATCTCTGGCTCATCCGTGTTCTCAACTTCCTTATCATCAGCGTTGGCAACAGCATCCATAGGGATCGAATCTTCGGAATCAGATGGTATATCCAGACTCTTACTCTTCTTCTTCCTTGAGCTCTTGTCCGACTTCTTACTGTCCATCGAGACAGGGCTAGAGCCTGAAACCTCCACCTCCTCAGAGCTTCCATCAGAGGGTATATCCAGACTCTTACTCTTCTTCCTCCTGGAGCTCCGCCCCCTCCTCTTAGACTTCTTGTGCTTCCGTGATCGCTTCCTCCTCCTATCCCTCGAGTCCTCCGAATCATCAGAACCCTCTGAATCCTCGCCGTCACTTCCACTCCCTATATCAGATGAGCGGCGGCGGCTACGATGGGCACGCCGGCTATGCTTGCTGCTGCGGTGTCTACTCTTACGCCCTTTCTTCTTCTTCCTAGAATAATCTGATTCGCTGGATTCGGACAGGCTATCGGACTCACCAGACTCAGATTCGGACGAATCCTTCTTCTCCTCGCCCTCGCTCTTATCAGACGAGTCCTTCTTGGGCGATTCCTTCTTCTCCTTCTCCTTCTCCTCGTCGTCGCTGTAGTGGTACTCGTCAGCCTCGCCGTCGCGCCGAGGGGGGCTGGGCGTGATCTTCCAGATGCAGCGCTTCATGTTCTTGCGGAGCTTCTGGCGCTTGGCGCAGCGGTACTCGAAGTAGGTGAGCCCCTTGAGGTCCTCGTCGTCGTCGTCGGAGGCGGACCACTCGCCGCCGCCACGGCGCGCGGGGGGTTCAGCCCGGTCCCGGTCCGTGTCCCGGCCGCGGTCATTGTGGTAGGGCGACCACTGGCGGCGGCGGTCACGGAAGGGGCTGGGGGACCGGTCGCGCCGTCGCTCGCGGTAGGGGCTAGGGGACCTGTCGCGGCGGCGGTCGCGATAGGGGACGGGGGATCGGTCGCCCCGGCGGTCGCGGGAGGGGACGGGGGACCGGTCGCGGCGGCGGTGGCGGCGCGGGGAGGGCGACGGGGAGAGGGAGCGGCGGCGAGGGGAGGGCGAGGCGGAGACCCTGGAGCGGCCGGGGAGGCGCACGACGGCGGAGGCGAGGCGGCTCCCCGTGCGGGACATGGCGACGGATCGCCGATTAGGTCGGCTTGGGGAGTTTGATTTGGGGAAGAGAGATTGCCAATTTGCGATGGGGAATCCGTGGAGGTGAAAGGCTTGTCGATGTCTGTTTGGATGGATCGGTCAGCTGTGCGGCTTTGGGTTTCTATGGGCCTATTGGTAGGCAAGTCTTTGTTGACAAAACTTGTCGATTTGTTCTTTAAGCGGGTGATCAAATGGGCTATATGATGGGCCGGGACTAGCTGTCAGTCCAGTGTATGGAAAAGCTAGGCTCAGGAGAAAAACAAAATAGAGAACCATAGGCCACTGGAAAAAGAAGAGTAAGCTAGAGATTTCAAAAAAAAAAGGAGAGTAAGCTAGACCCGAAGGGAAAACAAAATAGTTTAATTTCTCTCATCTCACTGTTTAGGAGTAAATTTTAAAAACACATATACCTACTTAGGTTGTCATAACAAAAAAAAATCCTTTCAAAAAAAAATAACAAAAAAAAATGTATTTGTTATAAGATTTAAAATAGCATGCTAAAAAAAATAGCGGTGGTCTCTTTCAAATGTTATACACGCTATATCGTGGTAATAGCGTGCTATATTTTTAATACAGTTTTGAAGAAAAAATGCTAGATATAGCCTAAAAATAGAGGATTTCAATAAAAATAAAGGAAATGGTCCAAAAGTGACAGATCTCTATATATGTAACCACATACATAAAATAGTTCTCCATTTTTTTAGAACCCTAACATCAATATTTCTCAAGGCAACACCATAATATAAATTATTTATTAAAAATCATCAACTTTAGCGATATTGTCTTCCGATTCAAAGGAGGAACCAACATATTGCAGCACGTCACCACAATAAACATAAAGCAACTTCTTCATTCTTTAATAAGGAAAACTTGTTCCCTTGGCTAATAGAATGCCAACACTATAATGTTTTAGCGCGATATAGCATGCTATTTCACAAGTAGCATCATAGCGAGCAAAATTACTAAAATTTAATGTTAACTCTTCATCTATGCTTATGGTGTGCTATTAGCATAGGAATAGCGTGTTATTCTAAACCTTGCCAACAAGTCTTCTCAACGAGAAGTTCATTCTAGAAATGGAAAGCCAGGAACCATAATAATAATCAACAGAATACAACTAAAACAAGGTGCATATATGGCTACCGAGCTGAACTAAAAATAAATGTCATTGAATGATCAACATGAAGATATGCCAAGTACTTCAGGACAATATATTTAGGTTTCAGGGTGCATATCTGAGATAACTTGTATGTAACCGGTGGCACATCTAATATGTATATCTTACACATACAAAAATGAAACAATATATTCAACTAATGCTAAATCCTGCTAGTTGTGCCTTTCTACTTCTTAGTGAGCTCTTTCGACATCATATCATTTTGGTTTCAGTAGGCCAATGTAACCCATAGAGCCAAGGACGGGGCTAGGAATGATGCTTAAGGGGGACAAATGAACATTATGCTGCTTGGAGGGGGCGTACAGCTAATTTGAGTCAATTAGGGGGTAAACAACAAAGATTATTGAGTGGTTTTTCACATAATTAATTTAGCATTTGGTGGGTGGGGGGGGGGGGGGGCAATGGCCCAGCTCGCCTCCCCTAGCTACTGCAAAAAGCTGACACTATCTGCTCCCTAAATTTGCTAGCCACACGAAAGGTATTTCTCTTCTCCCTAAGACTAGTCACAATGGGAAGTATCATACACTAGTATCATGTACATGATACTAGTTTGTGATACCACCTCCACAATGCATAGTATCATAATATGGTATCATAGTTATGTCATATTTAATGTTTTGTAGAATCTCAATGCAAATGTGTGTACATGATGTATTTGTCATGAAATTTTCTAGGTTTATGTGTCATGATACAGTATCATATTATGATACTAATCTCATCTCTCACCTCATTAATTGATGTGACACATCAGATTTATGTCAACATGGCATGTATGATGCTACTTATGATACTCCCATTAGGGCTAGTCTAAATTAATGTATGCCCCATAGTAGCATGCATTTTGCAGCTAAAAAGAGCACAACCGCTGAGCAGTGGTAGACATATATGGATAAGTTGAAAAAAAATGAAATGCATGGCAGACCAAACGAACGCAAATCGTGTCCGAAATATGTTGGGCCGCTGGAGATATCCTGATATGTGTATTTTAGTTGTATACAATCCTACATCGACTTCAAGACTAAATACGCCTAGGTAAGAACAAATATCGATTCCAATGTTTCTTGGGTTGCACCGAGAGTGTGCAATGGTGCATCGGGGTTTGTGGTGTATACCCAACCTCAGTTACCCTGTCCAAATGTTGAGAAATTATAAATATGCCATCACAAGCACAACATGCATCACACCCGGACAAGGCTTTCAGAAAGTAAAATAAACATCTCCACACAGCAGGCACCAACACGGAGAGAACAAACTACAACCCTTGTCAGCCACCTTCAGCATATGTCCATCCTCCACAAGCCTGGTTGTTTCTCTCATGCTATGTTTTGAACTTGGATTAAAGTCTTGCAACACGGTACTGTTCTACTCCTGTGGAAAACCAGAATTATCCGCCGAGAATTAGTTTGGAACTTTGGATACGCATCAGTCCACCACAAAACCACGACGCACAAAGTATATACGCTGTCGGGTTAGACTGAAATTCCTGAAGATTCCTACTGGCTAACCATGACCCTGTAATCGTAACCAGGCAGCTAGCAACTCTTGAAACTGGAACCATGCACCCGACGTTCGTTATCACTGGTGTGTAGTGCTGTTACACATACACTTAGAGCATCTTCACTCGTCCCCCCGAACAGGCCCTCGGCGAGCGTTTTTTCCATCCGGACGGCGTAATTCGGCCCAGTCGCGCCCCCGGTTCCTCGTTTTCGTTCGGATTTGGGCCTAAATTCATCCGGCGATCCCACGCCATCCCCGGCCCCCCGGGGAGCACTCGGGGACTCCGGACGAAACGAAAGCGCGCGTGGCCCCAACTTGTCGGCGACAATGGCCTCCGATCTACGGCAAAACCCTCGTCTTCCCGATCTACGGTAATACCCTCGTCGAACGAAAGCTTTGAACTCTCAAGTGGTGCAACATAGATAGATTATATATATTTCGAATATAATTCGAATAAACATAAAAATTACATATAAAAACTTTAAAACTAACTTAAACTACTTCTTCTTCTTAGAAGGCCCCGCCTCATCGTCGTCGCGGCGACGCTTCCGGCTCGTCACCTCCTCGTCGGAGGAAGTTGACTCCTCCTCCTCGTCGCTGTCCTCAGCCTCTTCGTCGTCCTCCTCCTTTTCCTCGGCCTCTTCCTCCTCCTTTCGTCGGCCTCTTCCTCGGCCTCGCTTCTTGGCCTCTTCGGCCTCCTCCTCGTCCTCCTCGTCGTCGTCCCCGCCGGCCGGCGGAGGGGAATCGTCGCTCGCCGGACGATGCGGCTTTATCCCACCAATGTCGCCATCCAGCGGCTTCCCTCGCCGTCGGTGTCCGATGGCCAAGAGAGATCGCTCATGGTTGACGGAGGATGGTGACGAGAGAACAGATGAATGGCGTCGGCCGTCGGAACCGTATATGTAGGTCTCTCGACGAAAGAGAGCGGCGGTTGCTCTTCCGCGGAGTTCGTGCTCCATTACGGCGGTTCTCGCATCGAGGCCACTTCGACCGTTCCCGACGAGTCGTTTCGGCTCTCCGATCCACTTCGCGACGGCTCAATGCGCCGAGGGAACTCCGACGATTGCCCTTCCCGATGGATCGCGCTGTCGCTATGCACGCGGTGGGTGCGCGTCCATGGGCTCGCGGCTGGAAAAATGGGCCTCCCCAGGCCAAAAACTTCATCCATCCGGCGCTAAATAACGCCGGATTTCGGCCTGGGGAGCCCAACGGCTGGGATGCTCTTACACTCAAGATACAATTATTTCGCGTCAGCAACCGGAAATCCATATTGGCTCCCGAGACCAAATGAACTCGCTAGCTGAACCAATCAGTTATGGACAGATTGATACCAATCCTTGTATTCACTGTCGTATATGGGCGTGCAGGCCGATTATTGAACAGTGGACATCTACCAGCAGTAGGCGCATTGATCACGACGGTCCGGACTTTTGATGTCTCGGTACATATTATCCGCGATGTCCTGGACTAACGTCTGGATTCTCTTCAACCGCATGCGGCGAGGCACAACGACTCGCGTTGTCAACACGCACAAGTTAAAATAAGCCGAAATGTCCACCTCGGGGACACTGGTGAGTAGTTGCATGTGAATCCTTCCGCTTCTGTCAGCGTCAGCTGAACTCCACTCTCGCTCGATCAGTTAATGTTGATTTAACACATTTTCAAAGCACAATCTATGCGTTAAGACAAGAAATGGAGAATTTTCTGAACACGTGTTGCTTATGTTTCCAGTAAGCTTACCTATGCACCTATGATATCAACAACGGAGAGTCCTCCATCGGAGGTCAACACACCTGAGCTAGACCAGCCACCGGTGGGCGCCATTGTTGGGTTCGCTGCTCTTCTTCTTTTTGAACCCCTTCTAGCTTGATTTACAGAAGGGAGAGAGCAGCCTCGTAATGGCATCTACCTAATGCATGCTTCCAGGCATTGAAACTTTGTTGTGACCTACTGATGGGGTTCAAATTTTGAAACCAACGATGTGGCATGGCTTCTAGGTGTTGACCAGAATGAACACTTCTCCACAGCGTATGAATTTACTATTAGGATTCGAGCTTTTTTCTAATCTCCGTGTTTCTTGGTTCATACTGAATCCTGCCAAGGTGTCCACTGCTTCAAATGACAATACAGTTCTGGTATTGCCCTTGACAACAAATGAAAAAATTGAGTACACATTTGTTCAGAAAACAATATGGTACTAATCCTCAATATGAACACCTGCCAAACAGCTTTGTTCAGACAACAATTTGGTACTAATCCTTGACATTCAAATCTAATCTAATCCTTGAGAAAAGCACAACTCACACAACAACATCTGTAATTGATGCAGGTGCTCTTTCGATGAGCAGGTACACCATATGTGCTTGTGTGACGGCCAGAATACCTCCTCTGCAGTTTATTTTTCGAAGGGCCATCTTCCGAATTTTATCAAGAAGAGAAGGAGAGTTGTACAAGGTGTACAAGGTTTACAAATGTGTTTTCATCACATAAAACAAGCCCCAGGAGAGAGCCTAGAGAACAAAAACAACAACTGTCACACCTCAATAAAGCTACTCTAAAACAGAGTTAAGCAGCCAGCCGGTCGCCAGGCCCGGGTCTCCTTGATAATCAGCTCAAACACTCTGTTTACCTTGCTGAACTCCTGCTGGAAGATCCAGAAATTTTGCTCTTTCCATATTAACCAGTCCACCAAAATTTTCACGGTGTCGATATCGCTTGTTAATATCTTGGGCGCCTTCTTCCTCGCCGTCAGTCACCATGACTCCGTGTACTGGAAGGCATCATCTAGGATTCGGAAGTGCACCTTTGTTCAAGAGCAGAACCGATGCCACACTTGCCGGGTGTATCGACAGTGGACGAATAGGTGTGTGCAATCCTCGTTAGCAGCCTGACAAGCTCCTCTCTACAGTTTCAGTCATCTTGTGGTTGTGCTTCACTCTGTGCTTACTTATGTACCATCCATTGTCTGGTGTCCGAACTCTGAAGCAACTTGGTCATAGCGGGGCACTTACATCAGCATGATTTTGTGTTCTCGTTTGACGGTTTGTCCTGATCAAAAAAGGGGTGGAACAACTTTTTATTGTCAGTACAATCCACATAACCAAGACATGGCATTACGGGGGATCGGGTCTAATTGCAGACACTTACCGAGCCATCCACACACTACTTCCTGCATGCATTTGGTCTTCTCTACATTCAGACGGCTCTCCATACCTACCGTCGAAACCATGCTCCCACGAGCAGGGACGGAGCTTGCAGGGGGGCTAGCTACGACCATGCCCCCCCTATGCTAAAAAAAATTCTGAAAGATCTCCTATATTGTATGCAGATTGGGCCACAAATTTGAAAGAAATTAGCTATATGGTTCCCTCCAGTTAAGCTAATATTTAATTGCCCCCTGCAAAACATTTTCCTGACTCCGTCCCTGCCCACGAGTACATGTTGTAGAAATCATCAGCTTCACCGAGTAAATCGAACATTGTCCCCACGCAAGGATCAACGACATCATGCCCAAGTTTTTCTGCATAACCGCAGATCAATTTTTCAAGGGCACACTTCCTGGGACCCTGAAAGCGCGACAATCATGTATCATGTAAACAGAATCTACGTAGTGCACTACCAGTTTAAAGCTCGATAATGAACAAACTCAATTTGCCAGCTATCATATGATGTACGTGGCAAGTGCAACAACACCACTCAGAATCTCCTATAGAACTTCTTTCCAAAATTTTGCAGCTGTTCTGGACTTGCTTAATTCCCCGCATCAAGGTCATTGCATCACCAAATTTTTCCATGTATAATTCAGTTTCATTTTTATCTATGTAATCTCAAGAAAATTCAGAGACTAGTCAACCAATCTGAACCTCGCTGCTGCCCGGAGCTATTCGACATGAAAAACGCTACCGCAACACACATGATGTACCAAATTATTTTTTCAAATTCCGCATGAGTTCTAGACAAGTTTAACTGAAACCACAATGGCATTGCATGACCCCAATTTCCTAACCAATTTTCAGTTCAAATCACTCCATCTTGTCACATGAAAGCACACAGACTAGTTAACTATTTCGCACCTCTGTACCCAACTAGCCCATCGTAGCACACTAGCACCCATGTGTTTGTTCCAACTGATAACCCGACGACTCCCTGCATTTACTAGCACAAACAAATACTACCTGAAATGTTTGCTCGTACCACCCAACACAATATGATCTAACTATCTAATCTCTCTCTTTTCCTCTGTTACTAACATGTCAAAATGGCTCTAATAGATTTTTCAGAGCCCGAACTTAGTGACTAAAACCTGGAATTAGCAGCAGATTTCAGCGGGCATAATCCAAACCTTTTTGTCCACCCCGGAGACTATGGATTCGCCGTCCCAGTTGACTATGGGAGCCAGCTTGCTTGTCAGCGTCCTTCTCACCACCTCCGGCCACAGCCTGCACGATGCCGACCCCCGATTGCTCCTCCTCCATCGACCCTACATGGCTGTACTCGACCTCTTCCGGCGTGGGTCGTGACCGGACCATTTTCCACAGGAACTCATGCGCCCTCGTAGATAGCCAAACTGAAAAATGGAGGACACAGTCTACAGGTGAGAGCCAGCAAAAGATTTTTCTGCAGCTGCCTGCACCTTGACCCAGAAAGAAGCTTGAACGAAGTTACCTGCTCACTAGATCCATGGGAAAGTCCATTTTCGTTGCATGAGGTTGCCAGGAGAATCGTGGTTTGATCCTGCCCGTGCCGCTCTCACAGATAAGGCCGCCCGCTTCAGCGGATGGTCGAATCACCGGAGCTAGTGGATGCCTACTCTACTCTCTCTCTGCCCGGAGAGACAGAAACTCCCATTCGCTAGATCCGGAAGACACGCGACGCTGTGGCCACACTTCCTGGACCCGTGGTCTACGAAGCGGCCTGCGAAATGTACCGCTGGTCTATGACCAACCGTATGCGACAGCGCTGCTGTATACTCCATTTACGAGCGCACATTGTGCATTCATTTCTGACACTATCATCAATCTCCACACGAAATACAACGGTCCAGATAAAAGGTTCATTTGAACCCGGGAGCCAAAACTGCACTCCCAGTCAGCAACAAGCTTCTCTGATCCGGTACAGCGCTCGACTGCTCGGGCTACAAGCTAGCCGATGGAGCAGTGTCGCCGTCCGACAAAGGCAAGGGGGCCACATGGGCCGGTTCAGGTCTTGGGCGGCCGCCCCGCGGAGAGACATGCAACGAGGGCTGGCCGCGTGCTGCTGCCTGTAGCTAGGAGGATCGTCCTCTTCGATCGATCGATCGGTCGCTACAATTTTAGGTGAGCGGCATTCAATGGCTGCGGCAGACATCCGTGGTGCCGGCCGCCGGGCGCTGATCAGTGATCACTTGCTGGTGACGACGGGTACCGATGGTTGGGGTGTGGTGGTACGAGCTTGTACGCGCTAACGCGCATCTAATGGCGAGGGTCCGGGACTTGGGCGGCTGCCCTACCAAGTACCCATGGTCCTACTCGTGTATTAGTCTATCTACCACCCCACTGTGATCCTGATGGGCGCGGCGAGGAAGAGAACAGGAGATCGTGTGAAAATTCGACGTGTGTTCTGTAGATGCAGACTAGGAATCCACTATGATCCATCATCGGGGCCAATGAGCGAGTGACCGACCATTGTTTGGATGTGATCGTAGTAAGAGTGTTTTGATTGCGAAACGGAAATTGCTCAGGAGAGTGCGAGGCCCGGAGTCCCGGATGGTTAAGTGCATGCATATGGCCATGCTGGTTGGAACATGTTCAGATTTGATGCTGCCTAATGGATTTGAAACCAGTGGGTGTGTATGTACCACGCCGAAATATGAGGGAGAGCGGTAGTTTGTGCGGCCGAAATTATGGCTTATCGTTGAACCACAAGTGCTCAAAAAATTCAAGACTGGCTAGGAAGCATTGGCACAGGGCGCCACGCCGTGCCCGTAGGATAATCGTGATACGATTAATGGAAAAAATCAGCAACAGTTTTCTCGAATAGAAGAGACGACATATAATGTAGTAATATTGTTGTCCAAATTGTTGTGGAAGAAGGTAGTATTATTGTCGCAAGATAAGCGTGAGATGATCAACACAAGGTACTAATATTTTTTTAGAATAAATGAGGCGACAAATAGTGGAGTATTTAATTTCTCGCGGTTACAGTTATAGATGGAAAATTACGATTGTGAAATTGCAGTTGAAAATTGATGCCTCTGCACCTTTGGAAATTATGCTTAAGATATTGCCGCTGAAGATTGCCCGTGCACGTCTGAAAATTTCGGTTGAAGAATTACGCACCATCAAAAAAGTATAGTTAGCAACTACTATATGAAAAATGTTATTGAGGTTGATGATTTGTGTCAAATAACTACCGGCGTGTCGATGAAGGATTACTATCGAGTAATCAGTGCTGAGGTCAAAGATTTGTATCGAGAAATAACCATCAAAGAAGTCGACAAATCACCTTCAAAGTTACTATAGTGAAATTACGGCTGGAAATATGTTTCGAAGAATTAATGGCAAAGAATATAAAATGAACAAAAAATAATACTAAATTAATTCTAAATAATTACGCGTCGTTGAAAAGGTACTGTAAATAGTTACTGTACGGAAATTTCTATTGAGGTTGATAATTTAAATTAAATAACTATTGGCACGCCAATGAAGGATTAATGTTGAATGATCATAGCTGAGGTCGAAGATCTATGTCGAGAAATAACCATCAAAGAAGTCAAAAAAATCACCATGGTGAAATTAGGGCTGCAAAATTGTGTCAAATATTTCTTTTGGAAGAATAGAAAAAGAACAAAAAATATTAAATTACTATCGAATGATTATTGTTAGAGAATTGATCACCGTCGAGAACGTACCATTGGGTAACTACCGCTGAAAAAATATCGATGGAAAATTATCTCGAAAAGTTACCTTCCTAGAATAAAAAGAGAAAAACGTAAAAAAATACGTGATTTGAGGCTGACATGTGGTACGCAGTTAAGGAGACGTGGCAAACTCTCATTGGATAAAATCCAGCTTTCTACAGTAACCATGTGTGAGGCCATGTACGCGGTTAATATATAGTATAGATTTCAATTATAGAAACGTTAGTGCAACGTATAGCCTCACATACTTGTATACTATTGTAGCATCAGTCCATCACCCTCACCAACTTAGAGCATCCACAGTCGCATGCCCCAAATCGTGTTTGGTAATTTCTCGTGAAGGAGTTGATGTCTACTATAGATAATGAGCAAAGAACTTAATAAAAATATTAATGACATCGATGGTAGAGTTGAATACTTTCTTCAAGTAATTAATAAAATAGAAGCAAGATTGAAGAATTATTTGCCCCCTTTACTTGTATTACTAATGCTTGCAGCTCAAAAAAATGATGAAAAGGATTAAGACATCTACTACACGCCTAGGAAGCACTAGGTGCCAATGAGGAGTTGGTTGATCCCACCTAGCTTAACTCTAAGCTTTGGGAGATCTATAAAACTTTGTAATTTATCTTACAGTTTTTAGCATGTTTAAGATTTTGCACACATTTAATTTACCTTTAAAGTTTTCATTATAAGTTATAACTTTAGTTCCCTTGGAGGATGGAAAGAATTATACCTATAAATTTTGAGTCTTTATTATATTTGAAATTTTTAAACCGGTGATTATTTTATTAGATGTATGGATTGGGAATGGATTATATTCTACTTGTACATAATGGCAATATTAGAATTTTCCACACTTATGTTAATGATGAGATATGAGAAAGATCTTTGATAGTGTGCAGATCATTAGTTTGATTCACAAAATACCAATTAAAAGAAAGAAAAGAAACAAGAGCTTTGAGAGAAAGCAAAGTAAAATACTCTCAAGAAGTCTCAAGACAAGTACAATGAGAGGTACGTAGATGCTCAAGTTCACTTAACACTAGTAGAAAAAGGGGCATTAGTCCCGGTTGGTAACTGGCATAGTCTCAGATTCGCAACCGGGACTAAATGTGCGAGACTAAAGGCCCCCCTCTTTAGTCGTGGTTGCTTACGAACCACGACTAAAGGCCCATCCACGTGGGCTGCAGACGTGAGTCGGAGCGGAGTACCTTTAGTTCCGGTTGGTGTGACCAACCGGGACTAAAGGTCTGTGCAGGTTTAGGGTTTAAACCCCTAAATCTGGTTTTATTTTGTTGTGTTTTCATTTCTTTTATATTTTATTTTGTGTTTTATTTTAGTTTCAAAGAATTTTCAGTACACATATTCTACGCTACTATATACACGTTACACGTTGATGCATATGAATATACAATTTCAAACAAGAAGAATTCAAGAGGAATATATAATATTCAATCTCGGGTCGGTGACCATATACAACTTCAAACAAGTTTCTGTATACAGTTTTCAAGTGGATGTCGGATGCATTAGAAGTTCTTCGTCCTCGTAATAGTGTTGTCCATTAGGATGGAGGACCTCCCTCATCAAAAATCCTGCTAATTCCTCTTGAATTGGTCGGAAGCGAGGTTCTCGATCAAGCTTCTCCCGCAAGTCACTCCTCCGCAAGTTGATATCCTGAGCCCTCCGCTCAGAGGTGTGTCCCCGGATGAACTTACAAACATAGTATCCACATAGATTGGTCCCCTTTGGCTGAGTTGGAACATTAGCTAATCTTCTAAATGTTAGCTGATCTTTGAATTCACCGGTTATGTTAGCTTTGAACCGTTTCCAAACCTTGCAGGGCAAAGAAATTAAATGAACAAGGGAGTTATTAGTTACTTGATATCAGGAAATGAACGAAAGAAGCCGATATAGTGCGCAAATGATTTAAAATAATTACTTTTGTAGCATTAATCTTGTGCTGGTCCAATGCTTTGGGTTCATATTCAGAAAGTCCATGACTTCAACTCTGGAGTTGTCAAATTGAATTATTAGCAGAATCCAGTGAAACATGCGGACACGTTACATGCATAGTCATGCATAACTCATCGATTAAACATAACATGGAGTAAACAAAAGAGAATGTGCACAAGATAGAAACATGCGCTCACCCAAAATGGTAAGGAAATAGAATTTCACTTTTGAGTTCCTGCTTTGTAAGAAACTTATACAGGTCTCTCTCCATGTCTTGGGGGTGATTTTCTAACACATATCCATTAATAATATGTGGATCAATGAACCCAACATCATGGATGTTCCTTCTTTTGCATTCCCCAAGCTTCATTCTGCATAATAGCGTACACAAGAATTAATATTGTTAGTATAATATAGTGCAGGCAATGAACGAAATGAGGTAGAGATTTAATTATAGAAATAAATCACATTTACAGAACGTAGCAACTCAGGAGAGATTTGTCGAGCTCGCGCGGATTGAACAACTGGAACAATTCACTCATATGAACTTGTACATAGTAATGTTTGAAGTGATGCTCCTCTCTAACTTCCGCATAATATATTCTTTGTCGGCCTTATTTTTTATGAAATCCTTGTACCAATATAGCAGATTTCACATTTGTGTTGGTAGACTCGCTTCCTGCGCAGGCTCGACGAGAGGCTCATTCAACATATATGTAAATGCTACCTCACTTATTGGCGCATCCTCAAGGCCTAACAATGCATGAAGAGTCATACCGAACTCGGCCGCTCTTTCTTTGCCTCCATTACAGTCATTTCCTGTGCGCTAGCAGCTGCTAGTAGAGCGGGGTCCAATAGTTCCATGTTCTTATCCATATCGGCTCTGAAGGACGCCGTAACGGAAGGACCGGCTTCCACTTTGAGCGGGGGGATCGATTGTTTTGTCTGTTCCCCGAGCTGGGAAATTTGTTTCCCGCACTTTTTACTTGCTGCTTTCTTCTCCGCAAGGCTTTTTCCCGTACTGATTTTTGCCTGAGAAATTCACGTCCATAGTCGTCTGACAGGTTCTGCTGGATTTGGGACGGTGTCGTCAAAAAATCCTTAGCCCACTTCTTTTGCTTCTCAGTATATACCGGCTTGGGCTTAGGCTCTTTTTTCGACTTGACTTCCGCCTTCCATTTGTCATGGTGAGCAGCCGCGGTCACGTCTATTTCCTCGACACTAAGTTCCCAAGGTCTCGGGAGGAGAGGCTTCAGTGATGGCATTGGTACCCTTGTGGTCTTAGGTACATAAGGCTCCGGGTTGATAGTCCAGGAGGGGGTTGCCTTGCTGTCTCTGATGCGTGTAATTGACACGTCCGTTGGGAACCCCAAGAGGAAGGTGTGATATGCACAGCGGCAAGTTTCCCTCAGTTAGAAACCAAGGTTTAATCGAACCAGTAGGAGTCAAGAAGCACGTTGAAGGTTGATGGCGGCGGGATGTAGTGCGGCGCAACACCAGAGATTCCGGCGCCAACGTGGAACCTGCACAACACAACCAAAGTACTTTGCCCCAACGAAACGAGTGAGGTTGTCAATCTCACCGGCTTGCTCGTAACAAAGGGTTAACCGTATTGTGTGGAAGATGATTGTTTGCAAGAAAACGAGTAAAGAACAAGTATTGCAACAGATTTGTATTTCGGTATAAGAGAATGGACCGGGGTCCACGAGTTCACTAGAGGTGTCTCTCCCATAAGATAAAAGCATGTTGGGTGAACAAATTACGGTCGGGCAATTGACAAATAGAGAGGGCATAACAATGCACATACATGTCATGATAAATATAGTGAGATTTAATTGGGCATTACGACAAAGTACATAGACCGCCATCCAACTGCATCTATGCCTAAAAAGTCCACCTTCGAGGTTATCATCCGAACCCCTCCGGTATTAAGTTGCTAACAACGGACAATTGCATTAAGTATTGCGCATAATGTAATCAATAACTACATCCTCGGACATAGCATCAATGTTTTATCCCTAGTGGCAACAACACATCCATAACCTTAGGGGTTTACGTCACTCCCCGGATTCACGGAGACATGAACCCACTATCGAGCATAAATACTCCCTCTTGGAGTTACTAGCATCAACTTGGCCAGAGCCTCTACTAATAACGGAGAGCATGCAAGATCATAAACAACACATAGGTAATAACTTGATAATTAACATAACATGGTATCTCTATCCATCGGATCCCGACAAACACAACATATAGCATTACAGATAGATGATCTTGATCATGTTAGGCAGCTCACAAGATCCAACAATGAAGCACAATGAGGAGAAGACAACCATCTAGCTACTGCTATGGACCCATAGTCCGGGGGTGAACTACTCACTCATCACTCCGGAGGCGACCATGGCGGTGAAGAGTCCTCCGGGAGATGAATCCCCTCTCCGGCGGGGTGCCGGAGGAGATCTCCAGAATCCCCCGAGATGGGATTGGCGGCGGCGTCTCTGGAAGGTTTTCCGGATCGTGGTTCTCGGTGCTGGGGTTTTCGCGACGGAGGCTTTAAGTAGGCGGAAGGGCAACGTGGGGGGCCACACGAGGGCCCCACACCACAGGTCGGCGCGGCCAGGGCCTGGGCCGCGCCGCCCTATGGCGGCGGCGCCTCGTGGCCCCACTTCGACTCCTCTTCGGTCTTCCGGAAGCTTCGTGGCGAAATAGGACCCTGGGCGTTGATTTCGTCCAATTCCGAGAATATTTCGTTACTGGGATTTCCGAAACCAAAAACAGCGAGAAAACGACAAGCGGCTCTTCGGCATCTTGTTAATAGGTTAGTTCCGGAAAATGCACGAATATGACATAAAGTGTGCATAAAATATGTAGGTATCATCAATAATATGGCATGGAACATAAGAAATTATCGATACGTCGGAGGCGTATCGGCATCCCCAAGCTTTGTTACTGCTCGTCCCGAGCGAGGTAAAACGATAACAAAGATAATTTACGAAGTGACATGCCATCATAACCTTGATCATACTATTTGTAAACATATGTAATGAATGCAGCGATCAAAACAATGGTAATGACATGAGTAAACAAGTGAATCATAAAGCAAAGACTTTTCATGAATAGTACTTCAAGACAAGCATCAATAAGTCTTGCATAAGAGTTAACTCATAAAGCAATAAATTAAAGTAAAGGTATTGAAGCAACACAAAGGAAGATTAAGTTTCAGCGGTTGCTTTCAACTTGTAACATGTATATCTCATGGATGATTGTCAACATAGAGTAATATAACAAGTGCAATATGCAAGTATGTAGGAATCAATGCACGTTCACACAAGTGTTTGCTTCTTGAGATGGAGAGAAATAGGTGAAGCTGACTCAACATAAAAGTAAAAAGAATGGTCCTTCAAAGAGGAAAGCATCGATTGCTATATTTGTGCTAGAGCTTTTATTTTGAAAACATGAAACAATTTTGTCAACGGTAGTAATAAAGCATATGAGTTATGTAAATTATATCCTACAAGTTGCAAGCCTCATGCATAGTATACTAATAGTGCCCGCACCTTGTCCTAATTAGCTTGGACTACCGGATCATCGCAATACACATGTTTTAACCAAGTGTCACAATGGGTACCTCCATGCCGCCTGTACAAAGGTCTAAGGAGAAAGCTCGCATTTTGGATTTCTCGCTTTTGATTATTCTCAACTTAGACATCCATACCGGGACAACATGGACAACGGATAATGGACTCCTCTTTAATGCATAAGCATGTGGCAACAATTATTATTCTCATATGAGATTGAGGATATATGTCCAAAACTGAAACTTCCACCATGAATCATGGCTTTAGTTAGCGGCCCAATGCTCTTCTCTAACAATATGCATGCTCCAACCATTAAGGTGGTAGATCTCTCTTACTTCAGACAAGACGGACATGCATAGCAACTCACATGATATTCAACAAAGAATAGTTGATGGCGTTCCCAGAAGCATGGTTATCGCACAACAAGCAACTTAATAAGAGATAAAGTGCATAAGTACATATTCAATACCACAATAGTTTTTAAGCTATTTGTCCCATGAGCTATATATTGTAAAGGTGAATGATGGAATTTTAAAGGTAGCACTCAAGCAATTTACTTTGGAATGGCGGATAAATACCATGTAGTAGGTAGGGATGGTGGACACAAATGGCATAGTGGTTGGCTCAAGGATTTTGGATGCATGAGAAGTATTCCCTCTCGATACAAGGTTTAGGCTAGCAAGGTTATTTGAAACAAACACAAGGATGAACGGTGCAGCAAAACTCACATAAAAGACATATTGTAAACATTATAAGACTCTACACCGACTTCCTTGTTTTTCAAAACTCAATACTAGATATTATCTAGACTCTAGAGAAACTAAATATGCAAACCAAATTAGCAAGCTCTAAGTGTTTCTTCATTAATGGTTGCAAAGTATATGATGCAAGAGCTTAAACATGAGCACAACAATTGCCAAGTATCAAATTATCCAAGACATTTTAGAGTTACTACATGTAGCATTTTCCAATTCCAACCATATAACAATTTAACGAAGAAGAAACTTCGCCATGAATATTATGAGTAGAGCCTAAGGACATACTTGTCCATATGCTACAGCGGAGCGTGTCTCTCTCCCACAAAGTGAATGCTAGGATCCATTTTATTCAAACAAAACAAAAACAAAAACAAACCGACGCTCCAAGCAAAGTGCATAAGATGTGACGGAATAAAAATATAGTTTCGGGGAGGAACTCTGATAATGTTGTCGATGAAGAAGGGGATGCCTTGGGCATCCCCAAGCTTAGACGCTTGAGTCTTCTTAGAATATGCAGGGATGAACCACCGGGGCATACCCAAGCTTAGAGCTTCCACTCTCCTTGATCATATTGTATCATACTCCTCTCTTGATCCTTGAAAACTTCCTCCACACCAAACTCGAAACAACTCATTAGAGGGTTAGTGCATAATAAAAATTGACATGTTCAGAGGTGACACAATCATTCTTAACACTTCTGGACATTTCATAAAGCTACTTGGACATTAATGGATCAAAGAAATTCATCCAACATAGCAAAAGAGGCAATGCGAAATAAAAGGCAGAATCTGTCAAAACAGAACAGTCCGTAAAGATGGATTTTATTAGGGAACCAGACTTGCTCAAATGAAAATTCCCAAATTGAATGAAAGTTGCGTACATATCTGAGGATCACTCACGTAAATTGGCTTAATTTTCTGAGTTACCTACGAGAGAATTAGACCCAGATTCGTGACGACAAAGAAATCTATTTCTGCGCGAGTAATCCAAATCTAGTATTCACTTTACTATCAAAGACTTTACTTGGCACAACAAAACTCAAAACTAAGATAAGGAGAGGTTGCTACAGTAGTAAACAACTTCCAAGACTCAAATATAAAACAAAAATACTGTAGTAAAAACATGGGTTGTCTCCCATAAGCGCTTTTCTTTAACGCCTTTCGGCTAGGCGCGAAAGTGTAACTCAAGTGTTATCAAGAGACGAAGCATCAACATCATAATTTGTTCTAATAATAGAATCATAAGGTAACTTCATTCTCTTTCTAGGGAAGTGTTCCATACCTTTCTTGAGAGGAAATTGATATTTAATATTACCTTCCTTCATATCAATAGTAGCACCAACGGTTCGAAGAAAAGGTCTTCCCAATATAATGGGGCAAGATGCATTGCATTCAATATCCAAGACAACAAAATCAACGGGGACAAGGTTATTGTTAACCATAATATGAACATTATCAACTTTCCCCAAAGGTTTCTTTTTAGCATTATCGGCGAGATTAACATCCGGATAACGAGTTTTTCAATGGTGGCAAGTCAAGCATATCATAGACTTTCTTAGGCATAACAGAAATACTTGCACCAAGATCACATAAAGCATTACAATCAAAATCTTTGACCCTCATTTTAATGATGGGCTCCCAACCATCCTCTAGCTTTCTAGGAATAGAAGTTTCAAGTTTTAGTTTCTCTTCTCTAGCTTTTATGAGAGCATTTGTAATATGTTTTGTGAAAGCCAAGTTTACGAGCGCTAGCATTGGGACTTTTAGCAAGTTTTTGTAAGAACTTTATAACTTCAGAGATGTGGCAATCATCAAAATCTAAATCATTACAATCTAAAGCAATGGGATTATCATCCCCAAGGTTGGAAAAAATTTCAGCGGTTTTATCACAGGCGGTTTCGGCGGTTTTAGCGGTTTCGGGTAATTTTGCGCGCTTTGCACTAGGAGTAGAAACATTGCCAACACCAATTATTTTATCATTGATAGTAGGAGGTGCGGCAACATGTGAATCATTAGCATTGCTAGTGGTGGTAATAGTCCAAACTTTAGCTACATTTTTCTCTTTAGCTAGTTTTTCATTTTCTTCTCTATCCCACCTAGCACGCAGTTCAGCCATTAATCTTATATTCTCATTAATTCTAACTTGGATGGCATTTGCTGTAGTAACAATTTTATTTTCAATATCCTCGGGTTTAGCAGCCATTTTATTAATTAAAGAAGATTGTGACGCGAGACATGTATGAGATTCGGGTTTCGGCATTTGCAAGTTTAGTTTGCAACCCGAGAAATCTCCATATTCAGATTTTCAAGTTGATTTCCTATATTCTTCAACAAGGTAGATTGTTCATTCATAGTTTTAGTAAACAATTTATTTTGCTCATATTGTGATTGCATAAAGCTCTTGGTGGATCTTTCAATTTCTAACATCTTTTCCTCATTAGGTGAAACATATCTACCATAAGAATTACCATTAGCGAGGATATGGCCTAGAATTTTGAGCAACCAATGAAGCTAACGGAACTTTATTAGGATCAACATTAGTCCTACCATTCACAAGCATAGACATAATAGCATCAATCTTATCATTCAAGGAAGAGGATTCTTCAACGAATTTACCTTCTTACCTTGTGGAGCTCTTTCAGTGTGCCATTCGGAGTAATTAACCATCATATTATCAAGGAGCTTTGTTGCTTCACCAAGAGTGATGGACATAAAGGTACCTCCAGCAGCTGAATCCAATAAATTCCGCGAAGAAAAATTTAGTCTGCATAGAAGGTTTGGATGATCATCCAAGTAGTCGAGTCCATGGGTTGGGCAATTTTTAACCAAAGATTTCATTCTTTCCCAAGCTTGAGCAACATGTTCATTATCCAATTGTTTAAAATTCATTATGCTACTCCTCAAAGATATAATTTTAGCAGGGGGATAATATCTACCAATAAAAGCATCCTTGCATTTAGTCCGAGGAATCAATACTATTCTTAGGCGAGAGATAGCAACCAATCTTTAGCTCTTCCTCTTAATGAGAAAGGAAACAATTTTAGTTTAATAATATCACCATCTACATCTTTATACTTTTGCATTTCACATAGTTCAACAAAATTATTAAGATGGGCAGCGGCATCATCGGAACTAACACCGAGAAAATTGCTCTCGCATAACAAGATTCGAGTAAAGCGAGGTTTAATTTCAAAGAATTCCGTTGTAGTAGCGAGGTGGAGCAATAGGTGTGCATAAGAAATCATTATTATTTGTGCTAGTGAAGTCACACAACTTAGTATTTTCAGGGGTGGCCATTTTAGCAGTAGTAGATAAAGCAAACTAGATAAAATAAATGCAAGTAACTAATTTTTTGTGTTTTTGATATAGCAAACAAGACAGTAAATAAAGTAAAGCTAGCAACTAATTTTTTTTGTGTTTTGATATAATGCAGCAAACAAAGTAGTAAATAAAATAAAGCAAGACAAAAACAAAGTAAATAGATTGAGAAGTGGAGACTCCCTTGCAGCGTGTCTTGATCTCCCCGGCAACGGCGCCGAAATTTGCGGCGTGTAGTTGACGTGGGAGTTGAAATCTTTGTGGTGTAACTTTTCTTGTCCCGGCAACGGCGCCGAAATTTGCTTGATGCGTGTAATTGACACGTCCGTTGGGAACCCCAAGAGGAAGGTGTGATGCGCACGGCGGCAAGTTTCCCTCGATTAGAAACCAAGGTTTAATCGAACCGGTAGGAGTCAAGAAGCACGTTGAAGGTTGATGGCGGCGGGATGTAGTGCGGCGCAACACCGGAGATTCGGCGCCAACGTGGAACTGCACAACACAACCAAAGTACTTTGCCCCAACGAAACGAGTGAGGTTGTCAATCTCACCGAGCTTGCTTGTAACAAAGGGTTAAACGTATTGTGTGGAAGATGATTGTTTGCAAGAAAACGAGTAAAGAACAAGTATTGCGAGCAGATTTGTATTTCGAGTATAAGAGAATGGACCGGGGTCCACGAGTTCACTAGAGGTGTCTCTCCCATAAGATAAAAGCATGTTGGGTGAACAAATTACGGTCGGGCAATTGACAAATAGAGAGGGCATAACAATGCACATACATGTCATGATAAATATAGTGAGATTTAATTGGGCATTACGACAAAGTACATAGACCGCCATCCAAGCTGCATCTATGCCTAAAAAGTCCACCTTCGGGTTATCATCCGAACCCCTCCGGTATTAAGTTGCTAACAACGAGACAATTGCATTAAGTATTGCGCGTAATGTAATCAATAACTACATCCTCGGACATAGCATCAATGTTTTATCCCTAGTGGCAACGGCACATCCATAACCTTAGGGGTTTCTGTCACTGCCCCAGATTCACGGAGACATGAACCCACTATCGAGCATAAATACTCCCTCTTGGAGTTACTAGCATCAACTTGGCCAGAGCCTCTACTAATAACGGAGAGCATGCAAGATCATAAACAACACATAGGTAATAACTTGATAATTAACATAACATGGTATTCTCTATCCATCGGATCCCGACAAACACAACATATAGCATTACGGATAGATGATCTTGATCATGTTAGGCAGCTCACAAGATCCAACAATGAAGCACAATGAGGAGAAGACAACCATCTAGCTACTGCTATGGACCCATAGTCCGGGGGTGAACTACTCACTCATCACTCCGGAGGCGACCATGGCGGTGAAGAGTCCTCCGGGAGATGAATCCCCTCTCCGGCAGGGTGCCGGAGGAGATCTCCAGAATCCCCCGAGATGGGATTGGCGGCGGCGGCGTCTCTAGAAGGTTTTCCGTATCGTGGTTCTTCGTTTTGGGGTTTTCGCGACGGAGGCTTTAAGTAGGCGGAAGGGCAACGTGGGGGGCCACACGAGGGCCCCACACCACGAGTCGGCGCGGCCGGGCACTGGGCCGCGCCGCCCTATGGTGGCGGCGCCTCGTGGCCCCACTTCGACTCCTCTTCGGTCTTCGGAAGCTTCGTGGCGAAATAGGACCACGGGCGTTGATTTCGTCCAATTCGAGAATATTTCGTTACTCGGAATTTACGAAACCAAAAACAGCGAGAAAACAACAAGCGGCTCTTCGGCATCTTGTTAATAGGTTAGTTCCAGAAAATGCACGAATATGACATAAAGTGTGCATAAAACATGTAGGTATCATCAATAATATGGCATGGAACATAAGAAATTATCGATACGTCGGAGACGTATCAGTCTCCCGTAACACCCTGCTTCTGCTTCTTCGCCAGAGGTGGACTGGGTGGTGGCGTACCCGCCGGAGGTGGACTGGGGGCGGCGTCTGCTTACCCGCCGGAGGTGGATTGGGGGGCGGCGTCGGCTAATGTGAAGGAGGTGTAGGTGGACCACCACCAGCCCCAGAGGGGGTGGACTTGTTGGGTAATTCCTCGGGGTCGGTGGACTTGGCGCCTCGCCTGGAAACTTGATGTACTTATTTTTCCATGGAACGATTTGGCGCTTGACCACTCGAAGTCTCACATCCCCTTCGGGTGTAGCATAGTCAATCTCAGGTCCTCACACCCTTGGACTATGTCATCCACCGTGACACGAGCATAGCCATCTTCAATGGGATTGTTGTGGTGGAGTGCTCCAGGTTTACAAGGTAAAGTGGTGCCGATCGCCACCTTCAAGAAAATGTTCCCCATTGGATAATGCAGCTCACATTCTTTCATAATGTCATGTACATCGTCCACGGGGTACCGAGGCTCCGGTGCACCATCGATCGTCGGTGCATTAGCACCAGCCGACTTCCGACATCCACTGCATGATCTCCATGCGGCCCTTCCGGTCTATCTTTTGATAGTGCTTCACGCACCATCTGCTTCACCTCAAATAGTTACCTTTCCATCCTCCCCAGACGATCTGCATCCCGGTCCGTCTTTCTCTTACGGCTTTTGTAACATGATTGGCCCAGTTATCACCGTCGATAATGTCCTAGTTGAAAGAGCATGCTCTATCCCTAGTGTTTTGTGTGTTTGATAAGAACACTTGAATTAGAATTTAACCATATGTGCTCGAGTGTGTAGAATCATGTTTGGCACTATGGATGATGACCCACCATCTGTTTTCATCTTGTATCTGGTTCATCTGAGTTGGGTATATGATATTTACACTTGATGGAAGAGGACACGTGAGGAGGAAGCCATTGTGTTCATGATTTGAAAGTAAGAACAAGAAATCACTCTGGGCTGGAAGTTCCGGCGCCCAGGCGGCCAGAAGTTTCGCCCACAAGGTGCCAAAGGATTTCAAACGCAAAAAGGCCAGGCCAGAAGTTTGGGGTCGGATGTATTTTTCTTCCGCCCCCTATACCGTGCGTGTGTGCCAATGGCCAAAAGTTACCCCGGATGTGAATTACATCCGGCCCACTTCAAATTGGCTAAGGACCAAGTTTGGCCAGCTATAGAATACTCGCCCGGAGGTTATCTTCCTCTGGTCCCAAATATCCGGGCCAGCCGGAAGTTCTGCCCCAAGCGCAGTTAAAGAGAAGGCCAGATATTCCAGGGGGGAGGGGGGAACTTCCGCCCCCTCGGGAGCTGCAACGGCTACAAGCCTCGTACGAGCTATAAAAGGGGGTGGGACGTTCTTCTTCCTCAAATAAGATCTGAGATTGACGAAGACTTTCTCTCACCTCCATTGTTGTTGAGCTCAAATCGAGTAGATCTCTCTCCCTAGCCCACCAAATCCCTCCCAACTTGGGAAATCGAAGGAGGGGGGCTAGATCTACCTATCTTCCCAAGAAATTTGGTGTTCCCCATACTTTTCCTTAGTGTACTTGAAAATCCTAGATCTCTTATGTGGGGGGTCCTTTTTGTTGCAGAGTATCTCATCATAGATCTTGTTGTGACTAGTTCATAATGTTGTTGGGAGCCTCCGTCCTTTGTGGAGTTTGCCTCAACCTTTTGTGAAGGAAGCGGTCTTGATTGTGGAGAAGTGAATACTCCTTTGTGGGGTGTTCACGAGGAATAAGGTGACGCCTTTGTGGCGGTTGGCACCTTCGTGGTCCACACCTCCTCAACGTAGACGTACCTCCTTTGGCAGAGGGAACTATGGTAAATACATTGTGTGTCGTCTCCGCTACCGTTCCCCTGGTTGTTTCGCTTCTTTTACACTTGATCTTTACTTGTTCCACTTGCTTGTGTGCATTGCATCATTGTAGGAATACTTTACATTTAAAAGCAATCATGTTTACATTCTGCTTCCGCATAAAAATTGAAAAAGGCTAAATACTTTCATAGCGTCTATTCACCCCCTCTATTCGTGCCTAATACCCATTCACCGGTCTACAATTTTCTTTTTGCCAACGAAGCGGACCAACAAATTAAGTGGCAACACTTGGAGAGAATTTGCCAAAAAAAAGGCTTTGAGCTTGCGCGAGGCTCTGGTTGTATCTTTACGAAGCAAATCATCCAAGGTTCTTGATGCGGGGTGGCTTTCGGACACCTCCACCTCAAGACCGTCAAGTGCAGCCCCGCCTATCGTCAACGCTACACCATGGCCGAGGAGTTTCCCAAGTGGACCGACAACCCCAACCCAAGCCACACACGTCAAGGTGAACTCTATCCTCTCTACTCTCGATCTCGGTACCCACTTGAATGGTATACTACCTCATACAAGTGTGTTATGTGTCATTAGGTATAAGTCTCATCAAGGACAGGAGGAGGAGGAGGACACACCATTGAAGAAGGAAGAAGAAGAAAGAAGGAAGAAGAAGAAAGAAGGAAGGAAGAAGAAGAGAGAAGAGGGAAAGAGAGAAGGAGGTCGGAGCCTCTACCCATGGAGGGGGCCGGAGCCTCCAGGCTTACATGGCCGGTACCACCTCCTGGTGGTGGCCATGCGCGGGAAAGGCCAGGCCGGTACTACCGGCCATGCATGGCCGGTACTACCGGGCCGAGGCTGGGCGGCACCTCCTGGCCGCGGGAGAAGAAGGGAGGCCGGTACCTCCGGCCATGGCTCCGGCCAAGGTACCGGCCGGGGCGCCCGAGCCCCAGTAACATGTGCTGCAGCTCCCCGGTACCTTGGGCGGTACCTCCGGCCGTGGTACCGCCCAGAGGCCCCGTCTCCCAGTAACTCTTCGACCAAACTGATGCTCTCCCCGGTACCTTGACCGGTACCTCCGCCAGTGGTACCGCTCGCAGGCGTTTTAGCTCAGATCTGAACCATCCATTCATCATCTAGCGGCTGTAACTTAAGTTGCTCTTTACCTAAACTACCCTTGCACGAATCTGAGCTATATGTATCTCCCGTATCCCCATTTGTTAGGGTTAGACAAGATTTGGCTTAGGATAGAACTTGAGCTTTGTCTCCCTAGGGTATCATCCCTCTGTAATCAAGGCCACCCTTGTTGTTGATTGGATTTGTGAGTGAGATTCTAGTGTGGTGCACTCTCTCTCCCTCACCGATCTCCGTCTCCAACACCGGTCTCTCACCTCGGAATTCTACCGCGGTCTCTTCCGTGGGTGATTCTATTCGGCGTGGTCCATCGAGCCACGAGGGTAAGCATCGGTTGTATCGGGTTGGTGTGCGTGCGTGTGTCCTCGTGTTCTTCGCGTTCGTCGTGTTCATCGTGTTCTTCGTTTCCCCTCTTTTCCCCTTTCGATTCCGGGTCAATTCGCGAGATCGGGCCACAAACGGGGTCTTAGACCACATCATATGGTATCAGCAGCCTTTGGTTTCCGCGGATTTGACCCTCCACCCACCCAATTCCGTCTCTAAAAATTTTCCCCAAAAATCCCCAAAAATAGCCCTAATTTGCCTTTGAGAGGGGATTTGGTGACTAGGTGTATACGTGAGCACCCTCTAGATGCCACACGATCTGCGTTGAGATCCGGTTCTCGTCCATTAGATCTGTTGCCTTGACGTTGTCTTATCCATCGCTAAGCGTACTTGGCGTGGGTCCTACGTGATTTGAAAGTGCATCTGGCCCACAATTTGAATTCAAAAAGGTGGGTCCTACGTGATTTGGAAGTGTTGTCAGTGCTGATATGGTTTGCTAACCCAAGAATGGTGGTAACAGTGGATTGCTAGATGTGACACGTGTCAACCAATGGATGCGTGCTCACGTATACACCCGGTCACCAGGCTTCATCCGATTTGCCTTTTGATGGATCTGCGATTTTGTTGCGTTTTGAGTGGTTTTGGTCCATTGATTCGGTGTCCCTAGTGTTGATCTACTATTTCCCCCACTTTCTATCCACAAATTCCTTCGATTTTCGAGTGTTGGGTCATTTGGATTTGGATTTGGGGAAGAACAGGAGAGAGAAAGAGGTGTGCACGTGAGCTCCCAGGAAGAGAAGAAGGCTGAGCGGTACCTCCGGGTGGAGGCTCCACCCGTGCACGAGCGGTACCTCCGGGTGGAGGCTCCACCCTCCACTACCGCTCCTCCTCCCGAAGGCCGGCCACCACCACCATCTCCACCCCACCACCGCCGACCACCACCTCTCCTCTCCGCAGCCGGCAAGCACCGCCACCCCCCTAATCATCGGCAAACACCGCCACCCCCTTAATCACCGGCAAGCACCGCCACCCTCCCAAACCATCGGGAAACACCACCGCGGCAAACCACCACCACCGCCGCCACCGCAAGCTCACCGATACCGCCATCGGCATACCACCGGCAAACATCGCCGCTGCCCCACCACCACCACCGCACCGCCGCTAGCTCACCGATATCACCACCGGCATACCACCGCCATCGACGCCAAGCTACTTTGACCCGACTTTTCTCCTAACTTGTGTTTGCTTGTTCCGGTTTGAGTGCCTTGTTTGTGAAACTAACCCGCAGCTCCGAAGCAAGCGACGACATC
Organism: Lolium rigidum; assembly: GCF_022539505.1. NCBI lineage: Eukaryota > Viridiplantae > Streptophyta > Magnoliopsida > Poales > Poaceae > Lolium > Lolium rigidum. The sequence continues at coordinate 207,166,827 of NC_061512.1, read as the reverse complement.
CTCGGCACCCGAACTTGCAAACGTACTCTTGACACCACCGCCATCATCGCAAGTTGTGTGTTCCGACACCGCCTAACATTTTCATCTAGGTATAACTTGCTCCCCACCTTGTAACCCCTCTTCTTTTGCGATCTATCCTATCGAGCATTGCTTATTGAGTGTTGCGAGACATTGCACGTGGCCCCGATTGTGAGGTGTGTGCGTAGTGTGGAGTCAAGCTTCTAAGCAAAACTCGTGTGGCAAGATAGCAAAAGCGAGCTAACGCTAACATAGAGCGTGAAAAAGAAAGAAAAGCACAAAAAGAGTGCAAGTGCCATCATACATACAAAAGTGTACAAAGTGCCACCATAGATACAAAAGAGTGCAAGTGCCACCAAATACAAAAGAGAAAAAGCTTTTAAGCAAAAGAGAGAAAAGAGAAGAGAGGCTACGTGTGAATCTTGTTGTCTCTTCATTTGCAACCAAAGCTTTGATCTCTTCTTGTGTTAGTGTGACACCGAGCACCCTTGCTTAAGGGCTTCTTACACTTTTCCGCTCACTTTTGGTTGCACTAACCCCGCTTATCCCGTGTGTGTGTTCCACATCTTTTCCGTGTTTATAGTGATCATCGCTTTGACATTTGATATTTTTGGACTTCACCCACTCTTGACAATACACTTGATTTCGGATTTCGTCTTTTGGCTTTCCACCATACTCACCTAACACCATATTTGCTAGCTTTTGCGTGTGTTTTTGTGTGAGTTCCCGATACAATTGATTTTGACCTCGGCTTGTTGGATCACCCCGATCTTATCATACCACGGTAAGGTTGCGAGGTAGTGTTCTTCCACTAACATACACCATATAGATACCATCGTGCTAACATGGATAGCGAAGATGAGGATATGGAGGAGTACATGGAGCACTACGAGGAGGATACCTCTTCAAGCACCGCGGATGTGGAGGAACATGTGGAGCTCGACACCGACTCTAGCTCCTCGAGCATCGCCGACATGACCGACATCGAGGAGCTCTACTCCGACAAGGGCTCAACAAGCATGGACGACATGGTGGAGCGCCACCTTGAGGACGACATCGAGGAGCTCTACTTCGACAATGGCTCAACAAGCATGGACGACTTCGACGAGCTCTACATCGACAATGGCCCACCAAACATGGATGACATGGTGGAGCAACACCACGACTATGACATCGACGACATGGTGGAGCAACGCCACTCCTACGACATCGACACCGTGACGGAACCTCACCTCAACCCCACCATGAGCAACGTCGGTGCTCCCACATACCCCTACTTGGCCAATGGAGCTACATATGAAGATGGAGGACCTCCACGATGGCACCATCATATGGATCGTCAAGAGCGTCCCCATCATGAGCGTCATCGACACACTCCTCCGAGCTCCACAAGGCGCCACCATGAGAGTGCTTATGCACAAGATCGTCGACTTCAAGTACACCATATGGAGCATCAAGAGCGTCCTCAACATGATCGTCATCGACCCTCTTCTCCAAGCTCCACAAGGCGCCGCAAGCAACATGCCAAGTCGCATGAGCCATCATCTAGGCATGGCAAGGACCGTCATCGACTCACACCATCTCATGATAGTCGTCGACCACTACCACCTCATGGTCTACATCGACATATGTCACCACATGAGCTTCGCCGCCACAAGCCACTTCATGATCGCCATCAACCAACATCCCCCAAGGATCTTCGACGACACTCATCAAGACATGGTGATGAAGCACGACGACGAGAGCCTCATATGGCCACTTCCACCTCTTGCGCCACCACCACAATGGCCTCTAGCTCGTCATATGCCTATGGACTCCGATGCTACAAGTGCAAGCAACAAGGCCACCCTCCACGGGAATGTCCCAATCTCCTATGCGAGGTATGCAAGGCCAAGGGTCACATGGCATGGCAATGCACATCGACGAGCACCGACATGCTCCACTTCGACGAGCTACAAGCCCAAGCCACCAAGACGCCTACGGCGCCCACACTTCAAGATGAAGACCTCCAAGGCCATCGCAAGGATGATGTGGATCCGAGCCTAGCTCTCCACGACACTACGGCGCCACCGATGGAGGACGACTTGGGAGGCGATGAAGTTGAGATGGTTGAGCATGGGAATTTCCCTTCAACCAAGGAGGCGCATGGAGATGAGAACGTCGAGCCTACTCCCCTATGCTTCATTGATGAGTTGGTACCAATCCCATGTGAGCATGAGAGCCACTTAGCCCACTTGAGTGAGAGTGATAGTGAGTTGAGTGACTTCCACCCCATATGTGAGTTTGAGCGCTTCCGTTTGGAGGACATGAGTGATACACAAAGTGAGTTAAGAGAGGTAGATGATAGGTCCATGGAGGACATCACATTTGCTAACACATTAACCTCTCCCTCGTTTGTGTCTTCTTATGTTGCACTAGGTTCCACGGAGGACGAGTTCCCGATCATGGAGAAGATGTACATGGTGCATGAAGATGATGATATCCCACCATGCTTGCTTCAAGACGGACATGTCGACCACATGGATCCTCCTACCTCCACAACACCTACCTCAAATGAGTCGGCCTACAAAGGTAACAACATAGGTGTTGATGATGCCATGATCCCACTAGTGGACATGATGCCTTTGGAATGCATGCATGATCTCGATGATCCATTTGCTACTTCACATGCTACTTTCATTTTCCCATGCGATACTTTGCTTAACATTGTTGATCATGTGGAATTGATTGCTTGTGATACCATGACCATGCCATGCTACGAGAGTTTCACTTTTTCCCCGCTTGCTTGCCATAATGATCATGCTTGTGTTGTGACACCCTTGATGAACACTAGCTCTTTCCATAGGGTTGTCGACAACAATGATAACATGTTCCGCATGCTTTGCCCCAAATGTTTACACCATTCCATGATCCTTGCATCCAAGATTGTGAACAATTGCTCTTTCTTATGCTTGGTATGCAAGAATGCTTATTTCATTGTCCACGAGATGGCCCCCATAGCCTTCTCACTTGTTGATGATCATGAGTTACCACATGCCACGAATGCACCTTCATGCCATACGCACTATCGCCATGCATTTCATACTATCTTACTTGACACTAATGGTGATGTGCACAAGACATGGAACATCATAATGGATGATGTGTTCCTCTACCATGCACACACGCTTTTTGTTTTCTCTTTTGTGTGTATAGGTACCCGAATGACAACTTCCACCGCTACGGAGCATGAGCTCATGAAACGCGCAATTGAGAGCTACCCCAACACGGACAAGATACATGATCCAACCAATGGGATTCACGCCAAAGGGTATGTTCCCAAACGCCTTCGCTTTCGTGTGTTTCCGGCTTGTCTTGTCGAGCTTCCGGTTTGGTCCAATGCCTCGTCACCTCTTTTGTTTCTTTTGCAACATATCTTGACACATCTTGTTGGCACAATGATTGTTGTATGTCTTAATATTATCATCATACACCCCGAGAATCTTAAGGACCATGGCATACATGTGAGAGACACCTTATGCATCTTGTGCCACATGTCACTCATGAAGTTGCTCTTCTTTGGATTTCTCATTTCATCTTTGGCAATTGAAATGGATGCTTTGACACTTGAGGATACCCATACTTGGCTCACGCCAACCATACTTTCCCAAGCTAGAAGTTTCCATCTCTTTGCCATTGCACATAACAATTTTGCCCAAAATTTTGCCGCCGATACTTGCCTTTTGATTGTTCCATTTGTGTGGGACAATGCTACACATCACATTTTTGACACTTTACAAACCAAACTTTTACATGCACAAACTTTTGCCCCAACAAATTTTGGATACATCGACACTCTTTTGGTTCCCATTTTTGCCAAATGCCTCTTGGAGAAACGACTTGATGCTTCGTATTTGATTGAGAGCCTCTTGTTCGCCGATCACCAAATTGGCATCCACAAGCTTTCCGTTCGCAAGTTGTTTTTCCCCAAGTTCTTCTTCGACCGCTTCATCGACAAACAAACTCCCAAGTACTTGGTGAGCAAGACGTTTACCATCTCGGACCTCTCGCCACAACATGGAGATGAGGAGGAACAAGAGTCGAGGACGACTCTTCCCCAAGGGGGGGGAGATGATGCGGGGTGGCTTTCGGACACCTCCACCTCAAGACCGTCAAGTGCAGCCCCGCCTATCGTCAACGCTACACCATGGCCGAGGAGTTTCCCAAGTGGACCGACAACCCCAACCCAAGCCACACACGTCAAGGTGAACTCTATCCTCTCTACTCTCGATCTCGGTACCCACATGAATGGTATACTACCTCATACAAGTGTGTTATGTGTCATTAGGTATAAGTCTCATCAAGGACAGGAGGAGGAGGAGGACACACCATTGAAGAAGGAAGAAGAAGAAAGAAGGAAGAAGAAGAAAGAAGGAAGGAAGAAGAAGAGAGAAGAGGGAAAGAGAGAAGGAGAGAAGGAGGTCGGAGCCTCTACACATGGGGAGGCCGAAGCCTCCACCCATGGAGGGGGCCGGAGCCTCCAGGCTTACATGGCCGGTACCACCTCCTGGTGGTGGCCATGCGCGGGAAAGGCCAGGCCGGTACTACCGGCCATGCATGGCCGGTACTACCGGGCCGAGGCTGGGCGGCACCTCCTGGCCGCGGGAGAAGAAGGGAGGCCGGTACCTCCGGCCATGGCTCCGGCCAAGGTACCGCTGGGGCGCCCCGAGCCCCAGTAACATGTGCTGCAGCTCCCCGGTACCTTGGGCGGTACCTCCGGCCGTGGTACCGCCCAGAGGCCCCGTCTCCCAGTAACTCTTCGACCAAACTGATGCTCTCCCCGGTACCTTGACCGGTACCTCCGCCAGTGGTACCGCTCGCAGGCGTTTTAGCTCAGATCTGAACCATCCATTCACCATCTAGCGGCTGTAACTTAAGTTGCTCTTTACCTAAACTACCCTTGCACGAATCTGAGCTATATGTATCTCCCGTATCCCCATTTGTTAGGGTTAGACAAGATTTGGCTTAGGATAGAACTTGAGCTTTGTCTCCCTAGGGTATCATCCCTCTGTAATCAAGGCCACCCTTGTTGTTGATTGGATTTGTGAGTGAGATTCTAGTGTGGTGCACTCTCTCTCCCTCACCGATCTCCGTCTCCAACACCGGTCTCTCACCTCGGAATTCTACCGCGGTCTCTTCCGTGGGTGATTCTATTCGGCGTGGTCCATCGAGCCACGAGGGTAAGCATCGGTTGTATCGGGTTGGTGTGCGTGTGTGTGTGTCCTCGTGTTCTTCGCGTTCGTCGTGTTCATCGTGTTCTTCATTTCCCCTCTTTTCCCCTTTCGATTCCGGGTCAATTCGCGAGATCGGGCCACAAACGGGGTCTTAGACCACATCAGTTCTATGTCTATGTGACCTGCAACGACCGAAGTAAATAAGGAGATCGTTGATACTATCTATGATAGATATAATAAATATTGTAACTTGCTAGTTATTGTTGATACTCTGTGCTAACAGATTTTCCTAGTTATTGTTGATGACGTCTCAGTATGTGGTTAATGTTGGTACTATCTTATATTTACTAATTGGAGACTCCTCACAAACCACCACGTTAATCATGAAAATCTTATATTTACTAATTGGAGACTCCTCACAAGTCACAAGCCACCACGTTAATCCTAAAAATTAAGAATTTGTATCCATCCGATTAATATATGACGCGATTTCAGCCATCGGATTGAGTATTAGATGCGTCCTTTCCTTGATAGGCACACGAGTCGTCGTCTCTAATCAGGTCTCTACCAGTTTCGATGGAAAACAAAACGGCCAAGGAAAATCTGAGCGTGAAGAAATCCTTCAAGATTTGGCAACGAAAAGTTCCACTGGTAGAAAAACAGGCTTCCGGGAAGCCCCATAAGTCGCGAAGGTAAAGGAACCGCGACTAATGGGGTCTTTAGTCGCGGTTCGTGTGGCGAACCGCGACCAAAGGCCCGGGCCCGTGGCGCACGGTGGCCAGCTGGTGCACGTGGGGGCTTTAGTCGAGGTTGGCCGGGCCAACCGCGACTAAAGGTGCCCGAAGGCCTTTAGTCGCGGTTGGCCGGGCCAACCGGGACTAAAGCCCCTCCCCTATATATACCCATCCAGCAGCCAACACTTAGCCATTTGGAGCCATTCTCTTCACAAACTTCACAAGTGAGTGTTAGGTTTGCTTTTGGTTCCTCTTATGCACATAAGGTGTTTGATGAAATGCCCCAAGAGCATGAAACAAACATGATATGAAGTGTTGGAGCCACACTTGAGCTTTCTCATTTATTTTTTCCTCCTCGATCGCGGTTAGCAACTTGAACCTTTGATGTGTCATTGATAAAATATGCATGTGTGTGTAGTTCATTGTTTAATTTATATTGTTTGTAGCTAGTTAGTTTAACAAATGCATGATGGTTAATTATATATTTTATATTATAATAATGCGGATGAATCGGCAATGGATGTACGGTAACCAACTCTCCGGCGAGTTCGAGTACGGGTTTGAAAGATTTCCTCGTAGTGGCTAATGCGAACAAGCGAGGGGGTTTTGTTATCCGTCCATGTGTTAACCGTAAGAATCGGAAGGGTTACTCTTCCTCAAGAGATGTTCACATGCACCTGCTTCGGCACGGTTTCATGCCAAGCTATAATTGTTGGACCAAGCATGGAGAAAGAGGGGTTATAATGGAAGAAGATGAAGAAGGGGATGATTTCATCGATGAAAGCTATCTTGCTCATTTCGGTGATACTTTCATGGAGGATGCTCGAAGGTGAAGGGGAAGGTGAAGGGAAGGTGAAGAAGAGGCACGTGATGATCCCGTTGATGATCTTGGTCGGACCATTGCCGATGCACGGAGACGGCTGCGAACCGAAAAGGAGAGGGAGAATTTGGATCGCATGTTAGAGGATCACGGGAAGGCGCCGTACCCCGGATGCGATGATGGTCCGAAAAAGTCTGGGCTGCACACTGGATTTGTCTGAAATGGAAGGCACGAGCAGGTGTAGCTGACTCGGCATTTGAAAACTTGCTGAAAATGTTGAAGAATATGTTTCCAAAGAATAAGGAGTTGCCCGCCGATACGTACGAAGCAAAGAAGGTTGTCCGCCCTCTAGGTTTAGAGGTTACGAAGATACATGCATGCATCAACGATCGCATCCTCTACCGCGGTGAATACGAGAATTTGAATGAATGCCCGGTATGCACCTGCATTGCGTTATAAGATCGAGGCGATGACCCCGGTGACGATGTTGAGGGCCGAAACCCGGAAGAGGGTTCCCGCCAAGGTGATGTGGTATGCTCCTATAATACCACGGTTGAAACGTCCGTTCGGGAACAAAGAGCATGCCAAGTTGTTGGGATGGCACAAAGAGGACCGTAAGTCGGACGGGGAGTTGAGACACCCGCGGATGGAACGCAATGGAGAAAGATCGACAGAGAGTTCAAAGATTTTGCGTACCGACGCAAGGAACATAAGATTTGGTCTAAGTACGGATGGCATGAATCCTTTTGGCGAGCGAGCTCCAGCCATAGCACCCGGCCCGTGACTCTATGCATCTACAACCTTCCTCCTTGGTTGTGCATGAAGCGGAAGTTCATTATGATGCCGGTGCTCATCCAAGGTCCGAAGCAACCCGGCAACGACATCGATGTGTACCTAAGGCCATTAGTTGATGAACTTTTACAGTCGTGGGGCAGACCCGGTGTCCGTGTGTGGGATGAGCACAAAGAAGAGGAATTTGACCTACGAGCGTTGCTTTTCGTAACCATCAACGATTGGCCTGCTCTTAGTAACCTTTCGGGACTCGTCAAATAAGGGATACAATGCATGCACGCATCGCTTACATGAGACCGAAAGTGTACATTTGCCAAATTGTAAGAAGAACGTGTACCTTGGGCATCGTCGATTTCTTCCGAAAGGTCATCCGAGTAAGAAAGAAAGGCAAGCATTACAACGGCAAGGCAGATCACCGGCCAAAGCTCGCGGAACACACTCGGTGCTCGAGGTATTTGATATGGTCAAGGATTTGAAAGTCATCTTTGGAAAGGGTCCTGGCGGACAATCGGTTCCGAAGGGAGCCGACGGGCACGCAGCCATGTGGAAGAAGAAATCTATATTACGGGAGCTAGAATATTGGAAAGTCCTAGAAGTCCGCTCTGCAATCGACGTGATGCACGTTACGAAGAATATTTGCGTGAACCTCCTAAGCTTCTTGGGCGTGTATGGGAAGTCAAATGATACAAAGGAAGCACGGCAGGACCAGCAAAGTTTGAAAGACCCTGATGACCTGCATCCGGAACGGTTTCAAGGTCGTGCCAGCTACGCTCTGACCAAAGAAGAGAAGGTCATCTTTTTTGAATGCCCGAGCGGTATGAAGGTCCCGTCCGGATTCTCGTCCAATATAAAGGGAATAATAAACATGGCGGAGAAAAAGTTCCAAAACCCGAAGTCTCACGACCGCCACGTGATTATGACGCAATTGCTTCCGATTGCTTTGAGGGGCTCTGCCGGAAAATGTTCGAGTAGCCATTGTGAAGCTATGTGCATTCCTCAATGCAATCTCTCGGAAGGTAATCAATCCGAAGTTCTACCACGGTTACGGAACGATGTGATCCAATGTCTTGTCAGTTTCGAGTTGGTGTTCCCGCCATCCTTCTTCAATATTATGATGCACCTCCTGGTTCACCTAGTCGATGAGATTTCCATTCTCGGTCCTGTATTTCTACACAATATGTTCCCCTTCGAGAGGTTCATGGGAATATTAAAGAAATATGTTCGTAACCATGCTAGGCCAGAAGGAAGCATCGCCAAGGGCTATGGAAATGAGGAGGTAATTGAGTTTTGTGTTAACTTTGTTCCTGACCTTAAGCCGATTGGTCTTCCTCGATCGCGGCACGAGGGGAGACTAAGTGGAAAAGGCACGATCGGAAGGAAATCAACGATCTGTATGGACGGCCATTCTCCGATCGAAGCACACCACACGGTTCCGACCAATTCCAGCTTGGTGGCTCCGTACTTTGAGAAACACAAGAATATTTTACGCTCGGACAACCTCGGGAAGCCTGAATCCTGGATTAGGAAGGCCCACATGGAGACTTTCGGCGGTTGGTTGAGAAAACATTTAATGAGTGACGAAGATGTTGTAGATCAGCTTGTACATGTTGGCCAAGACACCATCTTCGACTATAACGACTTTCCAAGGGTACGAGATAAATGGGAATACATTTTACACGATCGCCCAAGATAAAAAGAGCACCAACCAAAACAGTGGTGTCCGCTTTGATGCGAGCAACCGAGAATGGGCAAAAGGTCACATATTATGGTTACATAGAGGAGATATGGGAACTTGACTATGGACCCTCCTTTAGGGTCCCTTTGTTCCGGTGCAAATGGTTCAAGCTAACGAGGAGGTGGGGTAAAGGTGGACCAGCAATACGGAATGACAATGGTGGATTTCAACAATCTTGGTTACCTTGACGAACCATTCGTCCTAGCGAAAGATGTCGCTCGGGTTTTCGATGTGAAGGACATGAGTAGCAAACCGAGAAAACGGAAAGATAAGAAAACGATCGGTACATCATGCGATGATCCAAAGCGCCACATTGTTCTTTCGGGGAAAAGAAACATCGTGGGAGTGAAGGACAAGACAGGACATGTCGAGAAGATTATAATATGTTTGCTGAAATTCCGCCCTTCAAAGTGAACACCGACCCAAGCATTAAGTTAAATGATGAGGATGCTCCATGGATACGGCACAATCGTAAGCAAGCAGGGACACAAGGAAAGAAATGATGTGTAATAATTTATTGTATCAAACTTTGTTGAATGGATCATATGAATTATATTACCCGTGATGTGTTTGGTGTCCATTTTCGAATGATTCAATTGACTCGAGATAGCACTGATGATACATGAAATTTGGAGTGATTCGATCATACTCCTGCATACAGGAAATTTGGAGTGACTAAGTCATACTCCTGCATACAGGAAATTTGGAGTGACTAAGTCATACTCCTGCATAAATTAATTTTGGAGTGATTTAGTCATACTCCTGCCTAGGCGTATAATATGCATACTCGTAGTCTTCATAGCCGCCGCCGTTGTACTGGTAGTCGTCGCCTTCTAAGTTGCCGGCGTCGTCGTCCGCTCGTTGTCGTCGGTCGTCGTCGGGCGGTGCTCGTGGCTCGAACCGAGGGTAGCGCGGGCGGGGGATATCGCCGGCCGTGATGTAGTCCATGACGCTCCGCGAGTCCGGCCGTACCACCATAGCCGACGGCCGGCCTCGTGGAAGTTTCCGGGAGGCGGACCGTCCTCCTCATACCCGGCGAGCGCCCTCTCACGCCGATTGATGAAGAAGGCGTCCCAAGTATGCTGGTTATCGGGATGCCGGCGGGGATTCATCCGCTGCTCCGGCGTGAGGTCGAGGTAGTAGTGGTTCGTGATGGCCGCCGGCGCGCGCGCACTCGAGGGACGGGAGGGACCGGCACGCCGCCGGCGCTTAGGCTCCGGCCGGCGAGGACGCGGTAGCTCGGTGGGCAAGGGTAGTTCGAGGCGCAAAGCTCCTCCACTGCGCCGGTAGGTTAGAGTGGGTGCGGTGGAAGCCATGAGAGAGTGATGAGAGATTGTAGAGATGTGATAATGCTGGCCAAGCTGGGCTACCTATATGTAGTGACAAATGGCGGGAAAAATGGGAGCGGGAAGACGGAGGCGGGAAGAAAGAGGCGGGAAGAAAGTGGCGGGAAGAAAGAGGCGGGAAGAAAGTGGCGGGAAGAAAGTGGCGGGAAGAAAGTGGTGGGAAGAAAGTGGCGGGAAGAAAGTGGCGGGAAGAAAGAGGCGGGAAGAAAGTGGCGGGAAGAAAGTGGCGGGAAGAAAGAGGCGGGAAGAAAGTGGCGGGAAGAAAGTGGCGGGAAGTATTTTTTTGATTTTTTGATATATTATTTGTATTTTTAAGAATTTGAATTGAATTAGTTTTATTTTTCTGATTTTTTGGATATATTATTTGTATTTTTAAGAATTTGAATTGAATTAGTTTTATTTTTCTGATTTTTTGGATATATTATTTGTATTTTTAAGAATTTGAATTGAATTAGTTTTATTTTTCTGATTTTTTTGATATATTATTTGTATTTTTAAGAATTTGAATTGAATTAGTTTTATTTTTCGATTTATTTGATATATTTTTTGTATTTTTAAGAATTTGAATTGAATTAGTTTTATTTTTCTGATTTATTTGATATATTATTTGTATTTTTAAGAATTTGAATTGAATTAGTTTTATTTTTCTGATTTTTTTGATATATTATTTGTATTTTTAAGAATTTGAATTGAATTAGTTTTATTTTTCTGATTTTTTTGATATATTTTTTGTATTTTTAAGAATTTGAATTGAATTAGTTTTATTTTTATGATTTATTTGATATATTTTTTGTATTTTTAAGAATTTGAATTGAATTAGTTTTATTTTTATGAATTTTTTGATATATTATTTGTATTTTTAAAATTTTGAATTGAATTAGTTTTATTTTTCTGAATTTTTTGATATATTATTTGTATTTTTAAAATTTTGAATTGAATTAGTTTTATTTTTCCGAGTTTTTCTGTATTTTTAACATTTTTAAAAACAAAAAGTAATTCGAAAAATACCTTTAGTCGCGGTTGGCCTCGCCAACCGCGACTAAAGGTCCGTGCGCGCGCGGAACGAAAAACCGGCGAAAAAAGCCTTTAGTCGCGGTTGGGTTGGCCAACCACGACTAAAGGGTACCCTTTAGTCGCGGCTCTCCTCCCCAACCGCGACTAAAGTGGGGGGGGCTATAAATAGTTTTCCCGAACCGTCGCCAAACACATCGTCTTCTTCGCCGCTCTGCTCCGTCTCTCTGCCGATCGAGAGCTCGCCGCGCACCGCGCCTCGCCGTCGCCGAGCCTCGCCGTCGCCGCGCAGACGCCGTCGCCGCCGCCCTCCGCGTACGTGTACCGCGCGCCCGTGTCGATCCGTACTGTAACGCCCGCGCGCGCGCGTCGCCGGCCGGCCGCCCCTCGTCATCACCGGCGCAGAGAAAGAGAGAGGATAGGCGCCAGGCCGCCGCCGCCGCTCTGCTCGCCCCGGGGGCGCTCTGCTCGCCGGCGGCCGCCGCGTGTGCGCGCATGAGAGAGAGAGGGGAGGAGCGCGCGCAGACGAGAGCCCCGGCCTGCCTTTTTTTTCTTTTTTTTTAGTTTTTTTGTTTTTTACTTTGTGTAACTATAAGTTTTTTTAATTAAAAACTAGTAAAAATGCAACTACAACTTTGACTTAATAAAAATTGAACTAAAATGGGTACTAAAAAAGAACTAAAATTTTGACTTAATTAAAAGCTTTGACTTAATTAAAAACTTTGTCTAAAAAAAGAACTAAAATTTTGACTTAATAAAAATGAACTAAAATTTTGACTTAATAAAAAATGAACTAAAATTGACGCCGTCAACGCGCCAACGCCGTCAACGCTAACTCTATTCAAACGCCGTCAACGCGCCAACGCCGTCAAGATGCGGAGTGTATTAAATGAGAAAGCTCAAGTGTGGCTTAATAAAAAATGAACTAAAATTTTGACTTAATAAAAAATGAACTAAAATTGTAACGCCATACCGTCGCCAAACGCCGTCAACGCGCCAACGCCGTCAACGCTACCTCTATTCAACGCGCCAACGCCAACGCTACCTCTATTCAACGCGCCAACGCCAACGCCGTCAACGCGCCAACGCCAACGCGCTCGTCCTCGCATCCCTCTTCCGCGACACCCTCTCCCACCCCTTCCTCGCCCCTCCTTTTGCCACCGCTATTTCACCACCGCCACCGGTCTCTCGGTCACTTTTAAAATAACTTAACAAAAGTTTGTCACTTTTAAAATAACAAAAATAACTTAACCACCGCACGTATACGGAGGGGCCAGCGCTCGTCGCCCCCTCCGTATACGCGCGGTGTTTTTTTTGGGATCGAGAGGGGGCGGCGAGGGTTATGTGTCCTCGGCACCGCCACCGCCCTTTCGCCACCGCCACCGGTCTCTCGGTCACGCGGTCACTGCGTCCCCCCTCTCGCCTCCCTCGTCGCCCTCTCTCGTTTATATGTAGAAGAGATGTGATAATGCATATACACAATTAATTTGTTTTTACTACATGTTTTCGGGATCGACATATGGCGGACGATAGAGCTGACCCGATTATGGACAACTATGATCCGGACGCCGAAGAACATATCTTCGGCATCATAAAAGGCGATGTTCTATATGTGCCGACCGGACAAGAAGAAGATGATATCTCTTCTTATCCGAACTTTGAGGGTGAAGATGAAGGGCATGGTCGACAAGATGGTGCCGAAGAAACGTCGATAAACGACGATCTTCGGTTGGAAGTAGCAACCACCTCCGGCGCCGAGGTATATATATATACATTGAGCCTCCGGTGATACAAACTCACCGATTTGAATAAATATGTGTGTACTAACGCGCGCGCCTCTCTTTCTTATTTTAGCCCTCGGCCGGAACGTCGAAACAATCGAGTACGTCGTCGTCAAAGCGTGGCGCAACCAAGACGATGAAAGCGGGAGAAACATGCACCATCGATGTTGTCGAGGAAGCAACCGGCAGGCCGCCGGAGCCCAGCAAGAACGCCACCAAGTTTGTCAGCCAATGCGGAGCCGTTGTTAGAGACAACGTCTCCATCACCGTCCAGGAGTGGAATGAGCCAAAGAAGGCACGTGTTGGTTTCACTTTTGTCGATAAGAGAACAAAAAAATATTGCTTCAAAAAGCTTATGGAACATTTCGTTCTACCTCCGGAATACCGCAAATACGATGAGGAGGGTAACAAGATTGCGGAAAACAAGGAGAGGTGCAAGCTAGTCAAACAGTTCGCTCTTTCTAGGATGGCCAACGCATTCCGGAAATACAAGCAAAATCTAGCCCATGACTTTGTCAAGCCGGGCAAGACTCCGGATTTCAAAGGACAATATGAGAAACTGCAACATGATTGGCCGAATTTGTGAAGCAAAAGAAATCGGAGCGAGTTCCTTGAAATATCGAAAAAAAATAAGGATAATGCGGCCAAGAAGGAGTACAATCATAAAATGGGGCCAGGAGGGTATCGCTTTTGGCAGCCTAGGTGGGAGAAGATGGAGAACGAGCCGAGGGCGCGAGGAATCCGTCCGAGTACGGAGGGATGGGACCCAAGGGCCAAAAGCTGGTGGTACGGGCATGGGGGATCGCTGAACCCGGAGACATGGGAGTGTGTTTACCAGGGAAAAATAATTACACCCACCCAAAAGCTTATTGAGGCAATGAGGGATGCTCAAGAGGGGAGGATCAAGTTCAACAGAGAAAACGACGCCCTGACAAAAGCCCTCGGGAATCCTTAACACGGAGGACGTGTACGAGGCATGGGGCACATTCCGTGGAAAATAGGGTTCCCCGAACGATGACCCGTACGGTTACAGAAGCCGTAAGAGAAAGATGGATCGGGAAGCAGATGTTGTGGCGCGGTTGGCATCGGAAATGGATGTCATGAAGAAAACCGTGAGTGTACTAGTAGCCGAAAGAGATGCAGCTCGGGCGGAGCATGAAGATCATGCATTGGATCTCGGAAGCCAGCCGCGGAGAAGCAGCGTGGCTTCCACGGAGGCCCCATCGGCTGGTGCACCGACGATCGAAATTCACTGCACCGGAGCCTCCGGTGGTCGAAATTACTGCACCGGAGCCTCCTCGCTACCCCGTGGACGATATAAAGGAGATGAAAGCATGTCATCCGTATTATCCTATCGGGAACATGTCCATGAAGGTAGCCATCGGCGGTGCTTTACCACCTGGAGCACTCCACCACAACAACCCCATTCAAGATGGCTATGCTCGTGTCACGGTGGAGGACATAGTCCAAGGGTTTGAGGACACTGGACATTGACATTGCTACACCGAAGGGGCGACAAGACTTGGAGATGTCAAGCGCCGAGTTCATTCTATGGCGAAGAAGTTTATCAAGTTTCCGGGCGAGGCGCCAACAAGTCCACCCCCTACGGTGGTGGTGGTGGCGGCGGTGGCGGTGGTGGTGGTGGTGCTTCACCTACACCTCCTTCACGAGGGCCGACGCCGCCCCCAATTCACCTCCGGCGGGTAGCGGCCGCCGCCCCTAGTCCGCCCGGGCGGGTAAGCGAACGCCACCCCCCAATCCACCTCCGGCGAAGAAGCGAAGCAGCAGTCTCGGATTATTAACCCGGACCCTTACGTACCTAAGAAAACAAAGGTACCGGAGGTATCACTGAAGCCTCTCCCCACGAGGCCTTGGGAATGTAGTGCCGAGGAAGTCGAGGCGGGCGCGGCTGCTGATTTAGAGAAATGGAAGGCGAGTTGCAAGAAGAAAATAGAGGGCGAGCCCAAGCCAGTATTTTCTGATGAGCAAAAGAAGTGGGCTAAGTTATTTTTGAACACACCGTCCCAAGCCGCAAAGAATCTGCCTGACGACTATGCACGTGAACTTCGTAGGCAAGCACTCGCGTTCAAGAGGAACCAAGAGTTGGCGGAGAAGCAGGAGAAGAAAGCCTTGGAGGAGGCCGAGAAAAAATTAGAAAGGGGGAAAGAAGTTGCCCAGCTCGGGGAACAAAGTTGACAATCGATCGCCCCGCTCATAGTGCAAGCCGCCGGTCCGGATGCCCCCGATATCATAGCAGCTGCGGCAGCACATGGATTGACTGTAACGAGTGCCAGAGAACAAGCGGCCACCTTAGGTATCACTCTTCGTGCACTCGTTAGGCCTTGATGAGGCGCCAATGAAGGACGTAGTATTTACATATGTGAAGAATGGCCCTCTCGTCGAGCTCGCGCGAGAAGAGGATCTACCTCGACAAATGAAAGGTCCGCTAAATTGGTACAAGAGTTACATAAAACTTAAAAACGCCAAAGACTATATTTATGCGGAAGTTAGACATGAGCATCACTTCAAACATTACTATATAACAATTCATCGGAGTGAATTGTTCCAGCTGTTCAATCTGCGCGACCTCGACAAATCTATCATCGGTTGCTACGTTCGTAAGTGATTTATTAATTTCTACCCCATCTCGTTCATTGCCTGCACTATATATTGTCCTAACTATCTTGTTGTGTACGCTATTATGCAGAATGAAGAAGCGGGAAATGCAAATAAGGAACATCCATGATGTTGGGTTCATTGACCCACACATCGTTAATTCATATGTGTTAGAACACCACCCCGCCGACGTGGAGGAAGACTCGTGGCGGTTTCTTAGAAAACAGGAACTCAAAAGTGATATTCTATTTCCTTACCATTTTGGGTGAGTGTTTCGTCTTGAGCACATTCTCTTTTGTTTACTCCATGCATGGTATGTGGCTAATCGATGAGTTATATATGCATGACTCGTGCATGTATCGTGTCCGCAGGTTCCACCGGATTCGATGGTAATTCAATTTCACACCTCCACAGTTCTCGTCCACGACTCTCTGAATATGGATGCGGCGCTTTGGGCCGACATGAGAAAAATGATGCAAAAGTAATTGTTTTCATTCATTTGCGCTCTATATCGATCGGCCTATTTCGTTCATCATTTCCTAATATCAAGTAACTAATTAATAACTCTCTTGTTCATTTAATTTTCTTTGCCTCGTAGGGTTTGGAGAAGGTTCGTAGATGAAAAGGTCGGTGAATTCAAAAAAGAGCTACATTTTAAAAGGGCGATGCGGACGACTGGGGATATTCAGCCACCGGGGACCAATCTATGTGGATACTATGTTTGTGAGAGGATCCGGAGATACACCAATGAGCGGGACCGGTCGGATGAGATCAACATCAAGAGGAATAACCTCCGGAAGACGCTTAGTCCGAAGCTCGCTTCCGACCACTTCAGGAGGAACTAGCTGGATGGTTCGCGAGGGAAGTCATCGATCCTACAGGACAACACTACGTAGAGGACGTAGAACTATACATGCATTAAATTATGTATGGAAACTTGTTCAAACTTGTATATGGTCATCCGATGATATTGAATATATATTGTATATTCCTCTTGAATTCTTTTTGGTTCTAATTTCAAATTTGTTTGAAATTACATTCATATGCATGCATGTATGTAGTACCGTAGAATATGTGAAACTCCTTCAAAATTACAATAAAGCACAAAAGAAATAAAACAATACAAATTAAACAAAAAACAGGTTTAGGGGGTGCAGGTTTAGGGGGGGGGGGGGGGCCTAAAACCCTAAACCTGCGGCGGCCTTTAGTCGCGGTCGGCCGGAAGAACCGCGACTAAAGGGCCTCCGCCCCGACGGTCGCCTGGCGCCCACGTGAACGGGCCTTCAGTCGCGGTTCGTAAGCAACCGCGACTAAAGGGGGGGGCCTTTAGTCGCGCTACTTTGGTCGCGGTTGCGCAACCGCGACTAATGGCAGTTGCGAACCGCGACCAAAGGCCCTTTTTCCACCAGTGTTCAGTTTGACATTCAACTAACCGTTGATGCCTCCCCATGACCTCTCCAACCATGGCACCATAGAATTGTGCAGCGATCTGTGGACACGTTGGCCGGAATAGGCTCTCATACAAATTCAGAGATCTCAGGCAATCAACATGATTTTCTCTTTCCAATACGATCCATGCATGTCCTCGGATCCCCGACGGAGTAATCTTCATGCATCATAATTCTTACCAATAAGTTCAGATAATTACCGCATACCCGTAGCTACATACGTCCACCGTGATGTACCATATGTACATGCCGGCCGGCCGGCAGCGTGTGTACTTTCTCCAGCCCGTAAGCTACATACTGCCACACCATGATGCACAATACCCGTGGCGGTCGGCCGGACGGCAATTGCCATATGCCCCCAACGGTGCAGAACGATCTGCAGTTCTGCACTGCTTATGCAGCTATTGGTCTGCCTCCAACTGAAGTTTCTGTCACTGATGCTTGATATAGATGATATGCACGACGCGGCATTGTGGCAAACATCTAAGGAAGGATCTGGACTGGGTTTCACACAAACATAAATACAAAAAATAAGGTAACAAGATATTTTTCAACATCATCTCATGTACGTATTGCTTGGAAGTTGGAATAATGGAGAGTGTTCGGCAGAAAACTCGCGGCAGCGCTAGCACATTTGTCAAGGACCATTGTCGTTGATGGCTGATCAAGGATTACGTTCAATGGACATCAGAAAAGGCAGCAATTGTAAAAGACATTCCACGGATTAATCACTTCATGCATTTAATTCCCAACTATATTTCTTTCGCAAAAAAATCCCAAATATATTTCAACAATATATTTGTAGAAATCAATTATTTTGTCTTGAGTTTTCCTCAACAATTTCTACTCCATCCAACTGCTCTGAAGTTGTTTCAAAGAACCCGATGTTCTTTTTGTCTAATCCCAAGTGAAATAACAAAGGAAAGGTTTGGTTAGATCAGTCTATAGAAAATCTTATTTGCAAGCCAAGGTTTTACAGACTTTTTGATTATTTATATCATAGTGTGAGCTAACCAATATTTATGCAAAAAATCTCAAATTATGGATACCATGTTTTTAGAGCAATTTTTAATTGCAATCTCTCAACCTAAAAATAAAATGTCACATAAGACATATAATATGTTTTCCAAAAGAAACTAGCCCGTGCAAACTGCACGGGTTGATGACTAGTAATACATAATATAGATGTTAATACTGCTATTAAATTCATAATAACATAATTTTCTTTTTGGAAAAAGCGTTAGTGGCAAGTTATCCGGGTGTTATACCACCAGTGTATACACTACCGGTGGCGTGGCAGGTGTCATGCTGCCGATAATTCATTTTACATGCGGCATGATAGATGGCACGCCACCAGTAACACATACCCGCGACAATATACCAAATATGTTTACACTCCACTAAATTTGTTTTTTGGCACGCCGCCAATAGGTTATTGCTTAGTTAGTGTTTGTGTCAAATGCAGTACTTATCCTGATGTGGGTATCACCCTTCGCGTAACCAATATTAGGCTACCTCCTATGGCCCAACCACGGGCCCATGAAGACTGCCCAACAACCAAGGTGGACCCATACGTCGGTTCCAGTAAAGGAGATTCACCCGAAGAAGGATTCTTGACGAACAAGGCAAGAAGACGTTAAACAAGGAAAGATTAGAGTAGATCTCTTTGTAACCTAGTCGAATCCGTTCATAACTCTGGGGACCTAGCCTGCAATATAAGGGCCAGGAGAGGGTCTACCGGAGAACAACTTCAACACATATATTCGCCGCAAGTCAAGGGCTAGGACCTTAGAATCTTAGCCTCTCGACGAGATCACAACCATAGCCTTCGGCTACCCCTTTGTAACCCGATATATTCGATAATCAAGATCAGACAAGCAGAGTAAGGGTTTTACCTCATCGAGTGCCCCGAACCTGGGTAAATCTCTCTCCCCATTTGTTTGGTATCCGATATCTCGTGTCAGAGTGCAGGATCCCGTCAACCCTAAGCCCCTCATGGTGGGTATTTCCGAGGAGCACCCTCGTCATATCCATTTGAGGGTCTAGAGATGAGCACACCACTAATTCGCCACTCAAGTAATGGCTGTTATTTTTAAAGATTGACATGCCATGGATTCTTTGGAGGGGAGAGGAATTTGATCAAAATTCAACAAGAATATTCTCGAAAAAGATTCAACAAAACTTATGTATATCTTTGTAGATCCGTAAATTTTATTGCGTCGGTTGAAAAAGCTCAGTCATACGAGCCCATAATTCAGTTAAGTGGCTCTAATTCGGTTATTCTCAATCCCCCATTCTCTCTTAGTTTTGTCCCAAGAAAATTCCACTACGGCGGCGACACGCGTCAACATTTTGATTCTAGTGACTCGGTGCTTATTACTAGGTCTCCCCCTGTGTGTGCTGCCCATGTGTGTGTGTGTGTGTGTGTGTGGGGGGGGGGGGGGGTCTTGACACCACGACCAAGCACAAAATGGCGGGGCCGGAGATGAAATATCAACGAAGTGGTTACTTATGCAGAGTTGCACCTCGCTAGCTGGCTAACTAATTAGCTATTTCGTCCATCTAATGAAAATACATTAGCCACCTCGTTGGGATTTAAAAAATATATTAGTGAACGCTTTTTCAAACTTGCGGATGTGTTTCATTCCAAAATTTGAAATGTTATCTCAAAATTGCGAGATTTTGGAAATTTTTGGTGACCTCGATTATCTTTCTGCAATTGCTAGGCCAAACCATCGATCTTGTTTATGGATTGATCATTGATATCACATAGTATCCAGAAGAGATTGCTAGGAATCACAATACACGTCATAGCATAGAGAAGACAACAACACACAGTGCCACAAAGTCGCTTTGTACTTAGTGGTCATATTTCATTGGTTCATGTATTATTTCATTGGTTCGAAGAAGAGATGTATATACCTTCCAAGAATCCTAGCTAGTCCATTTCCACGGGTGGTTAAGGTGCATGCATCCTGCCTGCCCAACAATGTTCTTTCTCAATCGGGGGCAGCATCCACCAGCCTTCCTCCCGCTCCCAAACATTTCATTCGCGGTTTGGTGCGCGGGCCCAAATCAGGACCAGACCCCACAAATCCGATCACGAATTCAGCTTAAAGCAAGGCGATATTTGGATGATGAGAAAAGCACTGGTGAGCTTATATACAATGCCTCACATGTTAATTATCGTCGAAACCACACGTATCCCGAACCTGCAGACAGCCATGGATCGAAGGCACTTCACGGACGGGACCGATGCGACGCCCTCTTGTTCCCCTCAATGGCACGTTCCTTTCTACGTGAACCTTCAACGACTCGTATATCACACCAACATACACTCTGCTGATAGAGAAGAAATGGGCACGGACGTAGACGTACGGACAGACAGGGGGACAAAGAAACGGGATGGACAAGGGCAGATGATCGTACACGCGTCAAAGCCTGATTTGTCCTGCAGAGTATCTCAAAACAACGGCGACTATGTACCAGAATTCTAGAAAGTGGTTGAAAAACTGAATGAAATCTATACCTAATAATAAAGGAGCTAAGGTTTCTGCCAAAATTTTCGTCCAACTTTTATTTGGACCGTTTTGCCCTCCCACAAATTTACATAATACTTCACATCTGCCACTACCGATTCGTTTATTTCCTTTTGCGGCTGCAAGCGTCGAAACTGTCTGAGACTATTCGCGGGGCTGGCCTGGGCGGCTGGGCCTTGGGCCTAAGCTGGGCTGCTGTGTGCGGGGATGTACCAACTACCGAGTTAACAAGTACTACTACATAGTAGAAAAGAGACAGGACGTATGGACAATTTGGGTTCTTTAGTCCCACCTCGTTCCTTTTCAATGATTATCAGCAGTTTATAAACATTCACAATTTCCTTGAGTATCAGCAAAGGGAAGCTGCCTCGGGAATCAAGTGTGCTGGTGATGGGCAAAGGATTAAACGAGACTATGTTGAGATGACGGATTGCATAGTCAAATTGGGACTGGAAGGATTAAAACAGAGCTGAAAGAAAAAACGCCTCCTGCCTTCGGGCAGACCCTCGAACACCGCCGCCGTACAGGAGGCCAAGGAGACGCGGCCTCAACTGAGCGGCGGCCGGCGCTTGCCGTGGAGCGTCCTGGAACACGATCGACTTCCCGCACTGCCCCGGGAAGCCCATGTCGACGGGGAGATGCGGCTACCGGTGGCTGACAGTGGCGGCGTCTCGCACCGATCCGCAGAATCACACCCCTGTGCATATAATTAACTTACTTATAAAAAAGTGCACTGATGTTTTGTTAAATAATATGCATGCTACCTATACTGCAGTTTTAGGTGACTTAGAATTTATGAAATATGAAGACTAGCTAAAGAGCAATTTGGGTGATCGAGATTTATGGACAGTGCTAGACTTTAGAAATTAACATAAACATATTCTCGATGGTAGTTGCGGTTTAGTAAAACAATAATTTTAGCTAAAATAGTTTCTAAAAAGGCTTACATTTGGAACGAATGTAATATTTAGTACAAAATTATCCGCTGCAACGCGCGGGCACTTTTGCTAGTATATAGAAAAAGAGCGTCGAAACTAGAAAGATCGTTATCGATCGAGCATTGGAAGCAAGGAAGGGAACGAAGACCGGAGAGATTCGACGAGATCAGGTTGGTTGAGACTTGAGATCGAGGGAAGGAGATACGGCGGCCGGCGTGGCGTTGGTGGTGCGTGACGCTCCTAAATTTTTTCCTATGATGATCGATCCAGCGGCACCTGCCTCCGGTTCGCCCAGGGGGGACGCACCCGAGTCGTCCAAGATCGCGCGCAGATCCTGGCCCCGCCGGCGGGGCCGCGGCTCCTCGCCGGTCGACGCGTGTCCGCGGCGACGGTGACGGGCGGGGCCGGACTTTCGCGGCGACGGCGACATGGCGAGCATCCGGCGACCGCGGCGTTGATATTCGCTGACGTGCCAGTGATCCGGCGAGCGCTGTGTGAAAGGTTACCCGCTGAACTGAGCTCGATCAATCGCATCTGGCTCTGTTCTTCTAGCTTCCTGGTCAGCTGAGAGCGGCCGCTATGGAGCTGTTGCTGAAATGCCGTCGTCGCCGACAGGAACTACCGATGCTAGCTAGCTTTGGAAACGTTCAAAACCGCGTCTAAACTTTTCTTTTTCACGGCGTCCTTGTGGGTCACAGAGGAGCACAACTTCACTATCGGCTAGCTAACTGCCACGTGGCGATCGAAAAGACGTGGATATATTCTATAGCTAGCTAGCTCCGATTTCGTAGCATCTCTTTTGGCTAATCAGTGAGCTAGTGAAGTGGAGTGCTACTTTGTCCATTTTTCAGCGTACGTGATCTAATCATCTAAATCTGATTTATATTTGGACCTTTTCTCCCTCGCCACTTTTACTTATCTTGTTAACCATTGTTCACGTTTTCACCACGGTCAGTTAACCGGCGGGCATTTACCGTGAGCGCTTTCGGTTTACCCCTGCATGTGCATGCCCGCATAGAGAACTAGGGTTTGATTGGTGGACAGACCGACACTATATGCCATGAAAATGACATGAAAGGTGACTAGGTTCCGATGAGCTAGACAGCGGATTGGTCGCGGAGATTACAGGTCCGGTGGTCCATCGAACAATGTTTACTATTGGCTGAACGCACAAATATCCTTAATTCGGACCTTTACTCTTTTCTATTTATACTGTTTGATCCGTTGGATTAGAATCTATAGGATTGTATAGAAGATAGCATTGAACTATGTTTTAGAGTAAAATTTTCATCAGCTAAGAGCATCTCTAACAGAGCCCGTAAATCCCGCCGGAACCGAACTTTTCCGGCGGATTTACGGTTCGGGCTGAAACTGGCGCCGATCAGTGACCGAAAAACTGGGTCGGCCCGAATACGGAGTTCGGGGGCCCGAGAAACTCCCCGCACGGCCCCTATTAAAAGGGATCGCGGAAGGGAGTTCGGTTCGCAAACCCTACTCCCCTTCACCGTCTCCTCTCCCCCCGCCGCCGCCAGTCCCCCGCTCCGACGAGCAATCCACACGCAGCCAGCCACCAATCCTCCACCCGCCGCCGCTCGATGGCCTCCCGTGGAGGTGCAGGCAGCCGAGCCGCGGGATTGGGCGGCGGCGATTCACCGCCGCGTCCGCCCGTCTTCCGCAGCGAGGCGGAGCGGCGGAAGTGGAACCGTAGCGAGGGCGCGCGCAAGCGGAGCGCTCGCTGGTGGACCAACTGGGGGCTCACCCCTCCTCCGGGCAGTCGAGCCGCGCACCGCGGTTGCCCGTGGCGGCGAGCTTCGAGGAGGACGACCTCGTCCCCACGCCCTCTCCAACCTTCTCCGCCGGGGACTACGTCCACGGCAGCGACGAGGAGGAGGCGGTGATGGCGTAGACGTTCGCCATCAGCGAGGCGGAGGCGAGGGCCCGCTTCCGCCGGGAAGAGGCCGACGCCGTCCGCCAGGTACGGGAGTATGACGCGGCCCGCCGGGAGGCCCGCGTCCGCAAGGTCAAGCTCGAAATAGTCGAGCTTGACAAGGACGAGGCGTGAAGACTTCACGCCGCCGATGATCCCCGCCAGCACCGGCACCGCCGTACGCGCCGTAGCTAGTAGGCCGCATTTTGCTCATGTTAGCTAGGTTAGGTTGTCGGTGTACCAGTAGTAATGGTCAATTCCCCGCAGTATGTAAATATCGATGAGCAATCGGAGCATCGATTTCATCTATGAACTATGATCATCGCCTAAAATTACCCGCGCCAATTCGAATTCTTATTTTCAGTTTTATTTACGGGTTCTATTCTGTGCCACTGCGAAATTCGACAGAACTTGCGTTTTCGGTGATCTGAACTCGCGGTTTTCGGTTTGCGTTTTTTCGGGCTCTACTAGAGATGCTCTAAAACCTCATGTTACAATTTCGTTGATTTCTTTCATGTAAGTCAAACGCTGCTTAAAGAAATATTATGTAGGTTCTAAATCGGACTAGTTTGCTGAAAACGACATGAAAGGTGACTAGGTTCCGACGCGGTAGATACTAGATAGCGGATTTATGGCGGAGATTACAGGTCCGGTGGTCCATCGAACAAGGTTTACTGTTGGCTGAACCCACAAATCTACATGCATGCATGGAATACACAGTTCGATGGGGTCATCTCTGACGTCGTTGATGGACGAGATGAGATCTTGTCCGCGGCAACTTACATAATTACATTGCAGTAGTAGTAGTAACTTGTATGGACAGCTAAATGTTAACTTGCAGAGAGCGTGATTAGCTACGCCTCAATCAAAAGCGTGACTACCATGGCCGAGCTGAAGCTTCCTTAGGTCCTTAAATAGTTAGGACTTAGAGTGATATAGTTTAGTGAGAGCACAAACAAAGAACATCAATTATTGATCATCACAAAGACACGAGCCCCACAAGTTATACGATATCAACGACAGATATCTTAATGCTCATATATTCCATGTTTCCAGCCATGTGACGGTTCTAGGAATACCACCGGCGGTCCATGCAATGCACGACGGACCACAAACAAGTTGCGCGGCAGAGCCAACAATACCGAACACTACCGAACGATAGATCGATCCATGCCTCCATGGCCGGCTGGACCATCGATCCATGCTACTGAGTACTGGCTCGATCGACCGGCCATAACTCGGCAACGGTTTCGAAACAACAACAACAACTGCTAGCTAGATCGATCAGGGGACCCCGAACTGTTGGCTTGACCCCGTATTCATGGCCGGTGGACGATGGTACAGACACTGCCACATGCGGCAAGCACGCGACGGCCGGCTGCAGCGGCTGCCGCGCACACCTGACCTGCCGGCCGGCCGGCCGGCCGGGACGACATAGACGAATGTTGGCTCATCGATCGTTTACCGTTGCGGCTCGCCGAAGTTAGCTCTCATGCTTCGGTTTCCGGTTGCTTCGTCGGCGAGTCACGTAGCCGTGCCGGCCGGGCTATGTACGGGCGTACGGCCGGTCGGCGTCCTCGTCGGCCGGCAGCTCTACGGAGCAGCGGCCGATCAAGTAGTTATTGCTCTACGGAGGTAGCCGACGGCGTGACGACATGGAAGAAGCAAAGGTACGGCCGGCCTCTCCTGGCATGTTTTGAGCTCGCCATTGATGAGCGGTCAACTTTGTAGAGTGGTCAGGTCGATCGGCGCTGCGCCTCCCCCACTACTACACGGTAGGGATTTAGGGGCACTTTGCTCTGCAGGGACTTTCCGAAAGTGCTCTAAATACCTCCTTTAGAAGCGACTTTGCCAAAATGCGCTCTAATGCCCTACCTATTGGGGCAGTTTTGAGAAGTGCCCCAATAGGTGATACCTATTGGGGCAGTTTTGAGAAGTGCCCCAATAGGTGTACACCTATTGGGGCAGTTTTGAGAAGTGCCCCAATAGGTATACACCTATTGGGGCAGTTTTGAGGAGTGCCCCAATTGGTGTACACCTATTGGGGCAGTTTTGAGAAGTGCCCCAATTGGTATACACCTATTGGGGCAGTTTTGAGAAGTGCCCCAATTGGTATACACCTATTGGGGCAGTTTTAAAAAGTGCCCCAATTGCTATATACCTATTGGGGCAGTTTCACAAATGTCCCAAATTCCCCGCCGGTGAGGTGGTGGTGTGCCACGGCTTCCAGCCTTCCAGGTCATCCGAAAGCACAGCCGCGCAGGCAGTCAGCCCAGCAGGCACACACGGCCTCCACCGCCAAATTCAAGTGCTTAGTTACAAATTCGAACAAAGTTAAAAACAACAAATTATGTGTATACAACAGACATAAACATCTGGTAATAGAAACAGATAACTGAAACACTTAAATTCCTACAAACCATCACATAGAACTTGAAAGCTAAACTAGGTGATAATCCAAACTACTTGATAATTTGAAGCTAGTTGATAATCTGAACTAGCTCATTGCCCCCACTAGTTGATGATCTCAACAAAGTTGAGACTTATATACTCCTGCATTGGATATATCTTGATCAAAACAGTTGATTCAACTCCAATGTGAGCAGCAGCAGCAAAGTCTGTCCAACCATTTGAAAAGGATACATGTCCAAGGTCCCATTCAATTTTGTAGGTGCAAGTCAATAAAGTCTTCTTCTTCTCCTTCTAGGGGTTGTCCATTCCTTGAAAGATGTGCTTTTCCAAAAACTGGGTACCTGTAGCCATCCACAGCCTCACTAGGCATGTACTGACATAAGAGCAAATAATAATTTGTCAGCATCTAATTATTGCATTCAAATGCATGACAAACATGATAATAATTAGCTAATAGCACAAACCAAACCAGATATTTATGTTAGTGGCAATGTAAAATTTAGCCTACAAAAAATTAATGGAGCTGCCAACTAATATTGGCACTCTAAATATGAAGCAGTTTTCTGAGCATTACTAATTGTATTATCCCGTTCATATTACATCTAATACAATAGAAGTATCTATCAGCGACGCAGCCAATGTGCAATCCCACTACCAGATATTTATGTTAGTGGCAATGTAAAATTTAGCCTAGAAAAACTGATGGAGCTGCCAACTAATATTGGCACTCTAAATATGAAGCGCTTTCGAGCATTACTAATTGTATTATCCCGTTCATATTACCTCTACTATATAATTAAATAAGTACTGTATTATGCCTTGACAAGAAGCACATTTGTCTTTTTTTTCTTTCTCAAAAGTAACAACCAGTTTCAGGAAACGTGTCATTTCCGTTAAAGAAAAAAACCAGACAAACTTACCAAGGCTTCAAATTCCTGACTGTCCTCATCCATCTTGTGCACCCAAAAATTCTTCTGATGTTTCAGTTCATAGAATTCATGTTCGGTGACATAAACATCTTTGTAGATTCCAAAAAGTATGGCAGCCATCTCCTCCTCGATGAATCGAATTGATGTCCGTGAATACAGCTTCTGTACAGGATGCTCCTTATGGAACTAGGCATATCTCCAACCACCGCAATGAATGGTGTCATACAATTTCAGTAACATATAGGAATGGCTACGAGTTCAGCAATACTAAATTTAAACCATGAAGTTGAGCAAGAATATACCAGTTTCTTCAACTACAGCTTTCTCAATATTGTTCTTGTAAACAGTAACATTGAATAAGTTGGACAGTCTATCAAGAGAATCTTCATTGTATTCGAAATGCACAACATCTCCCAGTTCTATATCATAAGCCCTAATTAAAGATTTCCAGTAAGGACCACAAATGTATGTCCTCAACCTATCTTTTCTCAGGAACAAATCATATTTGCGGAAATTGGGTGTCCTGGCAACTAGCCAATTCTTCGTGAACTTGTTCAACCTCTCTCTGAAGGAGCAAGGTACATTCTGTATGTAAACAAAAAGTGTTAATTTATAAATAATATGATTGGCTACTGTATCACAATGAATGGAAACCACATTATCCAGTTTCAACATGTCTTACCACACCATGTAGGAATCCAGGAACGACGATAACATTGAAACTTGTTTTTTTCCTCTCTGCACGGCCACAATTTTCAGAAGGTTGCTCACAGCCAACACAAGTCATTTCGGCCATCACCTACAAACAAATATAATTGGAGAGATTTAGGAGATGATGTAAAAAAATTACAATTTATGCATGCACATGTCCGTTTACAGTATGTATTCCTAATCAAATCGGTTTGTATAATGTAGAGCTACGGTTGCACGGTACATAATGGAGAGCTATGGTCTGCTTCCGCGATCAACGGGTGGTGTTCTGGGCCAACTTCATCCGTTCGGGACTAGCTTCCTCCACGCCGTCGGCTCCATCTCCGACAGCCACGAGATGCATCCGACAGCCACGAGGTGGTCCATGCAATCTAACTTTCTGCTGTGTCGTTCACATGTTTGTATGTGTTGGCAATTAATTGAATCTAACTAGGGAGAAAATAACTTACGAATGAACCTGACAAAACTAACATTACTCCTTAAATCCTTCAAACTTAAAAGCCTGAACTACTAGAACAAAAAAAGTTGTAATAAATCTGACAGTACTAGAACTTGTTCAACTTCTCTCTGAATGAACAAGGTACATTCTGTAGGTAAAACATACGTTCATGCGGTGTGTGCCATGCATGGTGACCGGACGAAAAGGGAGCGGACAAAACAGAAAAGGAATACAGCGGTGTCTGTCATAGCTAGAGGGTAATCCTTGCCTTGTTCTCTTCCATCACATAGCTAGATGTAAACAAACATTTATCCAGGTAAATAATTTATGCATGGACACAGGGTGAGAGATACAGGAAGTAAACAACTAACCGTCAAACAGCAGATTGATTTGTAGAGGATGAACTGCTAGACCTTTTGGTTCTGCACAGGTTGGATCGAACAATTAATTGAAGCAGCCAAGGAACCAGTAATTGAGAACAAGGAGAGGATGAACAATTAATAGTTTAATCAGAAATCTTAATCTGCAGAAAACATAAAACTCACCGCCAAACAGCAGTTCGATTTGGAGAGGATGAACTGCTAGACCTTTCAGGTTCTGCACATGTTGGATCGAACAATTAATAGGAGCAACCAAGGAACCAGTAATTGAGAACAAGGAGAGGATGAACAATTAATAGAAATCAAATTAGAAAAAAGAGATATCGAAGAACAGAAGAACTTTGATTGTTGGAAGAACAGAAGAGACATACGAGCTTAGAAAGAACTGTGTATGCTCGTGATTGAAAGAGAAGGGTGGGAATATAGGGGTGGTCGAACAAGCGGTTATTCCACCCACGATTGATCCCACTTCCCCTGTTCCCACGTTGCTTTTAAGGCCCATGGAAGTAAAACACTTAACTTCCAGCCTAGTGGGCTTGTTCTGTTTTTCCCCAAGGCCCAGGGAAGTAAAACAATTAACTTCTGGCCTAGTGGGCTTGTTCTGTTTTTTCCCCAAGGCCCAGGGAAGTATATATTACTTTGCAAAAAAATGAACAATTAAAATCAGTGAAAATTGAACTGGCAGTTTGAAAAAATGCAGGACCCAATATCGCTGAATACTGAGAAGAAAGAAACAGAGAGACCCTCCTCCTTTATCCGGGCTTGGGACCGGCTACCAAGAATATGGTAGGCGGAGTTACCCCCCCAAAACCCTAATCAAACAAAATTCAGAAATATAGTCTGCATAATAGATACTGCGACATATATAGTCAAACAAGCGGCCAGGGTAGCAAAATGACATAAACACACAATGGACACACACAAATTGTAGACTAAAACAATTATATCATATGATAAAGATTATATCATATGATATCAACTCGAAACTTCAATACCACCACGGCCGCCCTGGTTGAAAAGAAGGAGAACAACACTCCCGCATTCAAAGTTATACTCCTTAGCAAACTCCGACCAGCAGGAATCGAACTTCAGCCTTCCATCGGTAGTAGTGTAGTATGCACCCTTAGGGCGGTAGCCATAGTCATCAACAAAAAAACATGCCTCGCCGCTTTCAGAGATATTCAAGGACCTAACAACTTCCTTCGGTATACGCTGAATAATAAAAATTAAATTATATATGGAAAGGATATAAAGGATAACAAAGATTACATAAAGAAAAGGAGATTTATACCAGTCCATTGCCCTTCAAATCAGTATTCGTCAAGGTGTGCACAAAAACAACACCAAGACCAAGACCACGCTCACGGAGAAGATGTTCCTTCTTCAATGTTTGAGCATTAGTAAGCATAACACCTTTAGTGTGGACAACTGCAGTTGGAATTTCTGCATACAAATTTAAAATTAATAAAAGAATCAAAAAAAGAGGAGATATAACATCAGTTATATTACAAAAATGGGCAACACATGGTAAAGGAGAAAACAGAATTACCATTGACACGATGCTTTTCAGTGCCATCAGGACCTTCTGCAATAATCCCAAACAATTCAGGAGCATTATCAAACCCTAACATGATACAGTCGCCAACTTTCAGGTCGTAGTCATGAAGAAATTTTTGGTATCCACTTCCAAAAACACGTGTCTTCGAACTGCCTTTCTTAACATGAAACTTGTACTTCACTTCATCCGATGTAGCGACAAAAAAGATATTACCAACAAGGTTGTTGAACTGCCTCCTCACAAAACAAGGCACAGTCTGAAAAAACAGTAGAACAAACATGCAGAAAATAAGGATATAGTCTATAATCTGTCAACAAAAAAGATACAGACTAAAAAAAGGATATATACCATGAACTCATCAAATCTGCTTCCAAGATAACAACGAAATGAACTGAGAGTCTCCCGCCTCTTTTCACAATGGTTGCCCATCGAACCACAAACAACACAGTTCATCCTGCGTATATTTAGCAATTACCAAAGCTAGAAAAAAATACAGGTAGTTAGGGCATATTCAAAGAAATCTATCCATAGATCTGAACAAACAATATTATTCAGAAGAGAAAAAGGATTTTGAACAAACAGAGAAATAGGAGATGAAGTAGTGACATGTTAAAACATATTTTCCTACCTCTTAAAACAAACAAGAATCTTCAGAGAGACAAGAGTTTTCAGCACAGAAGAGAGAAAGAAGGAGACTTGCTTCACCGGAGGGCAGAAGGCAAAACCAACCAGGGGCATTATAAATACAATAAGTACTAGTAACTGCCTACAACCTATTTAATGAGGCTGTGGGTAGGTGGTGGTTGCTATCCTGTAAGTTCAAAATTCAAACACAAAGTATCTCATGGAAAAATGGAGCCCACTGCTATTATGTAATCTCTCGTCAAGAAGTTCACACTTAATGGGCTAGAAAAATGAATTTCCCATCCACTTTACACATGTAGTCCAAATATAGGCTGTTCAAGAAGTTCACTACTACGGATGGAAAACATCAGCACACTGAAAAATACATTGAATCATAAAGTTGCACTTCAAAATTATTTAAAACCATATGATTTACAACTTCAGATGTACCAACAAAATGTTGACTACATGCCTTTGTTCTGACTATAGGTTAAGTTCAGAACACTTATGGCATGCTAGTCATTTTTTCAACATACATAAAAAACAAATGCTCAATTGCGGACGAAGTGCACAATTATAACAAAGTAGGCATCACTTCAACACAATACAACATTGATACAATGAAAAATACATTGAATCATAAAGTTGCACTTCAATTTTTTTTAAAACCATATGATTTAGAACTTCAAATGTACCAACAAAATGTTGACTACATGCCTTTGTTCTGACTATAGGTTAAGTTCAGAACACTTATGGCATGCTAGTCAATTGCGGACGAAGTGCACAACTATAACAAAGTAGGCATCACTTAAACACAAGACAACATTCATGCACGTTGTATCGTCTTAAATACATGACAACATTACATAATTCCAACCAGTCATAATAGTCTAACAAAAATTCAGATCAGACATTCTTAAATTAAACCATAACTAGTAATACTTAGTGATCCTAAGTAATCCATCACTCCATCTGAAGCTTCATCATGGTGATCCTAAGCCAGGCTCCAAATTTATCCCTTTTCTTCATGGGAAGGAGCCCCCTCTCGTCGTCGAACGTGAACATCCAAATGTCTCCTTCCTTCAAGCTGAATCCTTTCACAACTCTTGGCCATCCTTCTGTCATTTTGGCCATTCCAGATGCATCAAGATACATGAAGCAATATTTATCAACAGCTGATCCTATGCATCCTTCAGTGCAGTTCACCACCACACCAACTACTTCTGCCTTTACTGGAACACCACGCCTCATAGCATTCTGCGTCATGATGAACTTCAAGAAT
Organism: Lolium rigidum; assembly: GCF_022539505.1. NCBI lineage: Eukaryota > Viridiplantae > Streptophyta > Magnoliopsida > Poales > Poaceae > Lolium > Lolium rigidum. The sequence continues at coordinate 207,134,574 of NC_061512.1, read as the reverse complement.
CGTGATTTCGTATACACTTGTGAGAATTCCTGCATTTGAAGTCGGATGTTGTTATCGTGAAGATGCACTATGGTAATATCAAACATGATAGAAGACCGAAAGATCCATGTTATATGGTGACCGCAAACATGAAATATAATCAAGCATAAGTACAACAAATGTACTCGACCATTTCTCCATCCGATTTGACCATACTCTTGGTGAGTCTGCAGATATATCTCTTCACAAATGGTCTTTGGTAGCCATCAAAGTATTCTTTCTCTCGGTTGTTTTGCTAACTCCTCAACATATCTTTTCGCTTGCATCGTTTGTCGATAGTTCATTTCCACCTCATTGCCAAAGATGCATTGCCTATCAAATGACTCTTCACCTGTACAGCCAGGTCCTACATTCCAACATAATCTTGTGTTAGCATCAATGTTGCGGCGGCGACCGCGGGGAGTCGCTAATATTTCTATGAAGCAAAGGTACACAGTAACCTAACCTCTTGCTGTTATCTTATTCTTCTCATCATCGCTGTCGACATGAATGAAGTCATCATTGTATTCAACAGGGATGTAGTCGTCGTCATCATCGGAGATGTAGTCGTCTTCCTCATCTCGCTGGTATGTACTCATCCTCCTCATCATCTTCCTCATGTGTCTGGTATGTACTCTTCATCATCGAAGAAAAGATGTACTCATCCTCCTCTTGGTCATGAGCGAGGATTTGCTCATTCTTCATGTAGGCAAACACTTCTGTATCACCAATGTTAACAGCTTCATCTACTTCATCCCTGCAGATAACAAGCAATTATTTCAAATGCAACCACATGAAGCAATTGTTTTAATTGCAAACACAAAATCAAGCAATTGTTTGAATTGTTTGAGACTGAACCACATCAAGCAACTGTTTGAATTGCAAACACCAAATAAAGCTAGCACAAAATATCTACAAGATTCAATCCACAATCAGAAGAACAGTAAGTTTTATTATTTTATAAAACTGTCCTTCTCTGTTTGGCGATTCACTTGTGGCAAGTAATAATGTAATCACTTGACAGTAACTATGCAGAACTAACTCATAAATTACTGTCTCTGTTTTAATTACCTGTCTCTGTTATCATCTCCCAGACGCTTCTTCTTGTACTTGTTATCTTCTCCCAGGCGCTTCTCATTGTCTCGGTTATCTTCTCCCAGGCGCTTCTTCTTGTATTTGTTATCTTCTTCCAGGCACTTCTCATTGTCTCGGTTATCTTTCAACAGGGGAATCTTACTGTGGCAGCTGTCCTTCTCGGTTGACTAGAGAAAGCAATGAAGGAGAAAAAATCAGGCCATATGAAATACTAACCAAAACCGTAGCCCTAATCTGGTACAAAAACATTTTCAGGATAGGATCAATTATGAGACTTGCAGTTAATGATTAAAAATAAGGCAGGCACAAAAAAATGAATTACCTGACGGTTAGTTACTCGGCTGGGTCTGATGCGCTCGTCAATGTCAACTTTGTTTGAAGGGAAGAGCTGTTAAACAAAGATTTTAAAGTAATGTACACCAATTATGAGAATTGCAGTTAATGATTAACAGTAAGGCAGCCAAAGCATTGCATTAAACGAAGACGTGCTGATCAAAATGGTGTAGCATCATTTCGTCTTAAAAAAAACCATGTGGCACTCTAAATGAAGACAAGAAGTACAATAATTGCAATCAGCAGATAGGTAAAATTATAATCAAGCATATTATAATCAAGCACTCAAAATCATCATTAGATAGATGATAGGTTTTGCCTATACAACAGATTTCAGGATCAAAAGGGACAGCATTGTCAATCAATCAAGACCACCTACTGCAAACCAGCCATTCACTTAAATCTCAACTAGTACTTGCTAGGTAAAATTGCAATCAGCAGACATGAACACAATGATAGTAATAATTTAACACTTTTAGGAACAAATTGATTAAAATTGAGTATGCAAGCATATCAGTAACATCAAGCTGCTACAGCAGTTCATGGTATGTAATCAGAAATTCCTATTCATATCATCATTGAGCACAGTTCAAATAAGGCCAAGTCAGTGCACAGGTTAAATGAATTACCTGACGGTTAATTCCTCGGCTGGGCGTGATGCGCTCGCCAACGTCAACTATGTGGGAAGGGAGGTGAACCACTGATCCGTGATAGATCAGCTCCCCAGCCTTCTAGAGGGCGTACATCGACGACATGGTCGTCTTGGTCGTACGAGACGATGCGACTCACATCGGCCCGTAGGACCATCGAGCCCTTGTGCTTGGCCTTCTTACGGCTGTTGACGAACGTGGTGTAGGTAACACACCACCTCGTGTCCACCATATCCCCTGCTTCTCCCTGCCTTGAAAAACCAAATCAAGATCAAAGAAACGTAGACCAGATCTGGAAACGTAGACAGGATTGGATGGAAGATGGGAGGGAAGATGGTAGGGAAGATGGGAGGGAAGATGGGAAGGAAGATGGGAAGGAAGATGGGAAGGAAGATACTAACCTGGATCCGACGTTGATGTTCTTCTCTCAGATGGAAACCCTAACGAAGGGAGGAAGGTGGGAACTGCAAGTGAAGTATGTGCTGCCGTGATTTTTATGAGCTTGCAGCTTTTACAAAATAACCCAAGATATTTTTAGTTTCAACAAAGTAGTCCCTCCACGTCAGTCATTTTTACAGAAAACACCCTTGCCGTCTGACATTTTCTCACTTTTATTTACCATGCAAATATGAGCAGGCCAACTACTTAGCAATTATTTTTTGCAATTTCAGAAAGCTTCATAACTATGCACGGTAAAATATATTGTAAAGCCCAGGTAGATGTGATGAACAACACATCTCCATGGTAGTAAGCCCAGGCCATACCTTTGCATCACAATCAGATTTGATGAAAAAAGAACTGCAGCAAACGTTTTTGCAATTTGAAAAAAGCTTTAGAAAAATGCAATAGACAAAATATTGCAAGTACTTACCCGGGTAGATGTGATGAACAACACATCTCCATGGGTAGTTTATGCAATTTTTTACAAACCCAAATATCAACTAGTGATCGATAATAAACTTACATAAACCACAATATTACATCAACCAGTATAAGCACATTACAAAATAATAATACCAGTCTCCTTGCAAGCACATTACAAAATAATAATACCAGTCTCCTTGCAAGCACATTCATAACAGAAATAAACATCAACCTAGAACAACGAAGCAATGCTAGTCTTACTACCTACAAGCAACAGCAGTCTTACTACCTAATCCATAACAACCTAATCCATAACACAGGCAGCTGATGAATGTCTTCAGTCGTCAATCTTCTCCAGAAAGAGGTGAATGTTGTCCTCCAACTTATCAACCCTCATAAGAATCAGTGAACCACGATTAATGTAGTTCTCTCTGCGGATATAGTCCATTTGTTCTTGGTTCATCCGAAATTCCACCTTATTTTGGTTGCCACGGTGCAGAATATACTCTCCAGATATTTCATCATTCATAACCCTGCTTGAGTATACAGCTATGCCCCTAGGTTTGTACTGGTAACCACTAAGGATGTGGGATGGCATCATCTGCGGAATTAAACCACATTTATTATGTCTTGCAAAACTATATTTTAGAAGATAAGCTTTGAGAAGATAAGCTTTCGCCGAAAGAACTTACGAAGCGGTTAAAACGGAGGTCGGATCGATCAACTCGTGTACAAAGTACTCGTAGGTCAGCAATTGCTTCCTCATCATGTCCAATGTTGTTCACATCCTTGAACATTTGAAATGTTATGGCTGCCAGGTCTGCCTCACCAACAGAGAGCATGTCTGTGTAAATAGTCTTGTAAAATGGGACTCTAACGGACTCAGGGACATATGGGGCGGCTGCAAAAATAGTATGAGATCTAATTATATACAAGTATTAAAGAACCAATTGTTGTAATGGAAGGAGTAGCAAATTGAAAGCATGAACATACCATCCCTCATGTCATATGGTTTAATTTCACCATCAGGGTTGGTTACAGTTACTTCAAACACATCTGCATTAATATCTTCTTCATAATCCAGTTCTTCCGAATGTTCTTCATCAGTATCATCAGCTGAATCTTCTTCATCAGTGTCATCATCAGATGGTAATTTAAAGGTCACAACATCGTCGACCTCGAGATGGTGTGCCCTCAAAAAGTAATACCGTAATGGTCCTCCCAAGGTAGTGCAGGTTTCCTTCTTCTCCAGGTAAAATTCATACCTGTGGCATCCAACCAGACCATGCAACCACTTGTCTGCGTACTTGTTCAGTTGTTCCTTGAAATAACAAGGTATAGTCTGACAAAAATATGAAAGCAAAATAATTTAGTTCAAACAATTGCTGCCAAAGCTGAAGAAACAATTAGGCTAGTAGATGGCATCATGACCGTGAAGAATTGCTATGATTACTCACCACATATTCTTCGTAGGTACTTGGCACGATTATCTTGAAGCTTGAGGCACGCCTGTCAGAACGTCGACAGTTGGTGATCGGCTGCGTGCAGACAGGGCACGCTTCTCCTTCCATATTTACCTACAAAGCATGTCAATTCGTTATTAAGAATATACCCTAACTAAGTATCACTAACTCATATATTACCATGCTATGCTTTTAAGTGTTTTTTTTTTCAAATACATAACTTAGTACCCCTGGTGGTTTACAGAAAACATGTTCAGAGCTTAACACATATATTCAGAGTTCAGCGTAGAATACATTGTAATCAGAATCAAGACCATATTTACAGTTCGGCTTCGATGGAATTTCAAACTGAATCAACACCATATTCAGTTTTCAACATACATGGCATTTTAAAATAAGTAAACAACTGCAACATGATTTCATGTGTAAGTAACAAACCCTAACTAAGTAACATGCTTTCATGTGGCAGTAAACAAACCCTATCTAAGTAACATTAATTCATAAATTACCGTCCTATGCTTTCCAACTACATTAGTTAGTAACCCTGGTGGTTTACAAATACCTTGACTTTGCTGAAGCAAATCCGCAAATCTTTGGAAGAATAACTCTGGAAGAATAAGACGCTACAAAACACAAGAAGCAAGAACAGCATGAAAACGAAGGCAATGCAGATAAGAATAATCAAACAGATCTAATTTGACTAGAAGAAGAAGACGAAGAACAAGAAGAACAAGATCATAAAGAACCAAAACTAGATCAGGAAGAACAAGGAGAAGAAGAAGAAGAAGAACAAGAACAAGAAGAAGAAGAAGAAGAAGAAGAAGAACAAGAAGAAGAACAAGAGCAAGAAGAAGAAGAACAAGAAGAAGAACAATAACTAGATCAAGAACAAGAACTAGAACAAGTTGATCAAGAAGAACAAGAAGAAGCAACAGATGAAGTAAAATAAGAAGAAGCAACGGAGGAAATGTTGGTTGAATCGAAAGTGAAAAGGAAGAACCAGAAGAAGAAGAAGAAGAAGAAGAAGAAGAAGAAGAAGAAGAAGAAGAAGAAGAAGAAGAAGAAGAAGAAGAAGAAGAAGAAGAAGAAGAAGAAGAAGAAGAAGAAGAAGAAGAAGAAGACGAAGAAGAAGACGAAGAAGAAACATTACCAGAATCAGTAGCACAAGGATGGAGGGAAGATGAATGGTGAAGACCTAGAACTGCTCGTCCGTCCAGAGAGAACACGGTGGGAGAAATGAGTGGCCTGCCTCTTCGGTTTCTCCAACGAGAGGGTTAATGCTCCACCATCGCAAGACCAACTGCCTCTTTGTGTCCAAACTGTCAGGCCGGCCCATACTGGTTAGGTCGGCCCGTATTGGATAGGTCGGCCTGTATTGGTTAGGCCAGCACATTTTTTTTGGCAGCAAAATATTCTATAATAAAGAAAATCTTGGGATTTTGCAAGAATAATTACATAATTACATGCAATTGCGATCAATAAAAACAACTAAGATATTTTCATGAAAGGAAATAACCAAGGTATGTTGCAAGTAATTTTCCAAGCAGTTGTGATCAACAAGCATAACTGCAGTAGGATGTCTTGCGTTCATAACTTGCAGAAAAAAGAGCAAAAGATTGAATGCCATTTCAAACAGGAAATAACCAAGGTATTTTGCAAGAAATTTTCCAAGCAGTTGTGATCAACAAGCACAACTGCATTAGGATGTCTTGCATTGTTCAAAAACCTAGCTCCAAACAGAATGCAATCAATACTGTAAGCAGTTACATAACACAACCACATAATTCAGCATACTTCTCACCAGTAGGTAATACATAACATAAGTAGTTCAGCATACATCTCACCAAAAGTAGTTGTTGCAGGGTTACCAGGTTCTACTTAATACATAATCAAGTTCACATAATAACACATAACTAAGGACTTGAACTCAGTTCCTAAGGTGCTTGAGCTTGCTAAGGATCAGTTCCTAAGCTTGGTTATCACCAGCCTAAGATACGCACTGCGGTCCCTATGAGGTGATTTGCTCTCATCCCTGAAGCTGAAGGCGCAGACATCGTTCACCTGCAGTTCGTGGGCTTCGACAGTGTCGCTCCAGTTTGCCTTCATCACTGCTTTCTGCTCTTCAAGTTTCATCTCTGCGTACATAGTTTGCAGACTTGTTGTGCAGTTAACTACTACGAGGACTGACTTGTGCAAGAACTGTAGCAGGTAGGTCTCTGTGAAATCCTCAGAAAATTCCTGAAACACAAGTGTAGAAGTTATGTTCATATCAAGGATTACTGGTCGACGAGTCGAGTCCAGTAATTGGGGTACCAACTACTGTACTTCAGCACTAACTAGTACAAAATACTATCGCATTTAGCAACCAGATTGGATATTTAATATTAAATAAAGCTTAGGTACGAAGTAGAAAACTGACCATCTTGTTGAGAGAGGACTGTGTCAAGCAGTAGACATATTGTGGGATTGGCGCGTTGGGGTAGTAATCAACAACATCTTTAAGGTGCATGATTTGGGTATTGTTCATGCTGAACTTGTTTCCGAAAACACACGTCCCTTGAAAATATGGATCCCCTTGACCAGCATCATCAGCAACTTGACCTTGACCAGAATCATCACTGATCTCATATATGTCATGATCATCTTCAGCAGTATCATCACTGATCTCTTGTATGTAATGACCCTCTTCACTATCTTCAGTATCTTCAGTATCGTCATCGTTGATGTTGTGCTCGCCTTCGTCGTCCTCCTCCTCCTCGACAGGCATGTGCACAAGTAGAAGATTCAGGCCTCCAGATCTTTTTGGATCAAAGCAGAAAAGAACAATGTCATCCTCTTCGAAGTTGTATTCCTTGACTACATCATCCCAACCACTTGTCATGATGGCTTGGTTTGTTCCCATTCCCTTCTTCATCCTCACTTCAAACATCTCATCATTGCTGGTGCAATGAACCTGCACCCTGATAGCATCATCTAAGTATCTTTGCAGATGCAACTTACTGAACCCAGCTCCGAAAACCTGTGCACATGAAATTTGGAAAGTGTTAACACAGCTGAATTCCCATTTATGTCGACGTATCATCTTATCGTTCCAGTAAGACAAAGCATATTACCATTTTGGCCCTCTTTGAGACGACGTTTGAATAGGTCATCCTGTGCACATAAAATCTCATATGGTTGCGACCAGATTCCTCACAGAATTCATTCAGAAATGAACAGTTATCTGCACTAAGGTACATGTCGTTGCCAAACATGCAGTGCTTGTCGAATTCTTGTTCCCCAAGCATACAAGGTCCCCTCCATCTCCCCATCTGTCAAATAGTTTAGAAATAGTTAGTGCATCAAACTTGAATTACACTGACACCACATGTATGTAAAAATAATGATAACACAATTAATATAATGCCCAAAAGAATTAAGATTAAAAGAATTTTAATGGTGAAAACACAGGAAGCAATCTTTTATAATGGGAGTTGATAAGCAAATTCTCCTGCCCACACAAACACAATTGTGTACAAGTTTTCTTATAAATCAAAACTGAACCACTCTTTTAATTACCATGCTCAATTTTATCTCGCTAACCACCCTCTTTGTATCCTCTGAATGTTGAATGTTGTTGTGTAGTGGTGCACACATGTTAAATGGGGACACAAGTAAACAGTGGAAATAGGGTTCAGTAGTGTGTCATATGAATTCTTAAAACAACTTGACTACTGGACACCATGATACATGTTTTGTTGCTCAGCATTAACCAGTTAATACTAGTCCATGTGTTGATACCGATATCTTCTGATTTTCTAGGGTTCACTTGGAGTTTCACTAGTTGTTATTCTTGTGCTTTCCTAACTTATACTATATATGCTTTACAATCAAGAATATCCTGTAAAATGTGAAACAATTGTATGTATATTTTAACCAAGAACATATCTGTGCTGCACATGCTTTGACACTGCAGGAAAATACAAGTAATGGTTTCCTATTTGTAATGCAATTTTATAACTAGTATTATCTTCACCAATGCAGACAAACAGAACCCTAATACAGGGTTCTACTTTGTATTGAAAAAAAAAGAACCCTAATGGTTTAATCCAGATATGAAAAACTAGTTTGTATTGAAGCCAAATCCTCCACACATTCAAATCATTTCTTGGAGAGAATGCAAGGAATCTATTTTATTTAAAAAAACAAATATTACACACTGAAATGTACATTGCATGTATCTTGTAATCCCCAATCCAGCATGGAAAACACGTTTCTATTGAAGCCAAATCAAATCAAATCTTGGAACAGACCGGAACAGTCAAAAGAACACTGGATCTGCAAATGACCAATAGATTGGGATCTGCAAAGAGATCGACAGATTGGGACTTGCATGTACCTCCGGCTTCGACGGTCGTCGGAGACGGTCGTCGGAGACGGTCGTCGGTGGCGGCTCCGAATCTCTCCGAGGAGGTCGCTAGAATCTCTCCGAATCTCTCCGAATCTGGTTGAAGGGGGGAGAATGAGGGAAAACTTTTCGGCTTGGGCGACGGCTGCCTTTAAATAGGCTGTCAAACGTTTTTGCGAAAAACTCCCCCCACCGCTAAAAGTTATTACGAAAAACTCCCCCCACCGCTAAAAGTTATTACGAAAAACTCCCCCCACCGCTTCGTCTCTGCATTTCCAAAACTACCGCTTCGTCTCTTCATTTCCTTAGCGAAAAATCCCCAATTCTGCTCCGCGGCGGCGAACCCTAAATTCTGCTCCGCGGCGGCGATTCCCGCCGTCAAGCTCGCCGTCAAGCTACCCGTCAAGCTCGCCGTCAAGCTCGCCGTCAAGCCCGCCGTCGTGGAGGTGATCTCCGTCGCGGAGCACATCGAGGGGTCGCGGAGCAGATCGAGGGGTCGCGGAGCAGATCGAGCGATTCCCGTCGAGCCCTCCATCAAGCCCTCCGTCAAGGCCTCCGTCGAGCCCTACGTCGCGGAGGTGTTCTCCGTCGAGCTCGTGAGGGCGTCCCGGCGCGCCGCTGGTTGCCACGACAAGGGGAGCTCCAGCGACAGAGGAACTAGCCGGCGTCAACGCGGTGAGCACCCTCTCCCGTTCCCCCTGGTTTGGCTGAGATGATTTGGGAGCCGTGTGCTCGTGCACGTGAGGTGTTTGACGGTAGGTGTCCTGGAGGAGTGCAGGCCGAGGAATCCCGGCGCTTGGTCCACGGTGTTTCATCCCGTCAAGCTTCCTCAATGGATTGGCGCCAATCCTTCCTCAGTACATCATCCACGGTGAACCAGACCGATGCAAGCTACTGTGGTGAGCACAAATGCAGTACCTCTGTATTACCAATGTTAACTGCTTGAATTGCTTGCTTGAATTGTTGTTTTTCTGTACAATTGCTTGCTTGAATTGTCTGCTTGCTTGCTTCAATTGTTGGCTTGCTTGCTTGAATTGCTTACTAGGGATGATTGCCTCAACAAGTGATGTGTTGTTCTGATTAAGCTTTAGTTGGTAGCTATAGCTGTAATGATGTGCAACCATACATAGCAACTCATTGCTACTAATAATCTTGTTACAAGTAACAGTTGTTACTATATTGAATTGAACCCACCTCACAAAAGTACACCATAATTTGACTGCAGTCACTAATATGTATGAAAACTACTCTACATGCAGGCACTGCTTGAATTCTTGTTTGCTTAAATTCTATTGCTGACAATTATTACTGGTTAAAATGGATAAAAGTTGGATGAAGGAACCAAGGTCTAGTTCAGAATATGGTATTGGTGTTACCAATTTCCTGCTATATGCAGCTGAAAATGCTGGAATGCAAGGTAGAGTTTTGTGTCCTTGCACCCGTTGTGCAAATAGGTTTTGGAGAATCAGTAGCATTGTCAATGAGCATTTGATTTGCAATGGGTTCATGCATGGATACCATACTTGGGTTTTCCATGGAGAAGATAGTGTAGAACCTCTTGCGCCGCATTTATCTCCCCAGCCTGAACATGTAGGAAGATCTGAAAGCCAAATTCAGCCTGAAGAATTAGCTGACAGTGATGAGATGGACCAGCTGTTGTTGGACAATTTTGGAATGTATGACACTGGGGTTTTAGGCAACCAGGAAGATGGCGATAGTGCAGACGATGAAGATGAAGAGGACAGTAACACTGATGATGTTACTGCTGATGCTGAAGCCTACAGAAAACTAGTGGAAGATGGTAGTCAGGATTTGTATGTAGGCTGCACAAGTTTTTCAAAGCTACAGTTCATAGTTAGGTTGTTGAACTTGAAGAATACATGGAAAGTGCCCAATGGATGCTATGATGAGATACTGTCATTATTTAAGGAAGCTCTTCCACAACCTCATGCACTATCAGGAATTAAAAATTTGCATGCCTCAAAGAGGTACATAAAAGACATCGGCATTGGTTATGAAAGCATTCATGCATGCAAGAATGACTGTATCATGTTCAGAGGAGCACACAAGGACGACACAGTGTGTCCAATATGTAAAACAAGCAGATGGAAGAGTGAGAACACAGGAGTTGGTGGGAGAAGGATGTACAAGGTTCCTCAGAAAGTTATCAGGCACTTCAAACTGAAACCAAGGGTCAGAAGGCTTTTCATGTGCTCTAAAACAGCACCTTATATGACTTGGCACAGTAAAGGCAGAACTAAGGATGCAAAATTGAGGCATCCAGCAGACTCTCCAGCATGGAAACACTTTGATTTTACGCATCGCAAGTTCAGTGAAGACCCAAGAAATATTAGGTTTGCATTAGCTACTGATGGGTTCAATCCATTTGAAAACATGAGCATATCATACAGCATCTGGCCAGTTATTCTGATTCCACTTAACCTTCCTCCTTGGGTGTGCATGAAACAATCAAATTTCATCCTAAGTGTTATTGTTCCTGGGAGGAAAGGTCCAGGGAAGGAACTGGATGTTTACATGCAGCTGGCTATAGATGATCTTCAGGAATTGTGGAAACCTGGAATCTGGACGCATGATGCAGTTACTGGTGAGAAATTCATGCTACGTGCTGCTTTGCTGTGGACTATAACTGATTGGCTAGGCAGAGGCTGCATAAGTGGTGAGAGCTTGGTTGTCTGTGCACATTGTCTCACAAACACATGCAGTAGGTGGTTGAAGCATTGCAAGAAAACAGTTTTCCTGGGTCATAGAAGATTTTTGGTTGATGGTCACCCGTACCGAACAGATGGTGCATCTTTCAATGGAAAAGATGAATTCAGAGATCCCCCACCTAAGATTACAGGTCAACAAATATCTGAAATGACTGCAACTCTGCATACAGATTATGGCAAGTTACACAAACACAAGAAGCCACCTAGGAGAAAAAAGAGGAGTGCTGCGGAATTAGAGGAAAATGAGGACATTTATATTCATAGTGTCGAGGAAACTTTCAAAAAAAGAAGTGTCTTCTTCCAGTTAGAATACTGGCCGACACTCCTTGTACGACATAACTTAGACATCATGCATGTACAGAAAAATGTCTTTGAAAACATAGTGAATACTATTCTGGATGTTGATCAGAGATCGAAGGACAACTTGAATGCTAGATTGGATCTGCAGGATATGAATATTAGAACTGCCCTCCATGCTGATATGACGGCACCAAAACCTATCATACCTAGGGCAATATACCAGATGCTTCCTCAGGGCAAGAATATATTTTGCACCGTCATCAAGTATGCAAGATTTCCAGATGGATATGCATCAAACTTGTACCACAAGGTAAACTTGGAAGACAAAAGGTTAACTGGCCTCAAGAGCCACGATTGCCACATCATAATGCAGGATCTCATGCCGTTGGCCCTATGTAGATCGCTGCCTAGGAGTGTGGCTATGCCGCTGATACGTTTTTGCAAGTACTTCAAAGTACTTTATGGTAAGGTGATAGATGTCGATGAGATGGAGCACCGGGAAGCCGAGATTGCTGAAATCTTGTGTCGACTAGAGATGATATTTCCTCCATCATTTTTTGACATGATGGTGCATGTAACTATCCACCTAGCAAGTGAAGTAAGAATTGCCGGACCTGTTCAATTCAGAGACATGTGGTCTACTGAGAGGTTCGTAGGAAGACTGAAGGACTTTGTGCGGAACATGGCTTATCCGGAAGGGTCGTTGGCGTAAAATTATCGGTTCGATGAATGCCCGACATTCTGCTCAAGATATCTGAATGGCTGTGCTACAAAGTTTAATAGACCTAGTAGACATGATAGTACTGAACCTAATTCTGCTGGACAACCTTATTTGAGGATCATCGGCAGGCCATTATCAGGTTTTGCTTCTAGTCAGCTGGATTTCGTTGCTTGGTCGCAGGCACAACGATGTGTTCTTGTGAACTATCCAGATATTGAAAAATATGCGCAGTGAGTACATTCCCAAACTAATTCCATAAAAATCATGTAGTGAGTCCATTTGCAACATCATTTTGATATCAGACCAGTGTCTAACCCCATTTAAATCTTGTAGAGAGCATAAAAATTTATTGGCCAGAGGAAAAAGGAAATCAAAGAGAGATATTGAGAATGCTCACCACAAAGACATTCGTAGATCTGGTTTTCTAACCATGTAAGTAATGCTCACCACAACACATTCGTAGACTGGTTGTGTGAATAAAAATTGCATTATTAACATGGTTCATTTCTCTACTAGGTACAAATTCTTAAAGATGAAGGAATTGATGTACCAGATGAAGTTTTCCTGTTATCTCAAAGACCATACAGGATGGTGAAATCTTATAATAGCTATAGTATAAATGGCTGCACCTATCACACACACTCATATAGTGTAGGAAAAGCAACACAGTGTGATGGAGTTTCACATGTTGCTCAAACATCGAGTTATGCAAGTGCTAAGGACAAAAACCCTACTTTAGGGTATGTCACATATTATGGTAGAATTAGTCAAATAATTGAGTTAAATTACTCAAATGGAGGCCACGTAGTGTTATTCAAATGTGATTGGGTAAAAAGTAACGGAGTTAGGGAGTTGGATGGTTTCGGAATAACCGAAGTCAATTTCAACCATACCTACAATGCACAAGACGAACATAGCGAACCGTTTATTCTTGCAAGCCAAGCCATACAAGTTTACTATGTGCAAGACCCAGTTGATGTTGAATGGAACGCTGTAATCACTCCAACAATTAGAGATTTCTTTGATATGGATAGTGTGGACGTTGAAAAATGTGAGTGATTTTTGCACCATTTGTTTTGTCAACAAGGAATTTCTTTATATACGTTGACAATGCCATTTATTATTCATGCAGGAACAAAAATGCTGGAAAGCCAAGAAAGGAGGATGAGCATGCTCAATCACAAACTAAAGAAATTAAATCTGCCTACAAGAGATGTACAACCATCTGAACTCATCTCCAATGAAATGGAAAGAATAGCTCTTATGAAGGAAGCCATGGCAAAGGGAGTTTACTACGATATGCTAGAAGTAAGTTCTCATTCATGCATCATTTTTAGATTAGAAAAACTCATTCAATTTGCAATCTGTAATTACTGAATTGAAAAACTGTTCAAATTGCAGTCTGCAAGGATATATGATTCACAAGTGGAAAAAGAGAATGACAGTGACGATACCGAAGAAGAGGAGGAACAAGAAGAGGAGGAACAAGAAGAGGAGGAAGCTGAAGAAGAAGAGGAGGAGCAAATTGAACAACCTGAAGAGAGAGGACAGCTTGAAGCACAACAAGGTATGGTCGTCAGTTCGCTGGATTCCATGTGCTGCTACAACTGTTGTAGGCTCTGGCTTGCTGGATTCCATGTGCTATAACTGTTGTAGGTTCTTACTCGCTGTACTGTTTCAATGTTTCAGTCAAGCCGAAAAGAACAAGAGGGCCTACTGATATGAAGAAGTTTTGGGAAAGGCATGGTCCGCATAACAAAGTGATAGTTGAATTCAACTATCTTGGACAGCCATGTGGAGTAAATACTTCACAATTAACAAACTTCATAGCATATCTGGCCAAAGGAAAAGACATATCAATGGGTCATGTGCGTTGGAAAAAGGTTCCAACTGCAGAAAAAGAAAAGTTATGGATGACTGTGAAGGTAATTAGGTTTTTTCAATGATTACTGCTAATGTCATCACAAATGGAGAATGTATCTCATAAACGTTTCTTTTTGACAGGCTTTCTTCAACCTAACTGAAGCACACAAGGAGTGGGTGATGAAATCAGCCTGCAAGAAGTGGAGAGCCTTTAAGTGCTATCTGAAAAAAACTTTCTGGAAAGCTGAATTGACGGTTGACCAGAATGTTGCAAATGGCTGTGGGGAAAGAATTCATGGAGCACAGTGGAAAGAACTGTGCAAGAACTGGAGGAAAAGAAGTTCAATGGTCAGTAACCCATCTTATGTGCTAGTTTTGAGTACTTTGACTTTCTCCTTCAGGCACTTTTTAGTCACAGTAAAGATGTGGTGTGCTTGTTTAGCTAATAAGGATTTTATTCAGGTACTGGCATCTAAGAACAGAAACACCAGATTAAATCAAGCTAATCGTCCGCATACAGACTGGAACACGTAGTTTTGCTCGTTGTACATGATCAGGAGGTATAATTGAATGCATGGTTGTACACAATGATAAGTTTTGCAGAATCATTTCAAATATGATCTACTGACATGTGCACTTGCACTCCTGTAGGAACTGAGGCAGGGAAGAACAGTGTCAAGGACAGAACTTTTCCGAATTGTTCATACAAAGAAAGATGGATTGCCGGTGAATGGTTTCTGTGCAACCAAAATTGTAAGTCATATTCCCTGAAATAAATGCAAATGCAACTCACAAATTACTATATCATCTATCATCTACCATCTAATGAATGTGTTGCTTAAATTTGAATGCAGGCTTTGATAAATGAACGTTTCCAAAAAAACCCAGAATTAGTTGCCGAGCAGCACACGGATGGTGACCTCTACTCAGAATTGTTCTCACCACCTAGGAATTCTAGAAGACATGGATTTGGACTACTGGTAGGAGGGAAAGCATCAAAGGTACTGGATGAAGCTGTAGAAGCATTAAGGGATTCTAAGCAGGAGAACCTTGAGCTCAGAGGCTACGTGGAAACACTCATGTCAAGGAGTCAACTATTGGAAGAAAAGGTAAATTACCTGATGGCACGTCAACGAGATGGACATACAGATGAAATGCATGGAAACCAGGATCAAGAAGAAGGAGTCGCAGAAGAATTAGCGGCGTCAACACTAGCAGAGCTGTCGACGCATAAGCAAGCACAACTCCGAGCAAGAGAAAACAAAGGAAGCTTCCAAGTGCACCGAGCAGAACAATATCAGCATCAGCATCAATAGCATCTGGCATAACAAGTGCACCATCATCAAGTCATAATACATTGAAGGTACCAACAGCAACAACATTGAAGTCAACATCAGCTCCATTCAAATCACCTTTCAAGGCACCAGGAAAAGCAGCGGCACATGCCGTGAAAACAGCAGCAGCAACAGTCCAGGGATCAGCAACAGCATGTGCCCAAAAAAGAGCACCAGAAACAGTCCAGGGTAGAAGCAGAAGCATGTGCCCAACAACAGAAACAGAAGCAGAAGCAGGCAAGGTAGCAAAAGCAGCTGGATCAACCAAGGGATCAACAACAGCAAGCAATGGGGCAGAAGCAGCATCAGTTCCGACGATACCGGAAGCAGCTGTAGCAGCCAAAGGATCAACAATAGCCCTCAAGGCTTCAGCAGCAGCAGCAGCAGCAAGAAAGGTACAAGAAGCAACTGGAGCATCCACTGGATCAACAACACTAAATGGATCAAAAGCAAGCACCCAAGGGATCGGGAGCAATGGCACACAAGTTACCGTAAGCACTGGATCAGCCAAGGGATCAACAACAAGTACTCATTGGATCAGCAGCAGCAGACGATCGAACCCAGGATATCAGCACCACCACCCAAGGGATCAACAGCACATGCAGGAACATTGAGCAGCCAGACATCAACCAGGACAAGAACAAAAAAGTCGACAACAAACCAAGGCACATCATCTTCAGCATTGAAGGAAGCATCTTTGCTTGGTCTTAGTCAAATGCTGCCGCCGAATCCGAAACCAGTAACAGCTATCTCAGAACAAGGCAGTCAAGAAATGAGATCACCAAGAACAAGTAAAAGAAGGAAAAATGCTAAGTCGGGAGATTACATCGAAGGATCACAGGGCAATGTAGAAAGCCAATCAACAACAGCTGCAACACCAACAGGAACAATAAGTAAGAGACCGAAGAAGAGGAAGCTAGACGAACTTATTGATGATAAGCTAGAAGAGCTTAGTGATGATGTGGTCATTACTTCAGTTAATGTAGTGCAGAAGCCAAAATGCTCTTACAGGAATCTGCTAACAGACAACACAATCTTAGTCAAGGTAAAAGAGGAGAAGCTGGAAGAGAACATTGCTGACAAGGAAGGTGATTGGCATAGTACAAAACGATGCACCGATGATCATAATGATTGGCTTAGAGCAAGGAATCCACTTAAGGTTAGTATGTTAGCAATTTTACCACACAATGATTTGCTGTTCTCTGTACAATTGGTTGCTTGAATTAGTATGTTAGCTAATATGGCAAATGATATTGCTAATTAATATTCTGGCATAATGTAGGCAAATAAAATGAAAACTGGCATTGAAGTGGGGTTGACATCGCCAAACAGCTTACAAATAGTGGCACTGGGAACAGTTCAGGAAGTTGAAAATGAGGAGTTTGTCAAAGTTTTGGTGAATGTGGTCTTCAAGAAAACAACTGTCCTGCCAATACCAAAAGGCAGAATGGTTCAAATGGGAGACACTGAAGCACATTGCATCACCTGGCCAAGAAAAAATGTAGGTCACCTTTGAATCTTTCTTGTTCACCTTGTTGTAATGCTTTTATTTGTAGAAAAATGTGCTAGACAGACAGAAAATAAATGTCAAACATATAAAAGAAACAGAGAGTATTAGCAAGGTAAAATATGCAATTTAACTAAACTATGCAGAGTAGAAACTGTTAGGATGGAGTGTCAAAGCATGTGCACCACAGAGATGTGCTTCGTTAAAGTATACATACAACTGTTTCACATTTTACAGGATGTGCTTGCTTAAAATATGAGACTTATATTTGTTTCTTGATTGTTTCTTGTTCAACTTGATTTAATACAATTACTGTATATGGTAGTGCAATTATATATTCAGCTAGATTTTAGTTTTCTACCTCGCATAACAGCTTTTGTACTTTTGCAAGATATATGTTTTGCTGCCTGACTTATAGAGCATGCAAGCAACACGACCTAGTTGCTTTAGTTTGCCGGTCAACCCGGCGAGAGATCTCATTTTGCCGGTACTTGATGATTTATTCCTCCGTTACTGAAATTATTCTTGCCGAGTACTTGATCATATGTTACTGAAGAACCATATGTTAACTGGATCTTGGATCTTGGAATAGGCTATTGCAAAATCCGGGTGTTTGATCTCCTCCATGATACATGTGTTAGCTAGGGCGCATCTAGTGGTGGCTGGTGTGGCCTGGCCAGGATCTGTGTGAGTATGTTTTGGTCGCCGAAAACGCGGTGCTGCTTCGGATCCATCGGTGGCGTGGTTTGGCCGTGTTTGCCAATACTTGAAGATTTATTCCTCCGTTACTGAAATTATTCTTGCCAGTACTTGATGATTTATTCCTCCGTTAGTGTAATTAGTTGTTACATCTTAATTGCTCAATATTATTTATTCCAACATCTGTTGTTTGACACATTCAAGATTGGTTCCTTGTAGGTAACTGATCCGGCAATCGATAGAACATCGGCCGAGATTGCGTGTACATTTGAGAAGAAGTTGAAAGCAATTGCATCTACTGCTAAGAAGAGGAAGGGTGCAAGTCAGAAAGACACTGCTTAGATATTGTCATCAGATTACTGCATAGTTACTGCATAGTTACTGGATTAGTAGATTACTGCATAGTTACTGCATAGTTACTGTCAGTGTTACAAATGCCTCCAAAACAACATTGACTTATACCTGTCTGTGCCTGTTAGTACTGTAATATGACTTATACCTGTCTGTGGCTGTTAGTACTGTAATATGACTTATACCTGTCTGTGCCTGTTAGTACTGTAATTTGACCAAATCTGTGCCTGTTAGTACTGTAATGTTAATAGTACTGTAATATGACCACTGTCATGCTTGTAGTTTTAGGGGCATTTTGTTTACTAGCTTGTAAAGACATTTAGAGGCACTTTTCAAACTGCCTCTAAAAACATTTAGAGGCACTTTTCAAACTGCCTCTGACAAACTTTAGAGGCAAAACACTAAGTGCCCCTGAAAACCTTTAGAGGCACTTTGGAAACTGCCCCTAAAAACATTTAGAGGCACTTTGGAAACTGCCCCTCAAAACCTTTAGAGGCACTTTTCAAACTGCCCCTAAAAACATTTAGAGGCACTTTGGAAACTGCCCCTAAAAACATTTAGAGGCACTTTGGAAACTGCCCCTAAAAACATTTAGAGGCACTTTGGAAACTGCCCCTAAAAACATTTAGAGGCACTTTGGAAACTGCCCCTAAAAACATTTAGAGGCACTTTGGAAACTGCCCCTAAAAACATTTAGAGGCACTTTCGAAACTGCCCCTAAATGTATTTGGGGCATTTCATTCAAAGTGCCCCAAATACATTTAGGGACACAAGCATCCGGGGCACTTTTTATAGTGCCCCTAAAAGTAATTAGGGGCACTTTGGCTACCTATTGGGGCACTTTGAAGTGCCCCTAAATATGGACCGTACAGTAGTGCCGGCTGTGGTCGCTCCTTCAATGCACCACATCAACATCACCTCCTACGTCCCGTTCAAGCTGGACCTCACCGCCGGTAACTACTCCAAGTGGCGTCAAATCATGTTCTTCGTCATCTGCAAGTTCGCCATGCAGGATCACATCGACATCACGCTCGTGCTCTGGTTCTACGCCACCATCACCGATGAGCTCTACGACGTGGTGATGACGCCGCTCAGCACGGCGTACCAGGTGTGGACCACGCTCCACACCTTCTTCAGGGACAACCAGCCGGGACGCGCCATCCACCTGAGCGCTGAGTTCCGCAGCATCGTTCAAGGCGACCTCTCCATCGCCGATTACTGCCGTCGCCTCAAGAACCTCTCCGACGCCCTCGCTGACGTCGACGAACCGGTTGTAGGTTTTGAAGCACTAGAACGATACGATCGGAACTAGTACGTGAACAAGCTAGCTAGCTCTTGCTTTGATCGGAACGATCGGAACTTCGCAAACTCAGCGAACAACAGAAACAGGAGAATCGAAGAACTATTTTGGATTGCCACAGGCACGTATCGTGCCTTGCTTTACTATTTCTTTTTCTGATGATTTTCGTTGTATTACAAGCAGCAGCCTTGCCGTGCTTATATACACGCACAGACCGACCTTGCCGCGCCCAACGCGTCTCCGTACCGGAAACCAACACGACGCAACCCGGAGCTGTTTACAACTTGACATACTCCGGTTTGGACTCCACTTCCTAAAACGAATTTAAACTTACCTAAAGCTAATTCATCTAGGACTCTACTTGGATAGCTACGTATCCTAAAACAACTAGGTTAATTGCCTTCATTCACCTCCTTAACCTGGTTGCTATACTTCACTTCATGCACTCCGACTTTCTTCCTCATCTCGATAAACTTCTGCTTCCCGAGGGACTTCGTAAGAATGTCGGCAAGCTGATCATTGGTGTTCACATGTTGAACTTCAATCATCCCCTCCTCAATGCACTCCCGGATGTAGTGAAACCGGGTGTCTATGTGCTTGCTCCTCTCGTGATGAACCGGGTTCTTGCATAATGAGATGGCAGCTTGGTTGTCGATCTTCGGTGACACCTTCTGCACCTCCTTCTTTGCAAGATCAGCCAGGAGTCTTCTCAGCCACACACCTTGACAAGCCGCTGTGCTCGCCGCTATGTACTCTGCCTCACATGAAGACGAGTGCCACCACTTTTTGCTTCTGAGAATTCCAGCTGATAGGATTCGGACCTAGGTAGAATACCATGCCCGACGTGCTCTTTCGATCATCAACATCACCTGCCATGTCGCTGTCTGAATAGCCATGAAGGATCAATCCTTCTTTTCCCTTTTTGTACGTGCAGCCAAGATTGATAGTGCCTTTCACATAGCGCAAGATTTGCTTGACGGCGCTCATGTGTTCAGTCGTGGGGTTCTCCATGAAACGACTCACGACCCCGACTGAATAAGCCAAGTCTGGTCGGGTATGCACCAAATATCTTAGGCTGCCCACAATGCTTCGATATGTTGTGGTGTCCACCGGCGGGTTTGAGCTGATCTTGCTCAACTTGTGACGTTGGTCCATTGGAACTTGTACTGCGTTGCAATCTGCCATGCCGCACTTGTCCAACAACTTGACCGCGTAAGCCGATTGACATAGGGAAATTTCTCCGGAGTTTTGCTTCACTTCAATGCCTAAGTAGTAGCTTAGTAATCCAAGATCACTCATGCTAAACTTCTTCATCATTTGCGCCTTGAAAACTTCAATATCTTGCGCGTTGTCTCCGGTTATAATCAGATCATCGACATAAACTCCAACTAGCAGGTTTGAGTCTTTGGAGCTCTTTGTATAGACTGCATGCTCGAGGGGACATCTCTTAAATCCGAGAGAGACCAAACATTGGTCCAACTTTGAGTTCCAATCTCTTGGCGCTTGCTTCAGCCCGTATAGTGCCTTCTTGAGCTTGTAAACTTTCTCTTCTTCACCTTTCTTCTCATAGCCGATGGGCTGTTCCACGTACACTTCTTCCGTGAGATCACCGTTGAGGAAAGCGGATTTAACATCCATGTGATGAACCTTCCAATCCCCTTGTGCTGCTAAAGCTAGGAGCAGCCTCACGGTCTCGAGTCGAGCAACCGGTGCAAACACCTCCTCATAGTCAACTCCTTGATGTTGTACGTAGCCCTTTGCAACGAGTCTTGCCTTGTGCTTCACAACAGCACCCTGCGTGTCCTTCTTTAACTTGTAAACCCACTTCAAACCAATAGGCTTATGGTTCGGAGGTTGGGTTACCAAGGTCCATGTGCCATTCTGCTCAATCGCCTTCAACTCCTCATCCATGGCGTGCTTCCAACTTGGAACTTTGCTCGCCTCTACAAAGTTAGCTGGCTCCTCAACACCGAGCAAACACAGTCCGGAGTACTCGAGCGTGACTGGCTTGGTGTCCTTGTAGACTTTCTTGAGGGTCTTGTAGCGACGTGGACCCGAGGAGTCCGTTGTGGCTTGTGAAGGAGGAGACACAAATTGTGTCGGTGTTGATGCGTTTGAAGAAAGAGGCATGCTTGGCGCCAGATCATCGGCATCCGTGTCGTCGGCGTAGTCGTCGTGACCATGATAGTCATCGTCACTTTGCGCCTCCTGGTGAGCATGATCATCGTGTGCCCCATCATGTGCTCCTTCGCTGCCAAGATCCTCTCCTGTGTCCGCATCATCATCATCATCGGTGTCCGCATCGTGGCGATCTTGATCACCTCGGTCACCGTGGTTGGGCATATCGCCGGAAATCTGGACATCCTTCCCTGCATCATCACGAATTGGGAAATCAATCGTGAATATGTTACCGTTTGAAGCTTCGTCTTCTTCGCCGCTCCAGTTCCACGCTTGTTTTTCTTCAAACACAACATCGCGTGAAACACGTAGACGTTTAGTATGTGGGTCATAGAAGCGGTATGCTTTGGTGCCGGAATTCCTCTCGTAGCCGATGAACACCATCTTGGTGCTACGATCAGCAAGCTTTGAGAGGTGAGGCTCCGCCGTCTTCACATGACTCACGCACCCGAACGTCCGTAGATGTGACACATGCGGCTTACGTCCGTATATAGCTTCATACGGAGTCTTGCCGATCACCGCCTTCGTTGGAGCCCGGTTGAGAAGATAGACCGCCGTCATGACGGCTTCACCCCAGAAGGACCCCGGCATGTTCTTGCTCTTGAGTAAGCTCCTTGCCATGTCCACGACGGTTCGATTCGCAATATCCCTGTGCAGTACCCGCAGCTGACCGACATCAACTATGGTGTTTGGGCGGTTAAGATGAAGATTATTCTCCGGCAACTCCGAGTGTGGCAGGCAATCACCGACGACGAGGTTGACGACGAGGTCGACGAAGGTGCCATGGCCGCCATAGCCCAGTCTGTTCCAGATTCCGTGCTGATGACATTGGCGGAGTTCGAGACAGCAAGAGAGGCGTGGGAAGCACTCAAGGAGATGAGGGTCGGAGAAGATCGCGTCACCAAGGCTCGGGCACAAGTGCTGAAGCGCCAACTTCACAAGTTGCAGATGGAGGAAACAGAATCAGTGAACGACTATGCCATGCGAATCACCACTTTGGTGGCTGAGATCCGCACACTTGGTGCAAAGCTTGATGAAGCCGAGGTGGTGGAAAAGTTTTTCAGCTCGGTAACTGATAAGTTCACGTATATCATTGGCACGCTTGAGCAACTTACCGATATCGAGAACATGACCATGACGGAGGCGATCGGACGCTTGCGGACGTGGGAAGAAAATTCTCGTGGCAGTCGGAAAGGCAAGGGAGGAGGTGTTGATCAACTGCTTTATACACGCGCTGATTGGGAGGCACCAAGCAGCAAAGGAAAGCGTGATGGCGAAGGATCAAGTAACTCAAAGCGTGGCGGGCACAATGAGAAGGGCAAAGGAAAAGGCAA
The DNA here is from genome assembly GCF_022539505.1 of Lolium rigidum. Lineage (NCBI taxonomy): Eukaryota > Viridiplantae > Streptophyta > Magnoliopsida > Poales > Poaceae > Lolium > Lolium rigidum. The sequence continues at coordinate 207,111,448 of NC_061512.1, read as the reverse complement.
GCCACAAGGACGTGGCAAAGGTGATCGATCTAACGAGCAAAAGCCACGGAACTTGGATATGTCCAAGGTCAAGTGCTACAACTGCAATACGATGGGTCACTATGCAAAGCAATGTCCGGAGCCAAACAAGCGAGAGATGAGGGCAAACTTGGCAAAGCGGGAAGACGATGATCCAGCTCTTCTAATGGCCGAGGTTTGTGATCTCGTCCAAACGATTGTTCCAAAACCAAACCGGAAGGTGCGACTTCAGGAGAAGAAGGTCATACCAAAGCTATCCGGGAACCAAAACATGTCATGGTATCTAGACACCGGCGCTAGTAATCACATGACGGGATGCAAGGAGAAATTCCTCGAGCTAGAGCTTAGTGTTGAAGGCTCGGTAAAATTTGGTGATGGTTCAACAGTCGAGGTTTGTGGGCAAGGCTCTATCCTATTCGAGTGCCTCACAGTGCGAACACCGCATACTCACCGGAGTATACTACATCCCACAGCTTCGGAACAACATCATCTCTATTGGGCGACTTGATGAGAACGGATGCAAGGTGAAAGTCGAGGACGGAGTGATGACAATCTACGATAGACTCGAGACGTCCTAGCGCGTGTATATCGCACGCGAAACAGGCTCTATATCCTTAACCTTGATCAATCTCAACCGGAGTGTTGGCTCGCCAGGAGTGATGATGATTCATGGTTATGGCATGCTAGATATGGACATGTTAACTTCCATGCCTTGAAGAAGATGTCCAAGATGGAGATGGTATCAGGGATGCCAATGATAGACCATGTTAATCGAGTATGTGATGGGTGTTTGGTTGGAAAACAACACCGTATACCGTTCCCTGCTGTGTCTACCTATCGTGCAAGTGCTACACTTGAGCTGCTCCACGGTGATCTATGTGGCCCTATCACCCCAGCAACTCACGGAGGAAAGAAGTATTTTTTCCTTGTGGTAGATGACTACTCCAGATACATGTGGGTCGTTCTCTTACGATCCAAAGATGAAGCACTTGAAGCATTCAAGAAGCTAAAGGCTGCAACGGAGATGGAACACAAGCTCAAGATTCGTGCTCTGCGGACAGACCGCGGCGGAGAATTTACGTCAAACGAGTTCAATGACTACTGTGAGAAGATTGGCATAAAAAGGTTCCTCACGGCACCATATACGCCACAGCAGAACGGGGTCGTTGAAAGGCGCAATCGAACCGTCGTGGACATGGCAAGGAGCTCTTGCTTTGATCGGAACGATCGGAACTTCGCAAACTCAGCGAACAACAGAAACAGGAGAATCGAAGAACTATTTTGGATTGCCACAGGCACGTATCGTGCCTTGCTTTACTATTTCTTTTTCTGATGATTTTCGTTGTATTACAAGCAGCAGCCTTGCCGTGCTTATATACACGCACAGACCGACCTTGCCGCGCCCAACGCGTCTCCGTACCGGAAACCAACACGACGCAACCCGGAGCTGTTTACAACTTGACATACTCCGGTTTGGACTCCACTTCCTAAAACGAATTTAAACTTACCTAAAGCTAATTCATCTAGGACTCTACTTGGATAGCTACGTATCCTAAAACAACTAGGTTAATTGCCTTCACCGGTCACCGACCGCACGCTCACTCTGCAGCTGATCCGCGGGCTAAGTCGGCGCTACCAGGTGATGGCCACGGTGCTTCCCATGCAGATCCCCTTCCCCACCTTCGTACAGGCTCGCTCCCGCCTACTCCTCGAGGAAATCTCCATCGCCGAACGCGACCGCACCGCCAAGAGCACCGCGCTCCTCGCCGCCCACAACAACCCAGGCCACGGCAATGGCAATGCCAACGCCAATGCCGGGAACGCTCCCCATGGCGGCCAAGGCGACCATGGAGGTCAGGGCGGCGGCCATGGCAACGGCAACAACAACCGCGGCGGCGGCCGTGGCTTCCGCGGTCGTGGACGTGGCCGCGGACGCGGCAACGGCAACGTCAACAATGACAACGGCGGCGGCGGGCGTGGCCAGCAGCAAGCGCCGCACCACCAGCAGCCGCAACAGCTGCCCTGGATGGGGTACTTCGCTCCGTGGGGATCGCCTCTACCTCAACAATGGCGCTCCCAGTGGGTGCCACCGAACGCCGCCGGCATCCTCGGTCCCCGCCCGGCAACCCCAACCAGGCCTACCCCATGATGTTCCAGCCCGGCCCGTCGCAGCCTCCACCGGCCAGCCCATCGCAGCCATCGTGGGACCAGCAGAGCATGCTCAGCGCCGCCATGAGCAACCTCCAACTGCAGCAGCCAGGGAACGCAGATTGGTACATGGATTCCCCACGTCGCACATCACCGGTAACGCAGGTAACCTCTCCAAGATTTATTCTCCTTCAAAGCTTCACTCGCATAGCATCATCGTTGGAAACGGCTCACACCTGCCCATCTCTGCCTCTGGCTATACATCCCTCACCTGCTGCCCCCATACTTCTCCTCAAAACGGTAAAGCCGAGCGATCTATCCGTAGCACAAACGATATCATTAGAACTTTACTTGTCCAAGCATCTATGCCCTTCTCCTTTTGGGTCGAAGCCATGAACACCGCTACACACCTCTTAAACCGACGCCCCTCTCGCGCCATTAACCACCTCACTCCTTACCTCCTCCTCCACGGTGTTCATCCCACATATGACCACCTCCGCACCTTTGGGTGCCTCTGCTACCCAAACACCTCGGCCACCACCTCTCACAAATTAGCCCCACGTTCTAGCCCATGTGTTCTTCTTGGCGTTCCCCTAGAACACAAAGGATACCGCTGCATGGACCTACAAACGCGCAAAGTCATTATATCGCGCCATGTTATCTTTAACGAAAACTCTTTTCCCTTCTCCAATTTTTCTGCAGATCGGCCACATACACGTTCAGCCGCAGAAAATCCTCCGCACCTGATCACTCCGTACACGATCCACTCCGGATCCCGCACCTCCTCCTCGTCCGATCCTACCTACCCCCGACCAGGTGCTGCCGCTGCACCTGCCAGCCCCGGCGTATCCGCCTCGCGCTCCGCGCCAGGCCCACACACCCCTCCTCTGCTACACGCACCCAGCTCCACCAGCTCCTCTGCTACGGGCACCCCAAGCCTACCAGGCTCCTCCCATGCACCCAACTCACCTGAGCCGCAGACTCCTCCCCCTAACTTACCACCGAGTTCTATGCCTGTCAACCCACCTCATAACCTCCACAAAATGCAGACACGTGCCAAATCCGGTTTCTGCCAACCAAAACGCCTGTTCAACCTACACACCGAGGCCTCCTCCACACCTATCTCACCAATTCCTTCCACGTATAAATCTGCTCTCAAAGACCCAAACTGGTACAACGCGATGCTAGACGAGTTTAATGCTTTGATTCAGAATAATACTTGGCGATTGGTACCTCGCCCTTCTGGTGTTAATGTTGTGACAGGTAAATGGATTTTCCGGCACAAACTGCATCCCGACGGCTCACTCGCACGCTACAAAGCTCGGTGGGTCCTCCGTGGCTTCACGCAAAAGGAGGGCGTCGACTACGGGGAAACCTTCAGCCCCGTCGTCAAACAGGCGACGATCCGCACCGTGCTCTCCCTCGCCGTCACCAGCAACTGGCCGATCCGTCAACTTGACGTGAAGAACGCCTTTTTGCACGGGCGTCTCGAGGAGGACGTCTACAGCCAGCAACCGGCCGGCTTCGTCGACACCGGCAGCCCTCACCATGTCTGCCAACTCCAACGCTCGCTCTACGGCCTGAAGCAAGCCCCGCGCGCTTGGTTCCAGCGATTCACCTCGCACCTCCTGCACCTCGGCTTCACGGCCTCGCGCTGCGACTCGTCGCTCTTCATCATGCACCGCGGCGGCGCCACCGCGTACCTGCTCTTGTACGTGGACGACATTATACTCACGGCGAGCACCACCGCGCTCCTGCGCTCCATCATCCAGTCCCTACATGGCGAGTTCTCCATGACGGACATTGGCGATCTGCACCACTTCCTCGGCATCAACGTGCACCGATCTAACGCCGGCCTGTTCCTCTCCCAGCAGCAGTACGCGCTGGAACTCCTGGAACGCGCGAACATGATCGGCTGCAAGCCCATCGGCACGCCGGTGGACTCCAAGGCGAAACTCTCTGCGGCGGACGGCATCCTTCTTCCGAACCCCTCCGAATACAGGAGCTTGGCCGGCGCGCTCCAGTACCTCACGCTGACACGGCCTGACATCGCCTACGCCGTTCAGCACGCGTGCCAGTTCATGCACGCACCGCGCGACGTCCATCTGCAGCTCATCAAACGCATCCTGCGTTACGTCCGGGGCACGACGCAGCTGGGTCTTCACATACATCGCCATTCGCCGCACCACGACCTCATCGGCTACTCCGACGCCGACTGGGCGGGCTGCCCCGACACGCGGCGTTCCACCTCCGGGTTTTGCGTCTTCATCGGCAACAACCTCGTCTCCTGGTCATCCAAACGCCAGACCACCGTCTCTCGGTCCAGCGCCGAGGCGGAGTACCGCGCCGTCGCCAACGTCGTCGCCGAATCCTGTTGGCTTCGACAGCTCCTCACCGAGCTTCGCCGACCGCCGCGCCGCGCCACCGTCGTCTACTGTGACAACATCAGCGCGGTCTACCTCTCCAGCAACCCCATTCAACATCAGCGCACCAAGCACGTCGAAATCGACCTGCACTTCGTCCGGGAGCGCGTAAGTCTCGGCGACGTCCGCATTCTCCATGTGCCCACAACGTCGCAGTACGCAGACATCTTCACCAAAGGGTTGCCCAGCGTCCTGTTCGATGAGTTCCGTACCAGTCTCAACATCGTCGACAACCCTGTTGCGACTGCGGGGGGGTGTTGGACTGCACCCTCCAGGACTGCACCGCAACCTGTCAGCCCGAGTTCCTCGCCACGGGCATCTACACGCTCTCCACCAGTCAGGCCCGCGTCTCACGCCACGAGCGCCCTCAGCGCACGATCCTCGTGCACTGCGCACGCATAGGCCTCACGATCTCACGATCTGTTGTAATCTAGTCGTTGTATGTAGTTATCCATACATGTACTCCAGAGCTATATAAAGCTCCGCTGCTGATGCAATATACACAAGGTGATTTACACCAGTCTTCTGCCGGCCGGGGCGGCGGCACGGGAGGCGAGAAACAGGCGTGCGGACACGCCGGTGCTTTTGTCGATGACGACATCCTTCGTTGCCACCCCACGGTTGCCCGCCACGTCCTCCGACGCCGGCACGAATGGGCTGCGGAGGAAACGCTCGACGTGGCCACCCTTGTACTCGCGGATGAATGGGTAGAGGTCGACGGCGATGTCGCCGGTGGCATCCTTCTCTTTTGCTGGAGAGCTCACGATTGCAGTTGCAGACATGGTGACCGCCGAGGCAACCAGTTTGTTGTGTATCTGCTAGCTAGGGTGTCTATGGCTCTATGCAGCTCGATCTCTCTTGAGTTGTGGTCTCTGGGATGACATTCGCGGGCTTTTATAGCTAGATTTTGTTCCGCTCCAACTGTAACATGCAATAGCAGCTAGTTCAGTTGTTGAATATTTGCATCTATTAGGATAATTTACGCACCGTAATCCGTTTGACAGAACTGGTGGAAAAAGGGCCTTTAATCGCGGTTCGCAACTGCCATTAGTCGCGGTTGCGCAACCGCGACCAAAGTAGCGCGACTAAAGGCCCCCCTTTAGTCGCGGTTGCTTACGAACCGCGACTAAAGGCCCGTCCACGTGGGCGCCAGGCGACCGTCGGGGCGGAGGCCCTTTAGTCGCGGTTCTTCTGGCCGACCGCGACTAAAGGCCGCCGCAGGTTTAGGGTTTTAGGCCCCCCTAAACCTGCCCCCCTAAACCTGTTTTCTGTTTAATTTGTATTGTTTAATTTCTTTTGTGCTTTATTGTAATTTTGAAGGAGTTTCACATATTCTACGGTACTACATACATGCATGCATATGAATGTACAATTTCAAACAAATTTGAAATTAGAACCAAAAAGAATTCAAGAGGAATATACAATATATATTCAATATCATCGGATGACCATATACAAGTTTGAACAAGTTTCCATACATAATTTAATGCATGTATAGTTCTACGTCCTCTACATAGTGTTGTTCTGTAGGATCGATGACTTCCCTCGCGAACCATCCAGCTAGTTCCTCCTGAAGTGGTCGGAAGCGAGCTTCTGGACTAAGCGTCTTCCGGAGGTTATTCCTCTTGATGTTGATCTCATCCGACTGGTCCCGCTCATTGGTGTATCTCCGGATCCTCTCACAAACATAGTATCCACATAGATTGGTCCCCGGTGGCTGAATATCCCCGGTCGTCCGCACTGCCCTTTTAAAATGTAGCTCTTTTTTGAATTCACCGACCTTTTCATCTACGAACCGTCTCCAAACCCTACGAGGCAAAGAAAATTAAATGAACAAGAGAGTTATTAATTAGTTACTTGATATTAGGAAATGATGAACGAAATAGGCCGATCGATATAGAGCGCAAATGAATGAAAACAATTACTTTTGCATCATTTTTCTCATGTCGGCCCAAAGCGCCGCATCCATATTCAGAGAGTCGTGGACGAGAACTGTGGAGGTGTGAAATTGAATTACCATCGGAATCCGGTGGAACCTGCGGACACGATACATGCACGATCATGCATATATAACTCATCGATTAGCCACATACCATGCATGGAGTAAACAAAAGAGAATGTGCTCAAGACAGAAACACTCACCCAAAATGGTAAGGAAATAGAATATCACTTTTGAGTTCCTGTTTTCTAAGAAACCGCCACAGGTCTTCCTCCACGTCGGCGGGGTGGTGTTCTAACACATATGAATTAACGATGTGTGGGTCAATGAGCCCAACATCATGGATGTTCCTTATTTGCATTTCCCGCTTCTTCATTCTGCATAATAGCGTACACAACAAGATAGTTAGGACAATATATAGTGCAGGCAATGAACGAGATGGGGTAGAAATTAATAAATCACTTACGAACGTAGCAACCGATGATAGATTTGTCGAGGTCGCGCAGATTGAACAGCTGGAACAATTCACTCCGATGAATTGTTATATAGTAATGTTTGAAGTGATGCTCATGTCTAACTTCCGCATAAATATAGTCTTTGGCGTTTTTAAGTTTTATGTAACTCTTGTACCAATTTAGCGAGACCTTTCATTTGTCGAGGTAGATCCTCTTCCTGCGCAGGCTCGACGAGAGGGCCATTCTTCACATATGTAAATACTACGTCCTTCATTGGCGCCTCATCAAGGCCTAACGAGTGCACGAAGAGTGATACCTAAGGTGGCCGCTTGTTCTCCGGCACTCGTTACGGTCAATCCATGTGCTGCCGCAGCTGCTATGATATCGGGGGCATCCGGACCGGCGGCTTGCACTATGAGCGGGGCGATCGATTGTTTACTTTGTTCCCCGAGCTGGGCAACTTCTTTCCCCCTTTCTAATTTTTTCTCGGCCTCCTCCAAGGCTTTCTTCTCCTGCTTCTCCGCCAACTCTTGGTTCCTCTTGAACGCGAGTGCTTGCCTACGAAGTTCACGTGCATAGTCGTCGAGCAGATTCTTTGCGGCTTGGGACGGTGTGTTCAAAAATGACTTAGCCCACTTCTTTTGCTCATCGGAAAATACGGCTTGGGCTCGCCCTCTATTTTCTTCTTGCAGCTCGCCTTCCATTTCTCTAAATCAGCAGCCGCGCCCGCCTCGACTTCCTCGGCACTACATTTCCAAGGCCTCGTGGGGAGAGGCTTCGGTGATACCTCCGGTACCTTTGTTTTCTTAGGTACGTAAGGGTCCGGGTTAATAATCCGGGACTGCTGCTTCGCTTCTTCGCCGGAGGTGGATTGGGGGGCGGCGTGCGCTTACCCGCCGGGGCGGACTAGGGGTGGCGGCTGCTTACCCGCCGGAGGTGAATTGGGGGCGGCGTCGGCCCTCGTGAAGGAGGTGTAGGTGAAGCACCACCACCACCACCGCCACCGCCGCCACCACCACCACCGTAGGGGGGTGGACTTGTTGGCGCCTCGCCTGGAAACTTGATAAACTTCTTCTGCCATAGAATGAGCTGGCGCTTGACATCTCCAAGTCTTGTCGCCCCTTCGGGTGTAGCAATGTCAATGTCCGGGTCCTCAAACCCTTGGACTATATCCTCCACCGTGACACGAGCATAGCCATCTTGAATGGGGTTGTTGTGGTGGAGTGCTCCAGGTGGTAAAGCACTGCCGATGGCTACCTTCATGGACATGTTCCCGATAGGATAATACGGATGACATGCTTTCATCTCCTTTATATCGTCCACGGGGTAGCGAGGAGGCTCCGGTGCAGTAATTTCGACCACCGGAGGCTCCGGTGCGAGTAATTTCGATCGTCGGTGCACCGGCCGATGGGGCCTCCGTGGAAGCCACGCTGCTTCTCCGCGGCTGGCTTCCGAGATCCAATGGATGATCTTCATGCTGCGCCCGAGCTGCATCTCTTTCGGCTACTAGTACACTCACGGTTTTCTTCATGACATCCATTTCCGATGCCAACCGCGCCACAACATCTGCTTCCCGATCCATCTTTCTCTTACGGCTTATGTAACCGTACGGGTCATCGTTACGGGGAACCCTATTTTCCACGGAATGTGCCCCATGCCTCGTACACGTCCTCCGTGTTCGGGATTCCCGAGGGCTTTTGTCGGGGCGTCGTTCTCTCCGTTGAACTTGATCCTCCCCTCTTGAGCATCCCTCATTGCCTCAATAAGCTTTTGGGTGGGTGTAATTATTTTGCCCTGGTAAACACACTCCCCTGTCTCCGGGTTCAGCGATCCCCCATGCCCGTACCACCAGCTTTTGGCCCTTGGGTCCCATCCCTCCGTACCTGGACGGATTCCTCGCGCCCTCCGCTCGTTCTCCATCTTCTCCCACCTAGGCTGCCAAAGCGATACCCTCCTGGCCCCATTTTATGATTGTACTCCTTCTTGGCCGCATTATCCTTATTTTTTTCGATATTTCAAGGAACTGCTCCGATTTCTTTTGCTTCACAAATTCTGGCCAATCATGTTGCGGTTTCTCATATTGTCCTTTGAAATCCGGAGTCTTGCCCGGCTTGACAAAGTCATGGGCTAGATTTTGCTTGTATTTCCGGAATGCGTTGGCCATCCTAGAAAGAGCGAACTGTTTGACTAGCTTGCACCTCTCCTTGTTTTCCGCAATCTTGTTACCCTCCTCATCGTATTTGCGGTATTCCGGAGGTAGAACGAAATGTTCCATAAGCTTTTTGAAGCAATCTTTTTTTGTTCTCTTATCGACAAAAGTGAAACCAACACGTGCCTTCTTTGGCTCATTCCACTCCTGGACGGTGATCGAGACGTTGTCTCTAACAACGGCTCCGCATTGGGCTGACAAACTTGGTGGCGTTCTTGCTGGGCTCCGGCGGCCTGCCGGTTGCTTCCTCGACAACATCGATGGTGCATGTTTCTCCTGCTTTCATCGTCTTGGTTGCGCCACGCTTTGACGACGACGTACTCGATTGTTTCGACGATCCGGCCGAGGGCTAAAATAAGAAAGAGAGGCGCGCGCGTTAGTACACACATATTTATTCAAATCGGTGAGTTTGTATCACCGGAGGCTCAATGTATATATATATACCTCGGCGCCGGAGGTGGTTGCTACTTCCAAGCGAAGATCGTCGTTTATCGACGTTTCTTCGGCACCATCTTGCTGACCATGCCCTTCATCTTCACCCTCAAAGTTCGAGATAAGAAGAGATATCATCTTCTTCTTGTCCGGTCGGCACATATAGAACATCGCCTTTTATGATGCGGAAGATATGTTCTTCGGCGTCCGGATCATAGTTGTCCATAATCGGGTCAGCTCTATCGTCCGCCATATGTCGGTCCTGAAAACATGTAGTAAAAACAAATTAATTGTGTATATGCATTATCACATCTCTTCTACATATAAACAGAGAGGGCGACGAGGGAGGCGAGAGGGGGGACGCAGTGACCGCGTGACCGAGAGACCGGTGGCGGTGGCGAAAGGGCGGTGGCGGTGCCGAGGACACATAACCCTCGCCGCCCACTCTCGATCCCAAAAAAACACCGCGCGTATACGGAGGGGGCGACGAGCGCTGGCCCCTCCGTATACGTGCGGTGGTTAAGTTATTTTTGTTATTTTAAAAGTGACAAACTTTTGTTAAGTTATTTTAAAAGTGACCGAGAGACCGGTGGCGGTGGTGAAATAGCGGTGGCAAAAGGAGGGGGCGAGGAAGGGGTGGGAGAGGGTGTCGCGGAAGAGGGAGGCGAGGACGAGCGCGTTGGCGTTGGCGCGTTGACGGCGTTGGCGTTGGCGCGTTGAATAGAGGTAGCGTTGGCGTTGGCGCGTTGAATAGAGGTAGCGTTGACGGCGTTGGCGCGTTGACGGCGTTTGGCGACGGTATGGCGTTACAATTTTAGTTCATTTTTTATTAAGTCAAAATTTTAGTTCATTTTTTATTAAGCCACACTTGAGCTTTCTCATTTAATACACTCCGCATCTTGACGGCGTTGGCGCGTTGACGGCGTTTGAATAGAGGTAGCGTTGACGGCGTTGGCGCGTTGACGGCGTCAATTTTAGTTCATTTTTTATTAAGTCAATTTTTATTAAGTCAAAATTTTAGTTCTTTTTTTAGACAAAGTTTTTAATTAAGTCAAAGTTTTTAATTAAGTCAAAATTTTAGTTCTTTTTTTAGTACCCATTTTAGTTCAATTTTTATTAAGTCAAAGTTGTAGTTGCATTTTTACTAGTTTTTAATTAAAAAAACTTATAGTTACACAAAGTAAAAAACTAAAAAACTAAAAAAAAAAGAAAAAAAAGGCAGGCCGGGGCTCTCGTCTGCGCGCGCTCCTCCCCTCTCTCTCTCATGCGCGCACACGCGGCGGCCGCCGGCGAGCAGAGCGCCCCCGGGGCGAGCAGAGCGGCGGCGGCGGCCTGGCGCCTCTCCTCTCTCTTTCTCTGCGCCGGTGATGACGAGGGGCGGCCGGCCGGCGACGCGCGCGCGCGGGCGTTACAGTACGGATCGACACGGGCGCGCGGTACACGTACGCGGAGGGCGGCGGCGACGTACAGGGTGGCGGCGACGGCGTCTGCGCGGCGACGGCGTCTGCGGCGACGGCGAGGCTCGGCGACGGCGAGGCGCGGTGACGGCGAGGCGCGATGCGCGGCGAGCTCTCGATCGGCAGAGAGACGGAGCAGAGCGGCGAAGAAGACGATGTGTTTGGCGACGGTTCGGGAAAACTATTTATAGCCCCCCCACTTTAGTCGCGGTTGGGGAGGAGAGCCGCGACTAAAGGGTACCCTTTAGTAGCGGTTGGCCAACCCAACCGCGACTAAAGGCTTTTTTCGCCCGTTTTTCGTTCCCGCGCGCGCACAGACCTTTAGTCGCGGTTGGCGAGGCCAACCGCGACTAAAGGTATTTTTCGAATTACTTTTATTTTTAAAAATGTTAAAAATACAGAAAAACTCAGAAAAATAAAACTAATTCAATTCAAAATTTTAAAAATACAAATAATATATCAAAAAATTCATAAAAATAAAACTAATTCAATTCAAATTCTTAAAAATACAAAAAATATATCAAATAAATGATATAAATAAAACTAATTCAATTCAAATTCTTAAAAATACAAAAAATATATCAAAAAAATCAGAAAAATAAAACTAATTCAATTCAAATTCTTAAAAATACAAATAATATATCAAAAAAATCAGAAAAATAAAACTAATTCAATTCAAATTCTTAAAAATACAAATAATATATCAAATAAATCAGAAAAATAAAACTAATTCAATTCAAATTCTTAAAAATACGAAAAATATATCAAATAAATCAGAAAAATAAAACTAATTCAATTCAAATTCTTAAAAATACAAAAAATATATCAAATAAATCAGAAAAATAAAACTAATTCAATTCAAATTCTTAAAAATACAAATAATATATCAAAAAAATCAGAAAAATAAAACTAATTCAATTCAAATTCTTAAAAATACAAATAATATATCCAAAAAATCAGAAAAATACAACTAATTCAATTCAAATTCTTAAAAATACAAATAATATATCCAAAAAATCAGAAAAATAAAACTAATTCAATTCAAATTCTTAAAAATACAAATAATATATCAAAAAATCAAAAAAATACTTCCCGCCACTTTCTTCCCGCCACTTTCTTCCCGCCTCTTTCTTCCCGCCACTTTCTTCCCGCCACTTTCTTCCCGCCTCTTTCTTCCCGCCACTTTCTTCCCGCCTCTTTCTTCCCGCCTCCCTGTCTTCCCGCTCCCATTTTTCCCGCCATTTGTCACTACATATAGGTAGCCCGGCTTGGCCGGCATTATCACATCTCTACAATCTCTCATCACTCTCTCATGGCTTCCACCGCACCCACTCTAACCTACCGGCGGGTGGAGGAGCTTTGCGCCTCGAACTACCCTTGCCCACCGGGCTACCGCGTCCCTGCCGGCCGGAGCCTAAGCGCCGGCGGCGTGCCGGTCCCTCCCGTCCCTCGAGTGCTGCGCGCCGGGCGGCCATCACGAACCACTACTACCTCGACCTCACGCCGGAGCGGCGGATGAATCCCGGCGGCATCCCGATAACCGGCATACTTGGGACGCCTTCTTCATCAATCGGCGTGAGAGGGCGCTCGCCGGGTATGAGGAGGACGGTCCGCCTCTCGGAAACTTCCACGAGGCCGGCCGTCGGCTATGGTGGTACGGCCGGACTCGCAGAGCGTCATGGACTACATCACGGCCGGCGATATCCCCCGCCTGCGCTACCCTCGGTTCGAGCCACGAGCACCGCCCGACGACGGCGACGACGGCGGCGGCGACGACGCCGGCAACTTAGAAGGCGACGACTACCGGTACAACGGCGGCGGCTATGAAGACTACGAGTATGCATATTATACGCCTAGGCAGGAGTATGACTAAATCACTCCAAAATTAATGTATGCGGGAGTATGACTTAGTCACTCCAAATTTCCTGTATGCGGGAGTATGACTTAGTCACTCCAAATTTCCTGTATGCGGGAGTATGATCGAATCACTCCAAATTTCATGTATCATCGGTGCTATCTCGAGTCAATTGAATCATTCGAAAATGGACACCAAACACATCACGGGTAATATAATTCACATGATCCATTCAACAAAGTTTGGTACAATAAATTATTACACATCATTTCTTTCCTTGTGTCCCTGCTTGCTTACGATTGTGCCGTATCCATGGAGCATCCTCATCATTTAACTTAATGCTTGGGTCGGTGTTCACTTTGAAGGGCGGAATTTCAGCAAACATATTATAATCTTCGACATGTCTGTCTTGTCCTCCACTCCCACGATGTTTCTTTTCCCTGAAAGAACAATGTGGCGCTTTGGATCATCGCATGATGTACTGATCGTTTTCTTATCTTTCCGTTTCCTCGGTTTGCTACTCATGTCCTTCACATAGAAAACCTGAGCGACATCTTTCGCTAGGACGAATGGTTCGTCAAGGTAACCAAGATTGTTGAAATCCACCATTGTCATTCCGTATTGCTGGTCCACCTTTACCCCACCTCCTGTTAGCTTGAACCATTTGCACGGAACAAAGGGACCCTAAAGGAGGGTCCATAGTCAAGTTCCCATATCTCCTCTATGTAACCATAATATGTGACCTTTTGCCCATTCTCGGTTGCTTGCATCAAAGCGGACACCACTGTTTTGGTTGGTGCTCTTTTTATCTTGGGCGATCGTGTAAAATGTATTCCCATTTATCTCGTACCCTTGGAAAGTCGTTATAGTCGAAGATGGTGTCTTGGCCAACATGTACGGCTGATCTACAACATCTTCGTCACTCATTAAATGTTTTCTCAACCAACTGCCGAAAGTCTCCATGTGGGCCTTCCTAATCCAGGATTCGGGCTTCCCGGGGGTTGTCCGAGCGTAAAATATTCTTGTGTTTCTCAAAGTACGGAGCCACCAAGCTGGAATTGGTCGGAAGCTGTGTGGTGTGCTTCGGTCGAGAGAATGGCCGTCCATACATATCGTTGATTTCCTTCCGATCGTGCCTTTTCCACTTAGTCTCCCCTCGTGCCGCGATCGAGGAAGACCAATCGGCTTAAGGTCGGGAACAAAGTCAACACAAAACTCAATTACCTCCTCATTTCCATAGCCCTTGGCGATGCTTCCTTACGGCCTAGCACGGTTACGAACATATTTCTTTAATATTCCCATGAACCTCTCGAAGGGGAACATATTGTGTAGAAATACGGGACCGAGAATGGAAATCTCATCGACTAGGTGAACCAGGAGGTGCGTCATAATATTGAAGAAGGATGGCGGGAACACCAACTCGAAGCCGACAAGACATTGGATCACATCGTTCATGTAACCGTGGTAGAACTTCTGGATTGATTACCTTCGAGAGATTGCATTGAGGAATGCACATAGCTTCACAATGGCTACTCGAACATTTTCCGGCAGGAGCCCCTCAAAGCAATCGGAAGCAATTGCGTCATAATCACGTGGCGGTCGTGAGACTTCAGGTTTTGGAACTTTTTCTCCGCCATGTTTATTATTCCCTTTATATTGGACGAGAATCCGGACGGGACCTTCATCTTGCTCGGGCATTCAAAAAAGATGACCTTCTCTTCTTTGGTCGGAGCGTAGGCTGGCACGACCTTGAAACCGTTCCGGATGCGAGTCATCGGGGTCTTTCAAACTTTGCTTGATCCTGCCGTGCTTCCTTTGTATCATTTGACTTCCCATACACGCCCAAGAAGCTTAGGAGGTTCACGCAAATATTCTTCGTAACGTGCATCACGTCGATTGCAGAGCGGACTTCTAGGACTTTCCAATATTCTAGCTCCCAGAATATAGATTTCTTCTTCCACATGGCTGCGTGCCCGTCAGCTCCCTTCGGAACTGATTGTCCGCCAGGACCCTTTCCAAAGATGACTTTCAAATCCTTGACCATATCAAATACCTCAGCACCAGTGTGTTCCGCAGGCTTCGGCCGGTGATCTGCCTTGCCGTTGTAATGCTTGCCTTTCTTTCTTACTGGATGACCTTTCGGAAGAAACCGACGATGCCCAAGGTACACGTTCTTCTTACAATTTGGCAAATGTACACTTTCAGTCTCATGTAAGCAGTGCGTGCATGCATTGTATCCCTTATTTGACGAGTCCCGAAAGGTTACTAAGAGCAGGCCAATCGTTGATGGTTACGAAAAGCAACGCTCGTAGGTCAAATTCCTCTTCTTTGTGCTCATCCCACACACGGACACCGGGTCTGCCCCACAGCTGTAAAAGTTCATCAACTAATGGCCTTAGGTACACATCGATGTCGTTGCCGGGTTGCTTCGGACCTTGGATGAGCAACGGCATCATAATGAACTTCCGCTTCATGCACAACCAAGGAGGAAGGTTGTAGATGCATAGAGTCACGGGCCAGGTGCTATGGCTGGAGCTCTGCTCGCCAAAAGGATTCATGCCATCCGTACTTAGACCAAATCTTATGTTCCTTGCGTCGGCTGCAAAATCTTTGAACTCTCTGTCGATCTTTCTCCATTGCGTTCCATCTGCGGGGTGTCTCAACTCCCCGTCCGACTTACGGTCCTCTTTGTGCCATCGCAACAACTTGGCATGCTCTTTGTTCCCGAACGGACGTTTCAACCGTGGTATTATAGGAGCATACCACATCACCTTGGCGGGAACCCTTTAACTGGGTTTCCGGCCCTCAACATCGTCACCGGGGTCATCGCCTCTGATCTTATAACGCAATGCAGTGCATACCGGACATTCATTCAAATTCTCGTATTCACCGCGGTAGAGGATGCAATCGTTGATGCATGCATGTATCTTCAGAACCTCTAAACCTAGAGGGCGGACAACCTTCTTTGCTTCGTACGTACTGGCGGGCAACTCGTTATTCTTTGGAAACATATTCTTCAACATTTTCAGCAAGTTTTCAAATGCCGAGTCAGCTACACCTGCCTGTGCCTTCCATTTCAGCAAATCCGGTGTGCAGCCCAGCTTTTTCAGACCATCATCGCATCCGGGGTACAGCGCCTTCCTGTGATCCTCTAACATGCGATCCAAATTCTCCCTCTCCTTTTCAGTTTCGCAGCGTCTCCGTGCATCAGCAATGGTCCGACCAAGATCATCAACGGGATCATCACGTGCCTCTTCTTCACCTTCCCCTTCACCTTCCCCTTCACCTTCGAGCATCCTCTATGAAAGTATCACCGAAATGAGCAAGATAGCTTTCATCGATGAAATCATCCCCTTCTTCATCTTCTTCCATTATAACCCCTCTTTCTCCATGCTTGGTCCAACAATTATAGCTTGGCATGAAACCGTACCGAAGCAGATGCATGTGAACATCTCTTGAGGAAGAGTAACCCTTCTGATTCTTACAGTTAACACATGGACAGATAACAAAACCCCCCTGCTTGTTCGCATTAGCCACTACGAGGAAATCTTTCAAACCCGTACTTGAACTCGCCGGAGAGTCGGTTACCGTACATCCATTGCCGATTCATCTGCATTATTATAATATAAAATATATAATTAACCATCATGCATTTGTTAAACTAACTAGCTACAAACAATATAAATTAAACAATGAACTACACACACATGCATATTTTATCAATGACACATCAAAGGTTCAAGTTGCTAACCGCGATCGAGGAGGAAAAAATAAATGAGAAAGCTCAAGTGTGGCTCCAACACTTCATATCATGTTTGTTTCATGCTCTTGGGGCATTTCATCAAACACCTTATGTGCATAAGAGGAACCAAAAGCAAACCTAACACTCACTTGTGAAGTTTGTGAAGAGAATGGCTCCAAATGGCTAAGTGTTGGCTGCTGGATGGATATATATAGGGGAGGGGCTTTAGTCCCGGTTGGCCTGGCCAACCGCGACTAAAGGCCTTCGGGCACCTTTAGTCGCGGTTGGCCTGGCCAACCGTGACTAAAGCCCCCCACGTGCACCAGCTGGCCACCGTGCGCCCTGGGCCCAGGCCTTTGGTCGCGGTTCGCCACACGAACCGCGACTAAAGACCCCATTAGTCGCGGTTCCTTTACCTTCGCGACTTATGGGGCTTCCCGGAAGCCTGTTTTGCTTACCGGCCGGTTTATATAATCTGACAGATAAGGATACCCGATTACAAACTTAACTGGCACCGGATACGGGATACGGGATACGGTATATGATATGGTATGTGAAATAGTATCAGAATATCCGTATCAGAAAATTATTAAGGATTGATTATCCGATGGTTTTTATCCGAATAATCTGATTTTAATCTGAAATAGCATGTTTAGTATACAATGAGTTGCCGATTTTGTGTCTTAAGAAATACCTCACTTACATAGTCTCTTTATCTACTATGGAGTCCAAATTTGCTAGGATGCTTGGCCATTAAACCATGCGTTGTTATTATCACCCCAGCCTTAAACATACCCGGTTAATTTTTTTCCGCTCCGAATCCGCTCTATTTCCATTCCAAGTCCGTGGTCTCCTATATCCACATTCGAATCCACAACCGGTCATTATCTGATTCGCTCGAAAAGTATGGTATAGCCAGGATATGGTAAAGGTAAAATCCAATCTGTTTAGACCCCTAATTTTCTTAGTGCGGAAACTATAATACTCATGCATGCATATTTGTATGCATCTCGATCTCTCTATCGTGTTGCAGTGGTGGGATACCGGGATGCCATTCGTGGGATGTTAGATTCCACTCCGATTCATTTCACAGAACGATTACTCCCTCATCCCATGAAAGCTGTCTGAGGTTTATCTAAATTTGGATGTATGTAGACACTAAATACATCTAAAATTTGACAAATCTCGGACAAGTTTCATGAGACAGAGTGAGTATCTTCATTCTTAATAGCTCAACTCAGTGGTGGATCCAGGAATAAACTAGAGGGTGGGCGCACCTCCAAAAAAATTGGCACTGGCCCACATGACATTTTCTTTCTTTCTTTCTTTCTTTCGGGACCAAATAAATAAGAGCATCTCTAACAGATGATGTATAATATAGCACCCAAAACTACTGGCCTATATATTATAAATCACCAAAAACTGGAATATATGGTACTTGTGCATTTTTTTTGTTTAAAAGATGATGCAAAATAGGGCACGATTGGCACACACGATGATGTATAATAGGGAACGCCCGGGAGCGCAAACACTGACGGTGCCTCATCTTCTGCCGGCAACTGTAGGAGCTCCTCCTGGTTGGTGGTGACGTCCCAGGCTGTTTTTTTTTTAGCTTAGATCCATGGTGACAACCACCTTTTTCTTTTTTCAGCTTCTCGGCGATGGTCGCCGCCGTCTGCCGCTTTCTGCCATCCATGGTGTTTCGGTGGCTGGAGAAGGTCAAATCGCGACGAAAGGCACATAGGCACACAAGGGTGGGAAGGTACAAGTATGCGGTTGGTGGCTCTCACGTAGGGTGAATTTGTTTTACATCACCATGAACATTTTCATACATTTTTTGAAATTTTTAAGGGCATGTCTAAAATATTAGTTGCAACACACCCAGAAATAGATAAAGCTCAATTGCAACCGACTTGCAATTGTCATATCAACACAGATCACCAGGCAAATCCAATAACTAAGAAGTCGACTAAGAAATAATAAAAATGAGACACCTGATTTCTAGAAAATCCAATTTTTAATGAGCGAACGTTTGAATTTATGTTTTTGGAAGTGAATGCATTGGTGATTGTTGGGTCTTCTCGCCTTCCTTTTTCCTTTTCCCAGGATAAGCTTCCGAGTCATGCCAATGACACTCCGCATACGATGTGTCACTCAGATGAAAGAGCTCTCTGATCTGTTCAAGAGCGATGCTCCAAAGCTGGGATGGTTAGCTTTTCCGTTTGGGAAACTCCAATCCGTAGCTAGTTGATTAGGGTGAGAGATGGAACCTCCACTGAAACATAGATATCTTATAATTTCGTCTGTAAAAAGGTTCTTTTTCCCCAGCTTATAAAAGTTGTCTGAAATTTGTATAAATTCGGATGTATCAAAATACTAAATAGCATATAGATACATCTAAATTTTGACAAATTTTATAGAAGTGGGACGACTCCGTTCAGTGTTGTCCAAAATGTATCAATAAACAAAAGTTTTTCCAAAACGTGTCTCAAAAAACATAAGACTTGTCCAGAATTCACATGTACCATGTCTCTCCACAGAGCAAAAATGCATACAATTATTGAACTATTTGTGCATGTGGAACGGCCGGCACGTTGATGTAGCTTTCCTACGACCTAAAAGAATGACCCCTTCTGCAGCTCACGTTTGGTGAGCAATGTGCGGTGAAGATTCCCGGTGCAGAGCTTCGTCCAAAAAAAGAAAATGGCAATACGCTACATGATGGGTTGCATATAATATTTAAGGGCCAAGACCCACAACGTTTTCTCCGATGTACAAGAACACGCAGAACTCCTGCATTTTGTTAGAATTCGTCCACGGATCGATCATACAGAGTATTAAACTAATGGAAGTCACGCACATAAAATTATCGTCAAAGGCCCGTGTCATGTCTACATTTTTTGTGTTTATTTCTCAACTCTCGCGGTTACAAAACTTGTGGTTACAACTTGCGCAGCCTGATGTGCATATATATATATGCATGGCCGGCTAGTACCAACCGACTATTATCCTAGACCTACTGGTACGTGGATTCATGTGTGTGTACAACACGGCTAACAGTCTATTACGACTTTGGACTCACGACTCTTTGCCTAAACTAGTACCTACTAGCCAACTAGGACTAGAAATTGACTAGGACAACAAGTCTAACACAATGTCCAAACCGGACACTGACGAACTAATTAAGATTAGTGCTAACACCATCTAAAAAAAGATTAGTGCTAACACATTAATCACATTACACATGCAGAGGTCGCTCCTGCAAATTCCTTTTCCGGTGTAATAAAAAATAAAAGCTTGTGGTAGATATAGACAAATTGAACAACTCAACAATAATTTTTTTGGCATCAAATTAGATTACTGGCTGTGACCAACATCGATTAGATGCTACCATGTGTTGATTAAGCCTATTAAGCACGTGAGGACAGCCGTGAACCAGTGGCGGAGCCAGGACATCAAGCATGTGATGTCATTTTAAATTTGTGATGTCAAATACATGTATTTTTACTAGATTTTAAATATATTTTTGCATCTCTTATACTTGTAGATAAAGGATTTGCCAAAAAAATTTGTGTGATAAATTGACCACGTAGCTCTCAATGGTTCTGCCACTGCTGGGAACCAAATTGGACACCAGGTCAGTTGGTAGTGCGTCCAACACGAAGAGGATAGTGTTATATATGAACTTCTAGGCTTTTAGATTTTGCTTAGCCGAGAGAGGGTTAATCATGATTAATGGACTAATTGTGCTTTTCTCAGTCCGATCCTTGTCCGATGAGTGATCCAGTGGCCTGTTGTAAATTTGTTTTACATAGGAGCAAAGTCTGAAATAAACCTAGAATCTATAGAGGGTGTTGAAATTAAACCTTAAACTCCCAATCCCAGAAATCAACACCCTATACTTAGTATTCTCGGTTTGAGTTGGCAATTTGGTTGTTGGCAAATGTGGGATCGCTCCGTCTTCTTATCTCTCTCGTTGACATCCAAGGCCCATTTTTCATACTCCCTCCGTCCCACGAAACATGTCGAAAGTTTATCAAAATTTGAATGTATCTAGACACTAAATAGTAATATATACATCTAAATTTTGACAAATCTTCGAAATGTTTCGTGGGACCGAGGGAGTATTTGTCTTCTTCATCCCTTTGTCACTCTTATTTTTAAAATTTTGATGTCTCGTCTCACTCGTACTACACAGAAAAGGAGGCGCTTCCCAACTGAGCAGCAGGCGGTGCTCCCCGTCCCTCGCAAACGGCAGCGACGCCCGCGTCAAGGGCAACATCGGTAGCGCCTCCCATCTAGGACACGCACATACTGAATCTGGCTTGCTTGATGTGAGCTTGGCTAATGCGTAGACCATCAATCAGCTAGCGACGGATCAATCGACTAGATACTAGACATCAAACGGGGCTGCTTTCTGAGCCCTGCGTCCGCGCCGCAGACCCACTCGGCCAAGAGAAAACTATCACGGCGCGGCACCCGAAGTCGCTGAGCAGGCACAAGTGCCAACGGGAGACATTGCTTCCGGTGTTGGCGGTGCTTAACAACGAAGCCGACACGGTGACCACGGCTGCGAGCTACCGGGCGTTAACCTAGACGAGGAGGTGGTGCACATCGTAGCCATCTTGCAGACATTGGCTGAACTGCTCGGCCCTGGCGAAGAGCCGAAGACCATGGGGGTGGAAGGGTTAGCTCTCTTCAGATTCGTCAGAGTCAACAATCCCAGCTTTGACATGCCACATCAACAAATCCCGGGTGGCATCTGACAAGTAATCACCGGGAAGTGGGAGTTTGTGGTGCTAATTTTAGGGATTTAAAGTTTATTGTTTGATTTCGACCGTGTCTACAAGCTTAAGGTTTAAAATAGACTTTACTCTTTACATAGGGATGGTTTGTGTGCAACATAGTACTACCTATGATTCAAATACCGTGCTGTAGGTTCATTTTACCAATTAATTTAGACAGAGCGAGTACATGAATCGGAAAAAAAAAATCGAACGCCTAGCACCTCTCGCTAGGGAATTCCTTCGTGTGGAAGCACTTGACTTGACTAGGAGTCAGTCCACTAGAGGAGACTTGGCTGCAGTCCAGTCTTTGCCGCGTTGCACCCCTGTTCATACACATTTATCCATTGAATTTGCTTGTAAATAGAGAAGAGAGCTAGAAGAGTAGCAGCATCTAAAGGTATAAACGATGCCCCCCATAGGGGGATTCACAGCGATTAGCGCTTCTCATCCGTTGGATCTTACCTGATGCTGGATCTTGGCCGTCCATTGTTTGCACCGCAGCAGTATAAAAAGGGACCCCAAAGTGAGAAACCCTAGCCGCCTGCAGTCTCTCCCCCAATCCCACCTCTCTCACCCTCCCCCAATCCCGTCTCTCCTCCTCCCGTCTCCCTCTCTTCCTCCTCCTCCCTGTACGTCTCTTCTTCCTCCTTCCCATGGACACAAATGGCAATGGATGACCCGAGCTTCACGCAGCAGATCTCCTTAATGGCCGGCCCATGGGGAGGAGCACGGGAGGCCGCCGGCCGCCGTCATGGCCGGCCGCCGCCATCGCCGGCCGCCGCCATGGGGAGGAGCACCGGAGACCACCGGCTGGTTGGCCGCCGGCGGGAGGCTCATGGGGAGGAGAACGGGAGTCCACCGGCCGCCTCCATCCCCGGCTCAACAGCGACCTAGCCATGGCTGGGGGAACGGTTGGTCGCCGGCGGGAGAAGCGCCGCCATGGTTCGAACCGCCGCTGTGTGTCAGATCAAGTCACGTATGTGAGACATCCAATTTTCCGTGGTGCTAATTCCTTGCCTGGCTATTTTTACTATGTAATTTATTCAATTGTTTGCTCTATGTATTTGTATGTATGATTTAACATCAAATCGTTTCTCTAGCTGAATTGGATTTGGGACTACAAGGCTTGGGAGGTCAAGAGGGAAGGCCCTGCCATAAATGGTCGCGGAGAAAAATGATGTTGCCACTGATGATAAGCTGGAGGCTCTGTGATTATGCAATATATACATAATTACTTCTGGCCAATCCCACTTTTCCCGGTCATTTTCTCCTTAAACAATATGGCTAGCCTTGATCTATCTATCAATCTCCTCTACTGATTGTAGTTGTTGATTAGTGAAGTACATGTGCCTTTTTTAAACAAAATCTCACCAGTAGTTATTTTTGGGTATATTAGATCTGACTGCGAGCTCGTAATGGCTATTCAGCTGGGAGTATGAGATAAATGGGAAAAAAACTCTGATTTGTGACTTCTTGTCATGTAAAAGGGATTTAGTTTCTATTTGGTTCACAGCATGAGATTACTGATTTTGCTTTAGTCTTTGTATACAGCTAAACATGGTTGAAGACAGAGTTCAATGATTTCATTTCTTATTGATGGCTCAGTTGTATTTGTGCTAATTGCCTACTGTTTTGCCTAAAAGCAGTTTTCTTATAGGCTGAAGAGGAGGATATTATTGCAGACAATTATGGTGCCAAAAATAACGAAGTCTCGGGATGAATGGTCCCAAAATGGCCATGAGATTGGGTCTAATGGTATGGATGGAAAATCTGGATTTATTTCATAAGTTCTAAGGGAAGAGCAGTAGCTTCTTTGAACAAGTTTTCCCATAATGCAAACATAATGTCACATCCGATTTGGATGGCGAGACTCTATTCCACATGGTAACTTGTCTTTTACTAAACAACTATTATGTTTCCCACATTGGAATGCTTACCTATTATTTGTCATAAGCATTCCATTAGTTTATTTATGGGATTGTATTTCGTTCTATATTTACTTGTTTTTGTTATGTGTCGTGCAGTGATGGAGGTTGAGAAGCCAACTTTGCAACCGTATGGTCTTCTAAAAGGGTTTTTGGGTGCTTGTTTATGTCCGCGGAGGTTGTTCACATATTCAGACTACTTGTATACGCTCTTATGACACAAAGTTTGGAATCAGATCTTGGACCCTATGGGCAGTGTCGTTGGCTGTGGAGCTCACGAGGCTTGGTATTCACTCAGATGCAATAGTTCTAAATCATAGGGCCGAGAAAGTTCATCAGCTCCTATATGCTGAGAGGCACAAGGTTAGATGGTTTCAGTTCTTTGTTACTACCAAACTGAGAAAGTTCATCAGCTCCTATATGTTGTGCTTTGATATTTATTGAATAGCCACATAAATCAACCTCATGCCCCAGCTAATGTATCTTACTTCGCTCTCTCAGAAAAGCTACTGAACCTTACTTAAATCCGTAACTGCTTGGTGCTCCAAGACATACATGTATTGGGCATTGCTGGTTTTGATTGCTTTATTTTATCAGATAGTTGTTGATGAATCTTCTTAATAGATCAATAATTGAGATTCCTTTGGTACACAAGAGGATATCATTTTAGAGCTTTAATTCACTTACCATTTCCACGTTTATTTGTGAACACAGTGGATTCAAAACCTTTAATTTGTTTTACCAAACAATTGTAATGGAACTTTACATAAGTTTTCAGTTTGTACATATTGTTTTTCAAACAGCTGTGTATGGTTATGCGATGCAGGTGTCCCAAGCCAGTGGCAACATCATATGGCCGGTGCCACTATAATTGAACCTTGCCGCCCTCCTGCATACATAGGTGAGTTGCGCTTCCTATGTAGGATCTAACTTGGTGTTGCTGCTTTCCTCTATTATACGGATGATTAAATTTTGTCTCTGTCCTTTGTCTCCTTTGTCTCCTGCTTGGAAGAAAAGTTCTATGTGATTCATAGCATTTCCCTTCCAAACTAGCGCATTGCTGAGACCAGTGCTGAAATAGCTGTAGAATTTTGTATGTACTTCATTTTGCAACTTTAGGCATCCAGACAGTTTGGTACTTTGGTTAAGCTCAGAATTATCCATATGCTCTTATAATTTTATCATGTAGTGGAGCTCTTCCACCTTTTGTTTCAAACAACTGAGATCAAGGCAGAGACATATTTACTAAGAGTATATAGCTAGGTTTACAGAAAATCTCATGAGCATACGATTTACTTCTCTTGGAGACTGATGTTTTCTCTTCAGCAAAATAATTGTATTGTTCATGTCTTCTTCTTGGATGTAGGTATTTTAATTTCATCTCTATTGCTCTCCAATTGATAGGCTGAAGCTATAGGGCAGTCTGCCACATCGTCGATATCTCCTTCACCTCATTCACTGCCTGCTCTATTGTGTGTTGTATACAGGTATCTACCAACTACCATATCGACTTCATGTATTGTTGCTTCTGGGTATGGACAGTAAAGTAACCCTTTTCGTGTTTTCTTATTTATGATTGTGCTGCTATAACTAGGTGTCTTCTCCAAGGTTTTCAGTTGTAATTTTAGTAACTTTTAGGCATGGAAGCAAGATGAGAATAGGTAAGAACCATGTTTTGGGGTTTCTCTTCTAAAAGGGCACTTCAGTTGTCAAGTTTCTTGAATGTTGTCTTGCTAGCCAGTAAATTTCAATGCATCAAGTTAGTTTCCACTGTTGAATTCTTATTTGTTAACTGCACAGTTGGCATACATAACTTTTGGTTTTAAGAAGCTATTGCTTCCCAGAAATTCATAGTTGCCCTGTTAGATACTCTGGGTGATATCACTGGACATTTTGTTTGAATAAAAATGAAATCACTTCTTGCCTCTGTATTCTATTTATTTATTGGAGTAAATGTGTATCAGGGTGTACTGCTCCACCATATTTATATTTACTTCTGAGCAAACCAGTGAAACCTGAATTTGTGTATGTTTTGTCAGAATCATCAGAAATATTAAAACTAATTATTGATGTGTGCTGGTGATGGTAATGTGTTGGACATGAAATTTTTACAGGTGTGCGACTGTGTCAGTGGTTTTGGATTCTCAGTACATGCTGGCAAAACTTTCAAGTCAGGGGTTCAGGTTTGAATGTTTTGAGTTAGAATTGTCCCTATTATTGTAGGAAGTTTGACGCATCTCTTATGACTACTTGCACTCGTTTCGATTAAAAAAAATAGCTGTGTCTATGGCACATTGCCAGCCTGCAATGCTGGCAGGAGCATCCACGTCATGATACTATTGTAATGATGTTAAACCTTTTACTGCATACTATAGTAGGTCCATATAGACCATACCAATAATAATATGTGGGTGCTTACATGGGAAGAAAACTTGTTTTGTGATGCTCTTCAAGCACTGCGGATACATAACTTCTGTTCTTAGCTGTTAATGTTTTGTGTTTGGTACCCTGGATATTGACGTCTCGCAAGTTTGCATTTACTGATGTTTCCAGATATACCACTATTCCGTCCAAGACTGTTGGTAATATTGAACAGAGGTTTGCATAGGCTATAGACTGTACATGTCAAAGATTTTGATGCATAAGTAAATTTGGATTCAGAAACTGATAATCCCGTGTCAAACCACCATGCCACGATTCATATAAATATTTAGAAATTCCATACTAGAGCAAGGCTAGAAGGGGGGTGGGGGGTATTTTGGCTCAAATTTCTTGCTGATATGGATAGGGTAAATTCTACAGGGAGATAGGACGATATGAGTATTAGAAAACTGTGTCAAAGATAAAAACATCCGCGATCAAATTGGAAACATCACATTTATTTTCTTGAACTCAAAAATAAGAATTTTGGGTTAACTGATACAATCAACTGGTGCATGTAAATAAATTATGATTTTTCTTACTCAGGAAAGAGGAACATACCGTTTAGCAGCAGGTTGGCTCTCATTGTTGACTTAAATGGATGATTCCAAACGTGGCTTTCAGTCTAATTGACAGGATCCGAAGAACCAAATATCCAATGACCTTCATTATATGCCTCTTCTTTCTCTATCGGTGTAGGCTTGTGATGAGGAAAATGGGTTAGGCAGGAAGAACTAATAATAAAAATATAAATAAATAAAAGAAAAACGAGCCATAGTTGATAAATAAAACACGTATGGGCCGAGTGTGGCTCAGTCCATTATGTAAGAGAACCCCACATTATCGTCGCTGGGCCGGCTCATGAAACTAGACATTCCACCCTTTTCACCGTCCACTTTCTAATATAGTTTAAAATTTACATAAAAAGTTCTACTTCTCTGAAGATCAAAAGAGAAGCAACATGCAAACTTCATTGGTCCAGGATATCTCACTTAATTCTCATCCTTGAGAAGTCCTTGCATGTATTGGCCAGATCTGGGAGAATAGAGACTAGCAAACATGACATAAGTGAGGTGATCTCTTACAATTTCATGCATTGAGATCACTTTTACTCCCCTTTTGATGAAAACAATACATTGCTTCGCCTTGTATATTTTTCTCTCTATACAAATTATTTTTAGCTTCTAATCAGCAAGTAAATGTTACAAATGCTTATCCAGCATTATTTCCATCTTCCTAAATTACACACTATTTCTAATATTTTCAGCAAGTAACAACTGTTCTTCCTAATATTTTTTGCACCTTTAAATGCAGTTGTTGTGGCTATTCATTTCAGGTCAGTATATGCAATCTATGCTTTTCTTGCCATTGTGTTGTGTTTTATTTGGCTTCTCTAACTGACCTGGGTTTTTGAGCCCAAATATATTTTGGTTATTTTATATATAAGTGCATGTATATACTTATTTGGTTTGACATTCCATTGTAGCCAATACGGAGAAGTTTAACCTTTGCCGCATCTATTATTTACCTGCTATATTGGATGGAAGACCTACTAAAATAGTAGCAGTCTCCGAAGCACCGATACTTCAAAGTCTGCCGTGTCCGCGTATAATACTCCGCCGATACTCCGATACCCCGATACACGGGCGATACACGTATCCCAGGAGTATCGTCTTTTCCGATTTTAAAAAGAAAGAAAAAAATACCGATACACCACCGATACACCGCCGATACACCGCCAGGGACATCATCGACACGGCTAGGACACATGAATGTTGGGAAGCCCAATCAAAGCCCACTAGTGACCCTAATAGTCAGTGCTCTATATATCTATTTGCTTCATTAACTATGGAAGTGGTTTGGATTGAGGCCTCAGGAGTGAGTGCACCGCCACCGTCGCCGTCTGGAGTCGCTCGCCACCGTCTAGAATCGCCTCCCCGCAACCTGGAATCGTTCTCTCCTCCGCCGCCTCAATTATTCTTTGGCTTCACAAGTCATTGCATAGCATTTCATTAATTTTATATGTATATTCGCCGTATCGCCGTATTGTTGTTTCTAGAAATTGCCGTATCGCGTATCCCCGTATCCGTATCGCCGTATCTGTCTCACCGTATCGGTGCTTCGTAGGTAGCAGTATGTTCTTTTGCAAGTCACAAAATGTGGCAAAACTATTCAAGATCGGTCTGGCCAGGTAATTGCCTGCATATTATCCATGTTTGTTCATAGTTATATGTGCTCAATATGAATTTTTCCTTCATGGTTTACTCAACTCAATAGTAGCTATTTTTTTACTTTCATGTGTGCAAAATTTCTTTGGCGAGGGACTTCTTGCTAAACTGCATAATTTGCGAGTTCTGCTTCTTATGTAAATCAATAAATGTATTGATTGTTGATGATACTTCCAAATATGTGAATTATTCATTTCACAAGGCCTTGCTGTTTGACATGTTTTTGAAACCCATGACCATGGAAATGTGACACCTTCAAGGAAAGTACACTGGTTTAGGATTTCGGTTATACCTTTGTTGCACACTGCTGCAGCCAAAACCCAGCAGGTTGGCCATCATATGTATTCAGTGTGACATCTTCACTGCCGCAACCAAGGCCCAGTAAGTTTAGCATCATATGTATTCGGTGTGACACCTTCAAGGAAAGTACACTGATTTAGGATTAAAATCATGTATACTTCTATTTTAAATAATTGACAAATGTCATGTAGCATACAAGAAACTTCAAAACCTGGCAGCTAGCCATCGCACCATTTACCTGCTCCATTGTTCTGATTTGACCCTTACTCCGATCAAGCGTATCATAATCACCTTGCTTTCTTAGGAAGAAAGAACTTCATCTGAAATTTTGAAAGCTTTTCATAAAAATAAGCCCCAATGTAAAATATGTGTAGGAAAAAGGGTATGCAAGGACACAGCCCCAACCTACCACTAAAACTCAGGGCCTGAGTTTCTTATCAAGAAATCACACATAAAACAAATAATCCAAGGAAGATCTTGTATTACATGGTGCTTCTACTTGTCTTCCTTTTAGATACTATGATTACATGCATGTTTCTAATTTGCTGAATTAGACCCAGTAACGTTATGAGGAAGTTTGAATTGTCACTGCATTTCATCACTACCATTTTGAATGATGCGTTCATGTCATTTTAGGCGAATCATACAAGTTTGTGAAACCAAAGAAGACATGCCAAAATACAGACTTGGAATATCACAAGACCAATATGTTCCTGGAACCTGCAAAAGATAAAGCAGCAAATTACTCACCGAGGAACCAGTAAATTTGATGTTCGAGTTGGGGGCTACGAATATAAACCAGATTTCAGTTCTAAGACTCATGCAGAAGATAAATTCAGTTACCCAATAAGGTGGGGAGGCCGTCGGCGATTCACCTCGGGAGGCCTGCGACACGACCAATATGCCAAGCCGGGCGTCCTCACCGGCGTCCCTCGGCTCTTATTCCGATTTATCAGCGTGTCCCGCGGGAAGAGGAGGCCGACTCTGTGGAGCCCTCTGATGTGGGATGCCTGCGGCCGCTATCTGGTGGAGATGAGTCCCGGGCCTCCGCGTCCACCCGCGAGCATGCCGAGCTCGAGCGCCCACATGGGCACTTCAGCGACCAGATTCAACGAGGCGAACCACGGGCACCTTGAAGGCGCCCACGGGGACCTGGGTCATGAGGCTCGAGGAGTCGTCGAGCAGCTCCGGGCGGGACCCTAGCATCTGCAGCAGGGCCTCGCAGGCCATGGCACTCGTTCGGGAGGTAGATGTACAAGGAGAATCACCGTCGGCTCTTGCCGCCGCGGCTACCGAGCGCGTGCGGGAGCCTGAGCACCTTGTAGCCGGAACGGCAGGCTGCCGCTCGCCGCTCGACATGAAGGCCGCGCGGACGTGGTGGCCGAAGGCGTGCATGTAGAAGGTCGAACTTGCTGCGCCAGGCGCCCTTGAACTACATCGCATTCCCGAGGACAGCCACCATGTAGCTGTTGATGGTGCCTTGGGGCACGAGCTCCGTGATCCGGCCTGCCGTCACGCTCTCGAACCACTGGTTGATCTCGGCTCTCGCTTCCTCGGGCATGAAGCAGATTAATTGTGAGAGATTGGGGCGAATTCCTGGGAAAAAGCTGCAACGATCGACAGGGGCGGACTGGGACTCACCATGGCTTTGAAGGACGCCGGGCGGGTCTGGGAGCGGTAGTGCTCGGAGACGACGGCGGCGTAGCCGGCCTTGAGGCGCATCGCGTCGTCGACCCACACGCCGTTGGCGAACCGCACCGTGGGCTCCCCGTCGTCGCCGGCGCTGTCGGAGAGGACGGGCAGCGCGACGTGCGACGCGAGCGACGCGTGGGCGCGGCCGCCAGCCGGGGCCGAGGAAGGCGACGATCTGGTCGAGCGTGTCGCCCTTGGCTCCCGCGCCGAGCAGCGCCAGCGCGGCGTGGATGGAGAGCGGAGAAGAGCAGGGGCGTGTGAGTCTCCTGCCGACGATGGGGACGAAGGGAAAGGGCGGCCTCACGTGGTTGGGAGAGAGCAGCGGTGGGGAGTGAGCTGCCGACCACTCAATAGGGAGCGGTGGGGAGGAGACTGGAGAGAGAGAGCTACAGAGCGTGGCTTGTCCTTTTTCTTCTATAAGGGCATCTCCAACCGGGCGACCCAAACGGACGCGCTGGGCCGTCTGTTTTGGGCCGTTTGCGTGGCCGCTCGGACACGCGGACAGCGCCCCGCGTCCGCGTGTCCGTTTGGGTCGCACGCGGCGCCCAACGCGGCGACCCAAAGAGACGCCACGTGGTTCGTCTTCGTTGCGCGGCGCTGCGCCATGGCAGGCCTCGACGGGACAGCCATGGTGGGCGGTGGAACGCGCGGGAAAGATCCCGCGCGCACCAAAGTTCCCGCGCGCGAAAACGCCATTGGCGCGCGCTCGCGCCCAAGTTTCCCGCCAGACCGCCGGTTATAAAAGACGGCGGCGGTCTCACCCAGACCGCATCACCGTTCTCTCCCCCTCCACCTTCTCCGGCGCCATGCCGCGCACCCTTCGAGCCACATGGGCCAAGCTCTCCCTCGCCGCCCGGGCCAGGTTCCCGCGGACGGACGAGGAGGAGCGCACGGACTCGCGGTGGGTCGCCGACGACGAGGCGCTCCGCGTCGCTGCCGAGGCGGCGGCAAAGAAGGCCGGTGACGCGGAGATGGGGGAAGCGGCCGCGGAGGGCTGGCACGAGACCGCGGACGGCTGGTACGAGGCCGCGGAGGAGGGGGCGGCCGCCGCGGAGGAGCCCGTCGCCGCGGAGGACCTCGCGCTGGCGAACATCAACGCCGCCATCGAGGAGCGTCTCGCCGACCTCACGCGCGTGACGAAGGAGCACGAGGGCATCTGGCGGGCCGGCCGCCGCCGCTTAGGCGACCTCCTCGGCCAGAAGAACGAGCTGCTCGCTATGCGAGCAGCCCGTCACCTCATCCAGATGCCGTCGCCCGAGCGGCGCGCCCGGGAGGATGCTGCGTCGGCGGAGCGTGGCCGGCAAGAGCGCATGCGCCGGCGGCAGGAGATCCACGAGGGCCAGGCACCCGCCCGCGTCCGCCTGGAGGCGCGCACCGCTGTGGAACGCGCCGCTCTGCAGGAGGTGGAGCTATGCGGGAAGCGGATGATTCCGCCGCAGGAGGCGGAGCGCGAGCGCGCCCGAGGTGCGCGGACGGAAAGGAGGAGGATGATGGCCTCCGTCCAAGCTGCCGAGGCCCGCGCCGCCGCCGACGCCCGCGCCGCCGCCGACGCGCCACCCAGCCCGTAGTAAGCTGGAGTGGAATCCTCACGCGTACAGGCCGCCCGCGTCGAGTGAAATCCACGGCCACGACGGCGAGTCGGCGAGGAGTCGCCGGCGAGGCCGCCGGCCCCGTTCGTATTTAGGATAGAAGTAGTAGCTAAAAAAATTGTAATGAGTTCTATTTAATGAAAAATATTATTTATGCCTATGACACGCGGGCCAGGGGCGGACAAGGGGCGGACGCGAGCGACCAGCCTTTCGTGTCCGCGGCCACGCAAACCCGGCCAAGATTTGGGCCGGGTTTGCGTCGATCCGGACGCCGCGGGCATCCGTTTTAGGGATGGGTCCGCGCGCTGGGCCGGGTTTTTGTCCGGCTGGACCCATCCGGACGCGCGGGCGCGGGATGGGTCGCCCCGTTGGAGATGCCCTAAGCTCATTTACCCATATTCGATTCAGCATGCTTGCAAACTGCTTGGTTAGTACCGATGCAACACACACGCTCTAATTGCGACTTAGTCAACACTCAGCATGTCGTTGTAATGGAACACAACGTGATCCTTTCAAGAAAATAAACTTGCATACAAAAGTGGTAACCTAATCATCTTTGAAAGCAAAAATAGAAGAAAAAACATACTTCCATCGTCCCATAAAAACATTTATCTAAATTTAAGTACCTAGATACATTTAAATTAGACAAAGTTACGAAATATTTATGGAACGGGGGAGTATTAAACTAAATATGATATATGTTTGTACATCGCCAATTTTGAGTGAACACGTGTGTGGATCTTTGTGTAACACACACGATTTCATCGTCGGGCCATGAAACCTATCTAAGTGGCTCCAAATAAAAAAGTTGATAAAAAGAAGGAAAATATGAAATACATGTTTATAATATAGATTAAGAGGCCTATGCTTACGCTTACTAATAAGATTGAAAAATGAGCTATTTTTTGCAAACAATAAGTTACCCTCAAACCATGAATGATGCAACAAGCTTATGTATATGTTGCTTTTGCTTCTCCTTCCTTACTTCTAATGCTCCTGATAAAACTGGAGTGTTGGTTATTGTAATATATATTTCTCTATTTCCATGATTGTTTATAAGAATGTGCTGCTTCCTTTATGATTCCATGTGTTTTATCCTAATTTCATCCTATTAACTTAGTTTTGTGAAACCTAAGCAATGTATATCATTCAACTACCTGAAATTTATCGTTGCTACACAAACTGTAAATCAGTGAGGATTACACGGGATCGTGCACCAAGGTGGCATTACTATATCTCCACCAACAGCGTTAGATGGACCGCTGATGTGACAACACTCAATCTCTGTCACCACCAGCGGACGGACAGCCGTCATGCATGTGTTCCATCTCCGCCACCACCATCGACGGTACACCGCTCCATCGACTATCAGCGCGGCCATACCTCCACCGAAAATGCTCGCTCGCATGCCAGCTAAACTGTATTTCTATTCTCTCACTCTCCAAGCCCACAATGACAAGTTGGTCCTTCTTCTCCACTCCATTCGTATCATCAGACAAAAGACCACTTGGATTGGCTCAAGGAGTAAAAACAGTTCAAATCTCCACATGAAAAGTACGTGCAATACTGCACGTTTATATCCTATAATATTATCTACTCATATCACTTCAAATAAAATAAAATCAACATAACATAAGCATTGAATTAGAATTAGGTTTAGATTTTATGTGCGGTGTAGCCTCTAAAGACCAAACTGCAGCGAGCTTACCTTTTAGTGTATTATATTTTGCTTTTTTCTGATTGTGCATAAAAATTATTGTTATATTCTGATTTCGTGTGTTCATCTTATTCATTTTGTTTTCTAAATCTATATTCCCATTTATCTATAGTCTGTAGATCAGTTCGAATTTCACGGGATCGTGCGCCAAGGCGCACATTTAAATCTTGTATTGTGCTAGAGCTGCACGAGATCAGTGTGCGGAGAGTATACGGTGAGCTGTTTTCAAGCCCTAGAAGCTGACAACAGTTACACATTTACCTCCACCTATTCAACCAGGTCCTCGAGCTCTCTCCATAGCTACAGTACCTCACATGTGATCTCGTTCCTTCCTTTTGCTTTGCAAGTCAGAGGTAGACACTCGTAGGCATCAAGGGAACGATGCAATCACAGCATGGACACACATGGTTTATCCGGATAGATATATCATAGTATCTTACGATTTTATGATACTACTGTAGTCATATCATGACGGTATTTTAGTTTGGTAGTATCTTAGTCGTAACCCGATACGTATCATGGTATATTTAGTATTTTGATATAAAAGCGATATCGTACAATCCTACGGATATGCTAAAATATATGGAAACAATGGTATGGCAAGCTGAAGAGTTACAGTTATTTTGTAGTCTCAAGGTTAACTAAGTATTTAAACAATACACTTCAATAAGTTTGGTCGAGATGGGTTTAAAAAGGAGTTTTTATGTGCAAAAAAGTAGTAAACTAGCAATCTGTCTGTACCGACTATTAATCATACGCATTCTTTTGCTTTGTGGGTTCATAATTACTTTTGTTTGTATCATGCATTGGAAAAGTTAGCCCAAATTTATATTATTCAAATACATCATTAGACTATATGAAATACATAGAATATGATCACAATTCAAATTAAATATTAAATTTAACTTTTTGAGGTATATTATTAATATATATATACATGTTTTTTAATATTTTTTCATAGTATCGTGATACTACGATACTACACTAGTAGAAAACAGGGCTTTCGTCCAGGTCTTTTGTCCCGACTCAGTCTGGAGCCGGGACAAATGGCCTGGCCACGTTGCCCCGAAACCAGCTGGAGGGCACAGGGTCTTTTGTCCCGGTCCGTGAGGACCCTTTTGTCGCGGGTCATGCCACGGGCCGGGAGAAAAGGATCTGAGGCTTTCTGCGTTCTGCTGGCACCCCTTTTGTCTCGGTTTGAGCCACAAACCGGGACAAAAGATCCAGGCCGATATGGAAGCAGCTGCGGCGCTAGCGGGTCAAATGGGTTGTACTGTGGAGCAATTGCTGAGTTCCCAAGATGCTGCACTACCAATTGCTGATATAGCCCCTAAATTTGTCTACGGGTCCGACTTGGTCAGCAAAGAGGGGCTACGTCAAATGCCAACGCATACGTGGAATTTGCATCAGTGGTACCTTGATGCGTGCAAGGAGAACAAAAAATACATAGTGGCAAATATCCCAGAAGAATATTACTTTCGAAGGGAGGATCTCCATATTGAGATTTCTGAACTCTGGCAGTTATTCAATTTAGACGTTCCTCGACAAATCTCTCATGAGTTGCTCAGTTGTTCCCATTCATTGCATTTACTCACTATATCTTATGTGCTCTCTTATGCAGACTGAAGATCGATGAATGCAGAAGAAAGAATATAACCAATATTGGGTTTGTTGATCCAGATAAAGTACATCATGACACGGTAAGGGATAAAGCCCAAGAAACGGGGGGGAAACCTACTAAGGTTTATAACGGAGCAACATTTCTGTGATTTAATATTATTTCCTTACAACTACAGATGAGAGTCTTACTGATTTGTTGTACACATTCAATTTTTCTTACTCGATGTCAAGTGTAAGTCATGACGTATATATATACGCGCTATTTGACTCCCTGTGTTCTGCTCCCTGCCCATCCGACGCGCCGAACCAGATCCAAGCTCGAGGGCCCGCGAGACTTGGAGTGCTTCGTAAGATTCCTTCCCATGCGACGTAAAAAAACCAACGAAGGCAACCGCTGGAGCAGACCCGCTTGCTCATAAGATTCCTTCCCATCCGACGTAAAAATATAAGGAAAACGCTTGCTATCATCCGGGGGATCGCGCGCTCGCGTCCCCCGGCTCCTCCGCGTGACACGCGTCCGTACGCGTGGCTTGCCTCCGTGTGCGTGAGAACGACCACTGGTGGAAAAACAGGCTTCCGGGAAGCCCCATAAGTCGCGAAGGTAAAGGAACCGCGACTAATGGGGTCTTTAGTCGCGGTTCGTGTGGCGAACCGCGACCAAAGGCTCCGGGCCCGGGCGCACGGTGGCCAGCTGGTGCACGTGGGGGGCTTTAGTCGCGGTTGGCCAGCCCAACCGCGACTAAAGGTGCCCGAAGGCCTTTAGTCGCGGTTGGCCAGGCCAACCGGGACTAAAGCCCCTCCCCTATATATACCCATCCAGCAGCCAACACTTAGCCATTTGGAGCCATTCTCTTCACAAACTTCACAAGTGAGTGTTAGGTTTGCTTTTGGTTCCTCTTATGCACATAAGGTGTTTGATGAAATGCCCCAAGAGCATGAAACAAACATGATATGAAGTGTTGGAGTCACACTTGAGCTTTCTCATTTATTTTTTCCTCCTCGATCGCGGTTAGCAACTTGAACCTTTGATGTGTCATTGATAAAATATGCATGTGTGTGTAGTTCATTGTTTAATTTATATTGTTTGTAGCTAGTTAGTTTAACAAATGCATGATGGTTAATTATATATTTTATATTATAATAATGCAGATGAATCGGCAATGGATGTACGGTAACCGACTCTCCGGCGAGTTCGAGTACGGGTTTGAAAGATTTCCTCGTAGTGGCTAATGCGAACAAGCGGGGGGTTTTGTTATCTGTCCATGTGTTAAGTGTAAGAATCAGAAGGGTTACTCTTCCTCAAGAGATGTTCACATGCACCTGCTTCGGCACGGTTTCATGCCAAGCTATAATTGTTGGACCAAGCATGGAGAAAGAGGGGTTATAATGGAAGAAGATGAAGAAGGGGATGATTTCAATGATGAAAGCTATCTTTCTCATTTCGGTGATACTTTCATGGAGGATGCTCGAAGGTGAAGGGGAAGGTGAAGAAGAGGCACGTGATGATCCCGTTGATGATCTTGGTCGGACCATTGCTGATGCACGGAGACGCTGCGAAACTGAAAAAGAGAGGGAGAATTTGGATCGCATGTTAGAGGATCACAGGAAGGCGCTGTACCCCGGATGCGATGATGGTCCGAAAAAGCTGGGCTGCACACTCGGATTTGCTGAGATGGAAGGCACAGGCAGGTGTAGCTGACTCGGCATTTGAAAACTTGCTGAAAATGTTGAAGAATATGTTTCCAAAGAATAACGAGTTGCCCGCCACTACGTACGAAGCAAAGAAGGTTGTCTGCCCTCTAGGTTTAGAGGTTCTGAAGATACATGCATGCATCAACGATCGCATCCTCTACCGCGGTGAATACGAGAATTTGAATGAATGCCCGGTATGCACTCGCATTGCGTTATAAGATCGAGGCGATGACCCTGGTGACGATGTTGAGGGTGAGAAACCCAGGAAGAGGGTTCCCGCCAAGGTGATGTGGTATGCTCCTATAATACCACGGTTGAAACGTCTGTTCAAGAACAAAGAGCATGCCAAGTTGTTGCGATGGCACAAAGAGGACCGTAAGTCGGACGGGGAGTTGAGACACCCCGCAGATGGAACGCAATGGAGAAAGATCGACAGAGAGTTCAAAGATTTTGCGGCTGACGCAAGGAACATAAGATTTGGTCTAAGTACGGATGGCATGAATCCTTTTGGCGAGCAGAGCTCCAGCCATAGTACCCGGCCCGTGACTCTATGCATCTACAACCTTCCTCCTTGGTTGTGCATGAAGCGGAAGTTCATTATGATGCCGGTGCTCATCCAAGGTCCGAAGCAACCCGGCAACGACATCGATGTGTACCTAAGGCCATTAGTTGATGAGCTTTTACAGCTGTGGGGCAGACCTGGTGTCCGTGTGTGGGATGAGCACAAAGAAGAGGAATTTGACCTACGAGCGTTGCTTTTCGTAACCATCAACGATTGGCCTGCTCTTAGTAACCTTTCGGGACTGTCAAATAAGGGATACAATGCATGCACGCACTGCTTACATGAGACTCGAAAGTGTACATTTGCCAAATTGTAAGAAGAACGTGTACCTTGGGCATCGTCGATTTCTTCCGAAAGGTCATCCAGGAAGAAAGAAAGGCAAGCATTACAACGGCAAGGCAGATCACCGGCCGAAGCCTGCGGAACACACTGGTGCTGAGGTATTTGATATGGTCAAGGGTTTGAAAGTCATCTTTGGAAAGGGTCCTGGCGGACAATCGGTTCCGAAGGGAGCTGACGGGCACGTAGCCATGTGGAAGAAGAAATCTATATTCAGGGAGCTAGAATATTGGAAAGTCCTAGAAGTCCGCTCCGCAATCGACGTGATGCACGTTACGAAGAATATTTGCGTGAACATCCTAAGCTTCTTGGGCGTGTACGGGAAGTCAAATGATACAAAGGAAGCACGGCAGGACCAGCAAAGTTTGAAAGACCCCGATGACCCGCATCCGGAACGGTTTCAAGGTCGTGCCAGCCTACGCTCCGACCAAAGAAGAGAAGGTCATCTTTTTTGAATGCCGAGCGGTATGAAGGTCCCGTCAGGATTCTCGTCCAATATAAAGGGAATAATAAACATGGCGGAGAAAAATTTCCAAAACCTGAAGTCTCACGACTGCCACGTGATTATGACGCAATTGCTTCCGATTGCTTTGAGGGGCTCCTGCCGGAAAAATGTTCGAGTAGCCATTGTGAAGCTATGTGCATTCCTCAATGCAATCTCTCGAAGGTAATCAATCCAGAAGTTCTACCACGGTTACGTAACGATGTGATCCAATGTCTTGTCGAGTTTCGAGTTGGTGTTCCCGCCATCCTTCTTCAATATTATGACGCACCTCCTGGTTCACCTAGTCGATGAGATTTCCATTCTCGGTCCTGTATTTCTACACAATATGTTCCCCTTCGAGAGGTTCATGGGAGTATTAAAGAAATATGTTCGTAACCGTGCTAGGCCGGAAGGAAGCATCGCCAAGGGCTATGGAAATGAGGAGGTAATTGAGTTTTGTGTTGACTTTGTTCCCGACCTTAAGCCGATTGGTCTTCCTCAATGGCGGCACGAGGGGAGACTAAGTGGAAAAGGCACGATCGGAAGGAAATCAATGATATGTATGGACGGCCATTCTCCGACTGAAGCACACCACACGGTTCCGACCAATTCCAGCTTGGTGGCTCCGTACTTTGAGAAACACAAGAATATTTTACGCTCGGACAACCCCGGGAAGCCTGAATCCTGGATTAGGAAGGCCCACATGGAGACTTTCGGCAGTTGGTTGAGAAAACATTTAATGAGTGA
The DNA here is from genome assembly GCF_022539505.1 of Lolium rigidum. NCBI lineage: Eukaryota > Viridiplantae > Streptophyta > Magnoliopsida > Poales > Poaceae > Lolium > Lolium rigidum. Next base: position 207,072,667 of record NC_061512.1, on the reverse strand, counting down.
CAATAAGGTTGTAGATCAGCTGTACATGTTGGCCAAGACACCATCTTCGACTATAACGACTTTCCAAGGGTACGAGATAAATGGGAATACATTTTACATGATCGCCCAAGATAAAAAAGAGCACCAACCAAAACAGTGGTGTCCGCTTTGATGCAGCAACCGAGAATGGGCAAAAGGTCACATATTATGGTTACATAGAGGAGATATGGGAACTTGACTATGGACCCTCCTTTAGGGTCCCTTTGTTCCGGTGCAAATGGTTCAAGCTAACAGGAGGTGGGGTAAAGGTGGACCAGCAATACGGAATGACAATGGTGGATTTCAACAATCTTGGTTATCTTGAAGAACCATTCGTCCTAGCGAAAGATGTCGCTCAGGTTTTCTATGTGAAGGACATGAGTAGCAAACCGAGGAAACGGAAAGATAAGAAAACGATCAGTACATCATGCGATGATCCAAAGCGCCACATTGTTCTTTCGGGGAAAAGAAACATCGTGGGAGTGGAGGACAAGACAGACATGTCGGAAGATTATAATATGTTTGCTGAAATTCCGCCCTTCAAAGTGAACACCGACCCAAGCATTAAGTTAAATGATGAGGATGCTCCATGGATACGGCACAATCGTAAGCAAGCGAGGACACAAGGGAAGAAATGATGTGTAATAATTTATTGTACCAAACTTTGTTGAATGAATCATGTGAATTATATTACCCGTGATGTGTTTGGTGTCCATTTTCGAATGATTCAATTGACTCGAGATAGCACTGATGATACATGAAATTTGGAGTGACTAAGTCATACTCCTGCATACATGAAATTTGGAGTGACTAAGTCATACTCCTGCATATAGGAAATTTGGAGTGACTAAGTCATACTCCTGCATACATGAAATTTGGAGTGATTTAGTCATACTCCTGCCTAGGCGTATAATATGCATACTCGTAGTCTTCATAGCCGCCGCCGTTGTACTCGGTAGTCGTCGCCTTCTAAGTTGTCGGCGTCGTCGTCGCTCGCTGTCGTCGCCGTCGTCGGGCGGCGCTCGTGGCTCGAACCGAGGGTAGCGCAGGCGGGGATATCGCCGGCCGTGATGTAGTCCATGACGCTCTGAGAGTCCGGCCGTACCACCATAGCCGACGGCCGGCCTCGTGGAAGTTTCCAGGAGGCAGACCGTCCTCCTCATACCTGGCGAGCGCCCTCTCACGCCGATTGATGAAGAAGGCGTCCCAAGTATGCTGGTTATCGGGATGCCAGCGGGGATTCATCCGCTGCTCCGGCGTGAGGTCGAGGTAGTAGTGGTTCGTGATGGCCGCCCGGCGCGCAGTACCCCGAGGGACGGGAGGGACCGGCACGCCGCCGGCGCTTAGGCTCCAGCCGGCAGGGACGCGGTAGCCCGGAGGGCAAGGGTAGTTCGAGGCGCAAAGCTCCTCCACCTGCTGGTAGGTTAGAGTGGGTGCGGTGGAAGCCATGAGAGAGTGATGAGAGATTGTAGAGATGTGATGCTGGCCAAGCCGGGCTACCTATATGTAGTGACAAATGGCGGGAAAAATGGGAGCGGGAAGACAGGGAGGCGGGAAGAAAGAGGCGGGGAGAAAGTGGCGGGAAGAAATTGGCGGGAAAAAATTGGCGGGAAGAAAGAGGCCGGAAGAAATTGGCGGGAAACAATTGGCGGGAAGAAAGAGGCGGGAAGACAGGGAAGAAATGGCGGGAAGACGAGGAGGGAAGAGGGGGTCGGCGGAAAGAGGCGGGAAGAGGGGGCCAACGAACTTTTGAATTGAATTAGTTTTATTTTTATGAATTTTTGATAATTTGTATTTTTAAATTTTTGAATTGAATTAGTTTTATTTTTCTGAATTTTTTGATATATTATATGTATTTTTAACATATTGAATTGAATTAGTTTTATTTTTCTTAATTTTTTGATAAATTATTTGTATTTTTAACATATTGAAATGAATTAGTTTTATTTTTCTGATTTTTTTGATATATAATTTGTATTTTTAAAATTTTGAATTGAATTAGTTTTATTTTTCTGATTTTTTTGATATATTATTTGTATTTTTAAGAATTTGAATTGAATTAGTTTTATTTTTCTGATTTTTTTGATATATAATTTGTATTTTTAAAATTTTGAATTGAATTAGTTTTATTTTTCTGATTTTTTTGATATATTATTTGTATTTTTAAGAATTTGAATTGAATTAGTTTTATTTTTCTGAGTTTTTTCGTATTTTTAACATTTTGAAAAACAAAAAGTAATTTAAAAATGTCTTTAGTCGCGGTTGGCCTCCCCAACCGCGACTAAAGCTCTGTGCGCGCGGAACGAAAAACCCGGCGAAAAAGCCTTTAGTCGCGGTTGGGGTCGCCAACCGCGACTAAAGGTACCTTTAGTCGCGGTTGACGACCCCAACCGCGACTAAAGGGGGGGTCCTATAAATGCGCGCGACGCGAATCGACGCGCCACTCTTCTTCTCCGCCGCGCCACTCTGCTTCTTCTCCGCCTGCAGCCGCGCCGCGCTCGTCGTCGCCCTCGTCGCCGTTAGGCTGCCCGAGAGCGCCGCGCTCGCCGTCGCCCCGTCGCCGACGCCCCGTCGCTCACCGTCGCCCCGTCGCCGTACGTCGTCGCCAGTACACTGCTTCCGCGCGCCACTTCGCGCCGCGCGCGGCCGCCGCCCTCGCCCGCCGCCCGCACCGCCCTCGCGGCCCAAAGCATGCCGCCCGCGCCGCCCTCGCCCGCCGCCCTCGCCCGCCGCCCGCACCGCCGCGGCCGTTACAGAGAGGAGAGGGAGAGGCGAGCAGGAGAGACGGCCGGCCCGCGGCGGCCCTTTTTTTTTACTTAAACAAAATTGCATTAAATTTATTAAACAAAATTGACTTAAAATTAAACAAAATTGCCTTAAAATTTGTTAAACAAAATTGCCTTAAAATTTGTTAAACAAAATTTGTTAAACAAAAGTGACTTAAAATTAAACAAAATTGACCGGTGGCCCTCACAAAATTGACCGGTGTCTCAAAAAAGAACTAAAATTTGACTTAAAAAAACTAAAAATTGACTAAAAAAACCACCGTACGTGCTCGACACGCGGACCCGCCGTGCTCGTCGACTTTTCTTCCCCGTACCGTCGTCCTTCCCCACCGACGGCGCCCACCTCGGCATGGGAACGCGCTGCCGCGGTGACCAGCTACCACCGCGCGTATACGGATGGGGCCGGCAGCGCTCGTCGCCCCCTCCTTATACGCGCGGTGTTTTTTTGGGATCGAGAGGGGGCGGCAAGGGTTATGTGTTGTCGGCACCGCCACCACCCTTTAATTCGCCACCACTTCGCCACCGCCACCGCCACCGGTCTCTCGGTCACGCGGTCACTGCGAGGTCGATCGTCCGCATATACACATCTAATACACGCGTCCCCTCTCTCGCCTCCCTCGTCGCCCTCTCTCTTTATATGTAGAAGAGATGTGATAATGCTGGCATATACACAATTAATTTGTTTTGACTACATGTTTTCAGGACTGACATATGGCGGACGATAGAGCTGACCCGATTCCGGACAACTATGATCCGGACGCTGAAGACCATATGTTCGGCATCATAAAAGGCGATATTCCTTTTGTGCCGACCGGAGAAGAAGAAGATGATATCGCTTCTTATCCGAACCTTGAGTGTGAAGATGAAGGGCGCCGTCAGCAAGCAGATGATGTCGAAGAAACGTCGATAAACGACGATCTTCAATTGGAAGTAGCAACCACCTCCGGCGCCGAGGTATATATATATATATACATATTGAGCGTCTGGTGATACAACTAACTGATTTGAATAAATGTGTGTGTACTAACGCGCGCGACTCTCTTTCTTATTTTAGCCCTCGGCCGGATCGTCGAAAAAATCGAGTACGTCGTCGTCAAAGCGTGGCGCAACCAAGACGATGAAAGCAGGAGAAACATGCACCATCGATGTTGTCGACGAAGCAACCGGCAGGCCGGCGGAGCCCAGCAAGAACGCCACCAAGTTTGTCAGCCAATGCGGAGCCGTTGTTAGAGACAACGTCTCGATCACCCGCCAGGAGTGGAATGAGCCAAAGAAGGCACGTGTTGGTTTCACTTTTGTAGAACAGAGAGAAAAAAAGATTGCTTCAACAAGCTTATGGAACATTTCGTTCTACCTCCGGAATACCGCAAATACGATGAGGAGGGTAACAAGATTGCGGAAAACAAGAAGAGGCGCAAGCTAGTCAAACAGTTCGCTCTTTCTAGGATGGCCAACGCATTCCGGAAATACAAGCAAAATCTAGCCCATGACTTTGTCAACCAGGGCAAGACTCCGGATTTCAAAGGACAATATGAGAAACTGCAACATGATTGGCCAGAATTTGTGAAGCAAAAGAAATCGGAGCAGTTCCTTGAACTATCGAAAAAAATAAGGAAAATGCGGCCAAGAAGGAGTACAATCATAAAATGGGGCTAGGAGGGTATCGCTTTTGGCAGCCTAAGTGGGAGAAGATGGAGAACGAGCTGAGGGCGCGAGGAATCCGTCCAGGTACGGAGGGATGGGACCCAAGGGCCAAAAGCTGGTGGTACGGGCATGGGGGATCGCTGAACCCGGAGACGAGGGAGTGTGTTTACCAGGGCAAAATAATTACACCCACCCAAAACCTTATTGAGGCAATGAGGGATGCTCAAGAGGGAGGATCAGGTTCAACGGAGAGAACGACGCCACGACAAAAGCCCTCGGGAATCCGGAACACGGAGGACGTGTACGAGGCATGCCCGGGGACATTTCGTGGAAACTAGGGTTCCCCCAGAAAGATGACCCGTACGGTTACAGAAGCCGTAAGAGAAAGATGGATCGGGATGCAGATGTTGTGGCGAAGTTGGTAACGGAAATGGATGTGATGAAGAAAACCGTGAGTGTACTAGTCGCCGAAAGAGATGCAGCTCGGGCGCAGCATGAAGATCATCCAATGGATCTCGGAAGCCAGCAGCGGAGAAGAAGCAGCGTGGCTTCCACGGAGGCCTCAGCGTGGCTGGTGCACCGACGATCGAAATTACTGCACCGGAGCCTCAGCTGGTGGTCGAAGTTACTGCACCGGAGCCTCCTCGCTACCCCGTGGACGATATAAAGGAGATGAAAGCATGTCATCTGTATTATCCTATCGGGAACATGTCCATGAAGGTAGCCATCGGCAGTGCTTTACCACCTGGAGCACTCCACCACAACAACCCCATTCAAGATGGCTATGCTCGTGTGACGGTGGAGGAGATAGTCCAAGGGTTTGAGGACCTGGACATTGACATTGCTACACCCGAAGGGGTGAAAAGACTTGGAGATGTCAAGCGCCAGCTCATTCTATGGCGGAAGAAATTTATCAAGTTTCCAGGCGAGGCGCCAACAAGTCCACCCCCGTACGGTGGTGGTGGTGGCGGTGGCGGTGACGGTGGCGGTGGCGGTGGCGGTGACGGTGGCGGTGGCGGTGACGGTGGCGGTGGTGCTTCACCTAATACACCTCATTCACGTCAGCTGACGCCGCCCCCCAGTCCTCGTCCGGCGGGTGATCAGACACCGGTACCGCCCCCCAATCCACCTCCGGCGAAGAAGCGTAAGCAGTCCTGGGTTATTAACCCGGACCCTTACGTACCTAAGAAAACAAAGGTACCGGAGGTATCACTGAAGCCTCTCCCCAGGAGGTCTTGGGAAAGTAGTGTCGAGGAAGTCGAGGCGGGCGCGGCTGCTGATTTAGAGAAATGGAAGGCAAGCGTCCGGAAGAAAATAGAGGGCGAGCCCAAGCCGGTATATTCGACAAGGAAAAGCGAGTGGGCTAAGTCATTTTTGAACACACCGTCCCAAGCCGCGAAGAATCCGCTCGACGACTATTTACGTGAACTTCGTAGGCAAGCACTCGCGTTCAAGAACAGGAAAGAGTTGGCGGAGAAGAAAGCCTTGAAGGACGAGGCCGAGTCAAAATTAGAAAGGGGGAAAGAAGTTGCCCAGCTCGGGGAACAAAGTAAACAATCGATCGCCCCGCTCATAGTGCAAGCCGCCGGTCCGGATGCCCCCGATATCATAGCAGCTGCGGCAGCACATGGATTGACTGTAGAAAGTGCCAGAAAACAAGCGGCCGACTTAGGTATCACTCTTCGTGCGGTGTTAGGCCTTGATGAGGCGCCAATGAAGGACGTAGTATTTTCATATGTGAAGAATGGCCCTCTCATCGAGCCTGCGCGAGAAGAGGATCTACCTCGACAAATGAAAGGTCTGCTAAATTGGTACAAGGGTTACATAAAACATGAAAACGCCAAAGACTATATCTATGCGGAAGTTAAATATGTGCATCACTTCAAACGTTACTCGGGTACAAATTCCTCTCGAGTGAATTGTTCCAGTTGTTCAATCTGCGCGAGCTCGACAAATCTATCATCGGTTGCTACGTTACGTAAGTGATTTATTAATTTCTACCCCATCTCGTTCATTGCCTGCACTATATATATATATATATTGTCCTAACTATCTTGTTGTGTACGCTATATATTATGCGGAATGAAGAAGCGGGAAATGCGAATAAGGAACATCCATGATGTTGGGTTCATTGACCCACACATCGTTAATTCATATGTGTTAGAATACCACCCCGCCGACGTGGAGGAAGACCTGTGGCGGTTTATTAGAAAACAGCAAGAGAAAAGTGATATTCTATTTCCTTACCATTTTGGGTGAGTGTTTCTGTCTTGAGCACATTCTCTTTTGTTTACTCCATGCATGGTATGTGGCTAATCGATGAGTTATGCATGATCGTGCATGTATCGTGTCCGCAGGTTCCATCGGATTCTTATGGTAATTAAAGTTCAGACCTCCTCGGTTCTCGTCCACGACTCTCCGAATATGGATCCGGCGCTTTGGGGCGACATGAGAAAAATGATGCAAAAGTAATTATTTTCATTCATTTGCGCTCTATATCGATCGGCCTATTTCGTTCATCATTTCCTTATATCAAGTAACTAATTAATAACTCTCTTGTTTATTTAATTTTCTTTGCCTCGTAGGGTTTGGAGACGGTTCGTAGATACCAAGGTCGGTGAATTCAAAAAAGAGCTACATTTTAAAATGGCAGTGCCGACGACCTGGGGATACTCAGCCACCGGGGACCAATCTATGTGGATACTATGTTTGTGAGAGGATCCCGAGATACTGCAATGAGCGGGACCAGACGTGTGAGAACAACATCCTGAGGAATAACCTCCGGAAGACGCTTAGTCCGAAGCTCGCTTCCGACCACTTCAAGAGGAACTAGCTGGATGGTTGGCGAGGGAAGTCATCGATCCTAGAGGAGAACACTATTACGATGACGTAGATCTTTATACGCACCGGAATTTGTAACTAACTTGTTCAAAATTGTATATGGTCATCCGATATTGAATATATATTGTATATGGTCATCCGATATTGAATATATATTGTATATTACTCTTGAATTCTTTTTGGTTCTAATTTCAAATTTGTTTGAAATTGTACATTCATATGCATGTATGTATACAGTACCGTAGAATATGTGAAACTCCTTCAAAATTAAAACCCAAAAGAAATAAAATAATACAAATTAAAAAGAAACCAGATTTAGGGGGAGGGGGGCTAAACCCTAAACCTCGCGGAGGCCTTTAGTCGCGGTTGGCCGGAAGAACCGCGACTAAAGGTCCTCCGCCCTGGCGCTCGCCTGCGGCCCACGTGGATGGGCCTTTAGTCGCGGTTCGTAAGGAACCGCGACTAAAGGGGGGGGGCCTTTAGTCGCGCTACTTTGGTCGCGGTTGGGCCACCGCGACTAATGGCAGTTGCCAACCGCGACCAAAGCCCCTTTTTCCACCAGTGGACTCTGCCTTATCTTCTACCGTCCTCCTCCTCCACTCATTTTTCTTTTTGCCTTCTCTCTCCCGAAGCCCACCTCTCAGTTCCCAGTATCGCACCGCCGCTCCTCCCTGCCTGCATATGCCCTGCCACCGGTGCCCACACTCTCCGCCTTGCCCCGTCCCCGCCTCATGTCATGCTTGCTCCTCCCGGAACCCCGCGCTCGTATCTCTTTGCTCCTCACCTCGATCCGCTCTCAAGCGGGGAGGCGGCCACGATTGTGGTGGTACGAGGACGGCGGAGCTCCTCCAAGGAGCGACTGCCGCTGGCCGCGAAGCTGCAGAAAGGGTCGCCGAAGCTGCCTTTTGTTGCTGCAATGGAACGGCGTCACTGCTACCTCCGTGAGGACGCCTTGCTCCCATGGTGGTAGGGGGTTGCTGCCAGCGGCGGCCAGCCTTCCAGGGGACGGCCGGCGCTGCTACAAAGAGCGTCCGGCGTTGCTCCAAAGGGCGTCCGGCCTTGCTACGGGCGGCGTCCGACCTTGCTACAAGAGATGACCGTCGTTGCTACCGTTGGCAGGCGGCGCTGCTGCTACAATCGCTAGCCGGCGCTGCTGCTACAGTCGCTAGCCGGCGCTGCTACGGTCGGCCGGCGGCGCTGCTGCTGCAGTCCGCCGGCGGCGCTGCTGCTACAATCGCTAGCCGGTGCTACTACCGTCGGCCGGCGGCGCTGCTGCTACAATAGCCAACCGGCGCTGCTACAGGCTGTTGGTGGCGCTGCTACGCCCGCCCGTCGGGGCTGCTACAATTGCCAGGCAGCTGGCGACCGGAGACAAAGTGCAGACTTCCGGCGCTACAAAGCTGCTTGCTAGGAGCACCAAGTCGCGGTGCTACAGCCTACAAGGCGCGGGCGAAGCTTCTGCGACCGATGACCACCAGCTGCTGCTGCTGCGAGGGTTGAACCTCGTTGCTAGAAGGGGCGGGTGGTGCTGCTGCAAACGCTAGCCACTGGCGGGGCTGCGGCGAAGCCAACTCGCCGGAGCTGCGCCATCATTTTTGTCTGGGAGTTTGTGGAGAAATTAGTGGTGGGGATTTTTTTCTCGTGAAAGCCCATCTCCGAAGCGAGCGAGGGGGTCCACCCACGTGGGAACCGGAGGAAAGGAGCGTTGACTGGTCTGTGCGGGATCGGACGGCTTTTAACGTCTCATCGGACGGCTAGGGACCCGGGGGATCGGGGATTTGATCCCCCGGGGGACGCTCAGCACTTCCCAAAAAACAACGAAGCCAGCCGTTGCAGCAGACCCGCTTGCTCAGTGTCTCTTTTGCATACGACGTATAAGAACAAGAAGCAAACGTAAAACACTTGCATGCGACGTAAGAGACCAGAAAACGTGTTGCCATCGACGTGTTTTGGTATAGCCATTTTGGCAGAATGTAAATATTGAAGAGTTTGTCACGTATGTATTAGTCTAGTGTACCACATTAGCATCGTTACAGCCTATTTAGGCAGTATCCTGCCGCTTCTGCTCCGGTGCTCCCCCCCTGGGAAAAGTCTGGACAAGCCAAACACATGGACGGCTGAGATCTTCTGATACCTCTTCGGCAGCGGGGGTAAAATCGTAATTTCGCTATGCGTAGACCGATCGTAGAGCCCTGTACAAGCCCGTATGGCCCGCGCACGTCATTCTGTACGTATCTACATCGTGCCTAGAGCACGTGCGTACGAGCGTGCGTGTACCGAAATAGAATCCCATATAAAACGCCGACGTTTCCTTCTCCGCCTCCCTCGCCCCACCATTCCCCCCCAAATCAGGTACGGAGAAAACCCTCTCCTCCTCCCTCGGCCACTTCGTCTTCTCCACTCCCTCTCCACCTCCAGTTCTCCTTCTTTAATCCCTTCTTCTCCGCGCATTTCCGTCGAATCGGAGGCCGATGGAGGGTAGCAGCTCCACCGCGAGGGCGGCCGCCGCAGCCTTGGTCAAGAACACCGGCGTGGCGGAGGCAGATGTGGTGCCGGGTGGATGGAGCCGTCGTGGTGCGGCCGCGTCGGGCGGAGGCTTGGTGCTGACGGCGGCGGATGAGCAGGAGCACGGATTGGGCGGCGAGATCGTGCCGGATCTGAATGTGCAGCCAACGGTGGAAGACCCTCTGGTATGTGCTATCCTCTCAACTCCTCAGCTTATTTGCCCTTATTTGATGGTGATTAGGGTTAGATGAAACCGAAGAATAAACGAATCATGTGATTTGTGATTAGGGCTTACTGTGGACCAAATGGATCTAGCAGACTGTCCTGTGGTTTGTGTATGTTGGCAAGGGTTTTTTTAATCTGGTTTGACATCCGTGTGCATTCGTAGTTAAGGGTGGTTTTATTGTCATGTGACCCCAATTTATATACCGTGTGCACAATTTATCTGGTTTGATTACTGTGTGCTCAATTTATTTGTTAGTAGTAGCATCAATTGTTTGCTACAGAGCTTCATTAGTATGTTTTTATTACATGATTGCATAATTGCTTTAGGGATTCACATTGATTTGTAAATCTATGGTAATGTTGTTGTGCTCCAGGAGTGTTATCTTGCTATGATGGCAACAACATTGACATAATAATTTGTTCCCTGCTATGGGAAAATATGTAGTTACTATAATTGTACATCACCACAGTATGAATAATAGCATGTGTACCTATTATTTGAAATGGTATGATTTGGCAGGACCTCCACTTCTGGGTGTTAGAAGCTAAAAACCCCTAAATGCTGCTTACTTAACATCTTATGGTGATAATTATTGCTTATTAAATTTATGGTACTGCTGCTCCAGGGGCATTCCCATTTGTGCATAAGATGTTTCACCTTAACATAGTAGGAGAAATATAATGTTACTGGCCTATTATTGTAATGATTGCAATAAGGATTTGTAGTATATGTGTTATGCTGCTATGATTGCAATTTAGATTGACATAATAATTTGCTCCCTGCTAGTATATTAATTGAAATGGAATGATAGCACCTGTATATGGTACTATAAACTGTAAATATGCTGAGTTATTAGTTCCCAAAGTTTTGTACTAGCATTATCCATTTGATAAACATTGTACAATTAATTGCAATGTGTACTCCTTCATTTATAACAATGCATCATTGAGTTTATTATTTGCTTAGTTTTCCCACTTTTTGTCTTTAAATTAGGCAATGTGAAATCTGTATATATGACCATTGTTATTAAATTTATTCTTATCAGGTTGGTGAGACCTCCTCTGTCCGCAAGAGGAAGTTTGAGGAGTTGGATGACTCGGAGGACTCTGGCCACTCCTACATTTCCTCCGAGGTCGAGTCCGGGGACGCCGTGTCGGTAAGATAGCTTTCTCAATATTGATTGTGCATGGTTGACAAGTTTATTGAACTCATTGCTGTACAATAGTTGTGACATATGATTGTGACATTGTTGTTTTGCAGTACAACTCAGATGCTTCATCTGATAATGAAGTCAGCAAGTACAATGTGCTGTCATATGAGAAGAAGGTGGAGGAGAAGATCTGGGCTGAGGGAATCAGTGCTTACATGAAACCTGATGGGAGGTACTACTGCAAGTTCCATCCCTCCAAGCAGGTTCCTAGGGATGGTATGCGTGAAGGACTTGTTGGCCATGTGAAGGATGTGCACCCGAAGGATCTCCGCGACAAGGCGAACCATGCTGCCCTGAGGAAAGTACTGGAGTACTATGGTCAGGATTGACTGAATGCCTGAAAAAGTTAGTGAAGAAGTACATCATCAGTATATATGATGATGTTAAGTAATGTATGTTATTAAGAACTGCTAGTTTATGTGTGCACCTTCTGTTATGGTGCGGTAACTATGTATGGACTTGCTAGGCATGTGAACTTTAGCTATGGTAGCTATGTATGCACTGTACCAGTGTGCTAGATGGTATGTAGCACACTGTGTTTGCTTTTGCTGGTTCTTCACTTTGTTATAAGATAAGTGAAGTTATGGATGGCTACAAAGTATTGTCAGCCTTTTTATCTACCATCCATGTTCTGTTGGAAAAATGGTAGTCCATAAATATTATCTTGTTTGCAAGGAAATGGTAATTCTAAAATTTTGCTTGTTTGAAAATTTGATAGTTCAGTAATATTGAGTTATGTACCAATTTGATCTCTGTCATAATGTATTCAATAGTTTAAAAAACATAGTAGATAAGTTACATGAATGAATAGCAAGCCGCTATGTGATGAGAATAGCAACCACCAATGTCATGAGAATAAAACAGAGTAGCAATTTCATATGTTATTTGTATCTGATATTTCACATGTGAATTTAAAAAATCGAATTTGTAAAAAGTTCATATACAGAAAATGTACAAAAGATGCATTGAAGGTTGGCAGATCAACCCAACCTTGTATGTTTTCATTAATTTGTTTTAGAATTGTCCTTTATCAAAATATATACTTGAAAGTATAGTGATTTTTCGGCCTCCTCCAAATCACCTCAAATTTTTATCACATTGTATGTAACACAAGAAAACATGGAATGTGACGATTTTATTTCATTCTGAATTTTTTGAATTACTAATGGATGCTCCATGGTTGGGAGGTGCCGATACTAGGGTTTTAGGGTCAAAATGGTCTACCATGGCCTAAAAAATAGCAAACCACCTTGGGTGGGGCAAATATTTGGCACACTTGTGCATGGTGGTGTGCCCCACCCTTTTTGGCTTGCTCTTTGTAGGTTGGTTTTCACATGCATGGTGATCCCATGGTTGGGAGGTGCCGATACTAGGGTTTTAGGGTCAAAATGGTCTACCATGGCCTAAAACATACCCAACCACCTTGGATGGGGCCAATATTTGGCACACTTGTGCATGGTGGTGTGCCCCACCCTTTTTGGCTTGCTCTTTGTAGGTTGGTTTTCACATGCATGGTGATCCCATGGTTGGGAGGTGCCGATACTAGGGTTTTAGGGTCAAAATGGGTCTACCATGGCCTAAAACATATCAAACCACCTTGGGTGGGGCCAATATTTGGCACACTTGTGCATGGTGGTGTGCCCCACCCTTTTTGGCTTGGTGTTTCTATTTTGGTTTTTACATTCATGGTGATCCCATGGTTGGGAGGTGCCGATACTAGGGTTTTAGGGTCAAAATGGTCTACCATGGCCTAAAAAATAGCAAACCACCTTGGGTTGGGCCAATATTTGGCACACTTGTGCATGGTGGTGTGCCCCACCCTTTTTGGCTTGGTGTTTCTATTTTGGTTTTTACATTCATGGTGATCCCATGGTTGGGAGGTGCCGATACTAGGGTTTTAGGGTCAAAATGGTCTACCATGGCCTAAAAAATAGCAAACCACCTAGGGTGGGGCCAATATTTGGCACACTTGTGCATGGTGGTGTGCCCCACCCTTTTTGGCTTGCTCTTTGTAGGTTGGTTTTCACATGCATGGTGATCCCATGGTTGGGAGGTGCCGATACTAGGGTTTTAGGGTCAAAATGGGTCTACCATGGCCTAAAACATATCAAACCACCTTGGATGGGGCCAATATTTGGCACACTTGTGCATGGTGGTGTGCCCCACCCTTTTTGGCTTGGTGTTTCTATTTTGGTTTATACATTCATGGTGATCCCATGGTTGGGAGGTGCCGATACTAGGGTTTTAGGGTCAAAATGGGTCTACCATGGCCTAAAACATACCCAACCACCTTGGATGGGGCCAATATTTGGCACACTTGTGCATGGTGGTGTGCCCCACCATTTTTGGCTTGGTGTTTCTATTTTGGTTTTTACATTCATGGTGATCCCAATGTTGGGAGGTGCCGATACTAGGGTTTTAGGGTCAAAATGGGTCTACCATGGCATAAAAAATAGCATACCACCTTGGATGGGGTCAATATTTGGCACACTTGTGCATGGTGGTGTGCCCCACCCTTTTTGGCTTGGTGTTTCTATTTTGGTTTTTACATTCATGGTGATCCCATGGTTGGGAGGTGCCGATACTAGGGTTTTAGGGTCAAAATGGGTCTACCATGGCCTAAAACATACCCAACCACCTTGGATGGGGCCAATATTTGGCACACATGTGCATGGTGGTGTGCCCCACCCTTTTTTAATTGCTCTTTGTACGTTGGTTTGTGCATTCATGGTGATCCCATGGTTGGGTGGTGCCGATACTAGGGTTTTTTAGCGTCAAAATGGGTCTACCATGGCATAAAAAATAGCATACCACCTTGGATGGGGTCAATATTTGGCACACTTGTGCATGGTGGTGTGCCCCACCCTTTTTGGCTTGGTGTTTCTATTTTGGTTTTTACATTCATGGTGATCCCATGGTTGGGAGGTGCCGATACTAGGGTTTTAGGGTCAAAATGGGTCTACCATGGCCTAAAACATATCCAACCACCTTGGATAGGGCCAATATTTGGCACACTTGTGCATGGTGGTGTGCCCCACCCTTTTTTAATTGCTCTTTGTAGGTTGGTTTTTGCATTCATGGTGATCCCATGGTTGGGAGGTGCCGATACTAGGGTTTTAGGGTCAAAATGGGTGTACCATGGCCTAAAACATACCCAACCACCTTGGATGGGGCCAATATTTGGCACACTTGTGCATGGTGGTGTGCCCCACCCTTTTTGGATTGCTCTTTGTAGGTTGGTTTTTGCATTCATGGTGATCCCATGGTTGGGAGGTGCCGATACAAGGGTTTTAGGGTCAAAATGGGTCTACCATGGCCTAAAACATATCCAACCACCTTGGATAGGGCCAATATTTGGCACACTTGTGCATGGTGGTGTCCCCACCCTTTTTTAATTGCTCTTTGTAGGTTGGTTTTTGCATTCATGGTGATCCCATGGTTGGGAGGTGCCGATACTAGGGTTTTAGGGTCAAAAAGGGTCTACCATGGCCTAAAACATACCCAACCACCTTGGATAGGGCCAATATTTGGCACACTTGTGCATGGTGGTGTGCCCCGCCATTTTTGGATTGCTCTTTGTAGGTTGGTTTTTGCATTCATGGTGATCCCATGGTTGGGAGGTGCCGATACTAGGGTTTTAGGGTCAAAATGGGTGTACCATGGCCTAAAACATACCCAACCACCTTGGATGGGGCCAATATTTGGCACACTTGTGCATGGTGGTGTGCCCCACCCTTTTTAATTGCTCTTTGTACGTTGGTTTGTGCATTCATGGTGATCCCATGGTTGGGAGGTGCCGATACAAGGGTTTTAGGGTCAAAATGGGTCTACCATGGCCTAAAACATATCCAACCACCTTGGATAGGGCCAATATTTGGCACATTTGTGCATGGTGGTGTGCCCCACCCTTTTTTAATTGCTCTTTGTAGGTTGGTTTTTGGATTCATGGTGATCCCATGGTTGGGAGGTGCCGATACTAGGGTTTTAGGGTCAAAATGGGTCTACCATGGCCTAAAACATACCCAACCACCTTGGATAGGGCCAATATTTGGCACACTTGTGCATGGTGGTGTGCCCCACCCTTTTTGGATTGCTCTTTGTAGGTTGGTTTTTGCATTCATGGTGATCCCATGGTTGGGAGGTGCTGATACAAGGGTTTTAGGGTCAAAATGGGTCTACCATGGCCTAAAACATATCCAACCACCTTGGATAGGGCCAATATTTGGCACATTTGTGCATGGTGGTGTGCCCCACCCTTTTTTAATTGCTCTTTGTAGGTTGGTTTTTGCATTCATGGTGATCCCATGGTTGGGAGGTGCCGATACTAGGGTTTTAGGGTCAAAAAGGGTCTACATGGCCTAAAACATACCCAACCACCTTGGATATGGCCAATATTTGGCACACTTGTGCATGGTGGTGTGCCCCACCATTTTTGGATTGCTCTTTGTAGGTTGGTTTTTGCATTCATTGTGATCCCATGGTTGGGAGGTGCCGATACTAGGGTTTTAGGGTCAAAATGGGTGTACCATCGCCTAAAACATACCCAACCACCTTGGATGGGGCCAATATTTGGCACACTTGTGCATGGTGGTGTGCCCCACCCTTTTTTAATTGCTCTTTGTACGTTGGTTTGTGCATTCATGGTGATCCCATGGTTGGGAGGTGCCGATACAAGGGTTTTAGGGTCAAAATGGGTCTACCATGGCCTAAAACATATCCAACCACCTTAGATAATGCCAATATTTGGCACACTTGTGCATGGTGGTGTGCCCCACCCTTTTTTAATTGCTCTTTGTAGGTTGGTTTTTGCATTCATGGTGATCCCATGGTTGGGAGGTGCCGATACTAGGGTTTTAGGGTCAAAATGGGTCTACCATGGCCTAAAACATACCCAACCACCTTGGATAGGGCCAATATTTGGCACACTTGTGCATGGTGGTGTGCCCCACCCTTTTTGGATTGCTCTTTGTAGGTTGGTTTTTGCATTCATGGTGATCCCATGGTTGGGAGGTGCCGATACTAGGGTTTTTGGGTCAAAATGGGTCTACCATGGCCTAAAACATATCCAACCACCTTGGATACGGCCAATATTTGGCACACTTGTGCATGGTGGTGTGCCCCACCCTTTTTTAATTTCTCTTTGTAGGTTGGTTTTTGCATTCATGGTGATCCCATGGTTGGGAGGTGCCGATACTAGGGTTTTAGGGTCAAAAAGGGTCTACATGGCCTAAAACATACCCAACCACCTTGGATAGGGCCAATATTTGGCACACTTGTGCATGGTGGTGTGCCCCACCCTTTTTGGATTGCTCTTTGTAGGTTGGTTTTTGCATTCATGGTGATCCCATGGTTGGGCGGTGCCGATACTAGGGTTTTAGGGTCAAAATGGGTGTACCATGGCCTAAAACATACCCAACCACCTTGGATGGGGCCAATATTTGGCACACTTGTGCATGGTTGTGTTCCCCACCCTTTTTTAATTGCTCTTTGTACGTTGGTTTGTGCATTCATGGTGATCCCATGGTTGGGAGGTGCCGATACAAGGGTTTTAGGGTCAAAATGGGTCTACCATGGCCTAAAACATATCCAACCACCTTGGATAGTGCCAATATTTGGCACACTTGTGCATGGTGGTGTGCCCCGCCCTTTTTGGATTGCTCTTTGTAGGTTGGTTTTTGCATTCATGGTGATCCCATGGTTGGGAGGTGCCGATACAAGGGTTTTAGGGTCAAAATGGGTCTACCATGGCCTAAAACATACCCAACCACCTTGGATAGGGCCAATATTTGGCACACTTGTGCATGGTGGTGTGACCCACCCTTTTTGGATTGCTCTTTGTAGGTTGGTTTTTGCATGCATGGTGATCCCATGGTTGGGAGGTGCCGATACTAGGGTTTTAGGGTCAAAATGCGTGTACCATGGCCTAAAACATACCCAACCACCTTGGATGGGGCCAATATTTGGCACACTTGTGCATGGTGGTGTGCCCCACCCTTTTTTAATTGCTCTTTGTAGGTTGGTTTTTGCATGCATGGTGATCCCATGGTTGGGAGGTGCCGATACAAGGGTTTTAGGGTCAAAATGGGTCTACCATGGCCTAAAACATATCCAACCACCTTGGATAGGGCCAATATTTGGCACACTTGTGCATGGTGGTGTGCCCCACCCTTTTTTAATTGCTCTTTGTAGGTTGGTTTTTGCATTCATGGTGATCCCATGGTTGGGAGGTGCCGATACTAGGGTTTTAGGGTCAAAATGGGTCTACCATGGCCTAAAACATATCCAACCACCTTGGATGGGGCCAATATTTGGCACACTTGTGCATGGTGGTGTGCCCCACCCTTTTTGGATTGCTCTTTGTAGGTTGGTTTTTGCATTCATGGTGATCCCATGGTTGGGAGGTGCCGATACTAGGGTTTTAGGGTCAAAATGGGTCTACCATGGCCTAAAACATACCCAACCACCTTGGATGGGGCCAATATTTGGCACACTTGTGCATGGTGGTGTGCCCCACCCTTTTTTTAATTGCTCTTTGTACGTTGGTTTGTGCATTCATGGTGATCCCATGGTTGGGTGGTGCCAGATACTAGGGTTTTAGGGTCAAAATGGGTCTACCATGGCCTAAAACATATTTTATTAATGTTGTCCATATTTACATATCAACATTGTTCATGATAAATATAGACTATAATTTTGTTGTTTAATTTCGTTGGCCCAACATGGACCAACCAAAATGCCATATGCAACAATAATGAAAGTGAAAAAATGTTATTAAAAAAAGGCACAACCCGAAACGGCGGATGGAAACGCACCATTACGATCTTCACGCGCGCCACGATCTTATCGTGCATGGTTTGCGCATGGCATGTTCCGGAAATGACGGACGACGTGGTCGGCATATAAAAAGGTGTTCGTGCTGCCGTCATTGAGATCGTGCAAACCCTAGCTAGAGCCGCCGCCACCGCCACCGCCCGCGCAGTCGCCCTCTCTATTCTTCTCGCCTCCTCCGTCTCCAAGGCTCTCATCCCCGCCACCGCCGCCATCTGCAAGGCACCCTCACCTGAGACCGCCGTACCCAGGAATCTTCTCCACGCCAGGCCCAACACCGTCACCTAGATCTCATCGGAGACAGACCAAGACGGTTCCAACACTGCCTCGTCAAGTAAGTACACATCAAGACCTTCGTATCTACATCGTATGAAGCAACTAAAATTTGTATAGTTTAGAGTCGCCGCTCCTCTAGAGTCGCCGCTCCTCTAGAGTCGCCGTGTGTCTTCATATTTGCAGTTGTTAGAATAATTTTCTTAAGTGTTGAATCTGATTAGGACTTGGAGTTGTTGTGCTGGTTATGTGCATGCATGTGCACACCTGTAGTCAATTCGTTTAGGTTAAGTAAAACTTTAACGTGACTTCATGCCCGAATACGTCGGATCCAGTCGATCCTTTGTCAGCAGTTTTCCTATATATGCATCGCTCTTGTAGCATGAAAATAGCAAACACTGCAATTATCGGTTTTTAAGATGTAAATTTTATTGAGGGGTTTCATATATAGGCCGGGCAGATGTTTGCTCTCAATTTTTTTGTATAAAATTTCACCATGATTTGTCTCGTTGAAAGCATATCATCTCACACATCGTATGTACAATAATGTCATCTCACGCATCGTATGTAAAATCATGTTGTATTCAAGTCTCCCTCTTGCACATTTAATTTAGTTTTTTGTACGTGACATATTACTTTCGTAATATAGTGTTTTTCCTTGATAGAATGGACGAGCTTAGGGGTGAAGTTTGCTGCAACATCGAAAAATGGTGTAGGCTCATGGCCCGTCTTACCGTGGATCAACGTGCTAGACTAGCTCTAACTAATTTAAGAAGTATGATGATGATTCCTTCGTGAAGATGCGTACAATATTGATCAGGTACACCTTCTCACATGTATATTACGTAATATTTCATCACATGTTCATATGTCATTTGTAATTCGTGGATTATTTTTGCATAGTACTTATTGATTCATCTTCATTTTTGTTCCAGGTTCATGCTTGATGTTTTTGACCCTGCCACTGGTACATTCGAAATAGGAGAGAACAATGGCGCGGTGTCTCTTGGTTTTGTTGATGTTGAGTGTCTCCTTGGTCTGGTTAATGAAGGATTTTCTGCTGGGGAAATACTTACCGAGGAAGGTGAAGACGTGAAGCATCGCATCCCACCACAGTTCATAAGCAAATCAACCGGTAACATCGTTATCGACGAATTAATTGACGACATCATTAAAAGTAAACTTGCCGATGATGACTTCTCGAGGAGGGTAGTGCTAGTGCTTCTGGGAACAGTACTTGCTCCTATGGCGACGAAGATTGTCCCACACAAGTTCTATGCACTAGTAGAAGATGTGAACCGAATGTCAAAAATCAATTGGAATGCATTCACTCTTAGGGTTCTGTTGGATAGCATTAGGCTGGTAAGAAAAGGTAGACAAATCCGTCAGTGGCCAAAAGGGAACTTAGGAATGTTGCAGGTATGTATGGTCTTATGTCGGAGTGTTGTGCATACTACATCTCACTGCATTTTTCACGTATAGATAATTAATTTACTCTCCTTTGTTTACATGCATGCGGTACTTGTACTTGGGAAAAATGTCAGCCGCTAGAAGGCGATCGTGCATTTAATCCTAAACTGTCCATGCGCCCTCTAATGAGGAACTGGAATGAAGCAGCTGCCACGCGGAGAGACAATTTTGACTATGAGATTGGTCGAGGTCGTGGTAACGTGAAGGTACTAATTTCAGTGTTACGAATAGGCACACTTAATTTTGTAAATACTCAATTCAAAACTGTAGTACTTAACTCTTGCATTATATAACGTGCAGATTGATGAAAATATCACTGAAGAGTATCGGATGATGGAGCCAGTTGTGCCAGATCCTGTGGCTGCTCATCAGAATAACGCCAAGCCCGCGAGTGCTGTTCCAAAAAAGAAACAGGCTCCAAAACCCATTGATAACGGTCAGACGGAAATTCTGATAAATCGTTTAACGGGTTACCTAGATGCACAATTGCAGAAGATGTTGGCTACCATCCCTGCCTTATGTGCTCAGGTGAAACGCCTAATTGTTGTGTCATTTTCTTTTGTTATTGAAAATGCAATCGTTCATGAACTTATATATTTTTGTGTTGCAGAGAACATTGGAGATGTTTAATAAGGAAGGCGTGACTTACAAACCAGCAGCCGCACCGGTTTCCGGTAACATGGAGGACCAGGAAGATGTCAACTCTTTCCGGAACGGCCCTCGTGATAAAAAAGAGTTCATGTACAAGGAAGAGAGCGATTCAGCAGGAGGTGGAGATTCTATTCGTATCATTGACATGAACCTGGCTGATGAAGTTGATAAATTGGAAAAAAATTAAAGGAGCCTGCTAAGAATGGTACTGCAAAGAATGCAAATGATGCTATGCGCACACCTGACAAGGCTGGTGGACTGAATGGTACTCCAGCAGGAAAGCCATTTGGCGATGTTGGTAGCACACCGGATAATCCGTTCATCATTGAAAATGCTGATCCGGTGACATCAGATTCAGAATTTGATCTCGACGCAGTAAGTATTAGCAAGTTCTTATCTAAATCAAAGGAAGATGAGTTGGCTGGGAAGAGGAAGCGAACAATTCCCAAAAAATTTCAATCTCCCTATGCTCTAGACGAGACGCACCAAGCGTCAAGTCCGTGGTTCATCCACAAAAGGTAGTTTATTTTTCCCATTATTTTTAATATTCTCTATAAGAAATGTTGTATTTGCTAATCATTTTCATATGCATGCAGCTCTGAATTTCGATGATAAATCTGGAGCAGATAAAAATGCAAAACCGGATGCATCATGCGATTTGACGGCTGAACTTGTAGACGCAGCTATAGTCTTCCTCGAGCTTGCATCTCGCTCAGACCAGCACAAAAAAAAGAATGTTTACCGGAGTGCCGAGGGCGATGAAGTTAACGCTGAGCGGCTACGTGTTGTTCTCGACGAAAAATGGTTGTCCGATGATGTAAGTGTGTAGAACACATCTATTCCATACATTTAATATTTACATGTATGTTATTAACATATAATGTCATTATGTTATTCGCAGGTCATTGATGGTTACATTGGGCATTTGAACCTCCGTGTTGGGGATGATCGCTTCTTGTGTCCAGCATGGAGATCAAAATATCTAGTAGACCGGGCAATTGTCGGAGACAAACCCAAAGAATCCAGCAAGAACATGGATAGCGCGATGGTAAGATCTGGCGCGGTTGGTAGAGTGTTGACGGAATACACCGTCCGTGACAAGGTACGTAATATATGATTGTTATAAAATATTGTAGTACTCTGCTAATAAACTTGCCGAATGACATCTCATTTTTTTCATATGTTATAATTTTTTGCAGGTTTATTTTCCACTCAACATTGGCAATACACCTTTGGACGACCGTTGTCATGCACATACCGAAGCAAGAATTCCAAGTTCTCGACTCGCTTTATCCTCTAGAGTTTACGTTGGAGACTGTTGAGGCACTTGTAAGTGAAAAACAAATTGTCCACATTACTTCTAACACACTGAATTGCGCAAATTAGCATAACTGTTATCTCTCTACAGCGGCGCCAAATTGCAGATGACATGCAAGTGGCCAACGAAGTCACGAGTGGAAATCATCCCGACGTTTCAAAGTGGCCGATATTAGAGTACGACATGCCACAGCAACATGACGGGTGAGTTAATGTTACACCAATTTAAGTTTATGATCAATACATGAGAGGATTAACGTTATCGAGATTTTGCATTTACAACAGGAACTCTTGTGGATTGTTTGTGATGGAATGCATGGAGCATTGGGATGGGGACCGGATGACTGCAGGAGATTTCACGG
The DNA here is from genome assembly GCF_022539505.1 of Lolium rigidum. Classification (NCBI taxonomy): domain Eukaryota; kingdom Viridiplantae; phylum Streptophyta; class Magnoliopsida; order Poales; family Poaceae; genus Lolium; species Lolium rigidum. The sequence goes on along the minus strand of NC_061512.1, from coordinate 207,050,536 downwards.
GTTTGTTAAAAATCGTCTGTATGTACACCCTTGGATTAACAAAAATGTGTTACATCTAACCCATATTTCGTAATATTGTTTAGATCAAAATTAATGGAAGGCGAAGACAAATTGTCGCTGAAATGATGTTATCACCTTCGAACACGTTAGAGATGGTGAAAGAGAGAATTCGGTCCGTCGCTTCCAGGATCAACAAGAAGACATAGAAAATGGAAGATAAAAGTTTGAGTGGTTAGGTTTTAGTCCCGAAGAAGGTTTCCTGACCATGAATAGCTTTTTCCTTCTATCAACTATGTTATGTTGTAAAGTGACCATGAATACTTTTTTCGTTTTGTTCAAGACATATGGCTATCCTATTATTTTGTTTGCTTAATCATATATTCTTGTTTCTTATTTTATTGAGGTGCACATACAGACACACACGTACATATTTGTTGATCATGATTTCTTGATGATTTTTCAGTTGCACACAAACACTGAAAGTAACATTTAAGCTACATACACAAACACAGTGTACCAAGTCGGTATCATTTTCGTTGAAGATTTTTTCAGGTGTAGACACACGCTTTGCATTTGTAAAGAATCATACACCAACATAGTAGCCTTTTTTCAGCTACACACTCACACACACTAGAATTTTTCACGTACACACATCAATTTCGTTGAAGATTTTTTCAGGTGCACACACACACTTTGCATTTAGTCAAGTAGTTCAACCCATTTACAAAACCGTAGTATCAACATACACACTTCACGAGAACATAGATCTATCTAGGGTGTGTTTGGGGCAGCACCACTCCAATCTATCTTCGGCTTCTTCTCCTCCGGCCACTCGTCCCAGTGGCCCCCACGAAAACGAGGAGGGCTTGTTTGATAACACATGGGAAAACTCCGGGACGCGGCACTCCAATATTCATGCCCATCGGTGATGCGAGTGTATGTCCACCCTTCATCCCCACTTGGGCGCTTGGTGCCAGCCAATTCTTTTCCTTTGCTGCTGCTCGATGAAGAAGCCTTTGTGCCACCCGTTGAACTGGGTTGCAATGCAGTTGGTGTTGCTTGCGGAGGTAGCCGGTGGCGCTGTCCATAGTTGCATTGACGGATTATATGGTACAGTTTGTACGCCACAAACCCATCTCTGGCTGCATACTCCAGATTAATTTCATCGAGGGGATTCTTCTCCCAGAACTTGTGCTGGACAGACGGGAATTCTTTCTTCATTCCTTTGTAGCTCATATCGATGAGTGCGGCTGCCATGTCAGCCATCCCGATCTGTCGCGTTCAAGGCTGGAACAAGTCCTGCGGATCGATGTGGTACTCAATTGGTATCTCAATATTCCAACTTCGTCTGCATTGCTATTCTGTCATTTACGATATCGACGCTAGCAAAGTGGACACCACTTGCGTAGGAAATCCATGAGTTTGGGACACCACGGTTGGCTACTGCTCCACCATAAAAATGGAAAAGATTAACTGGTAAAATATTGTTGGGAAAAAATGCTGAAATTGAGTTGTGAAATGCAATGAAATTATGTGATAATATTTCATTCGTACGTGTCATTTAACATTTTTTGTCTGAACTTGAATGGAAGTACATATCATGGTTCATATCAGTACATTCAAATGGATTTAGAAGTTCACATTTTATCCTTAAAGATGAATGAGTACCAGTACTATGTTTGTGAGGGGGATTTACCATAACTACAGGCACATGAGTAACTAAATAACAACTAAGTAACCACATCAAAAATATCAAATCACAGAAATGAACTAGCATGAAGCATCAAATCAAGATGATAGAGGTTATGTAAAACCGGGTTTCATATTTCAAGTTTGCAAGAGCCACTGTAAAAATCAAATATACATACCTTGACCATTGGTAGACCAATACGTGATCTTTCATCGCCAGTTGGACGACGGCGATCCGATAGTCACCTTTGTACTCCGGGTCGCAGTACTCGAAGTCCAGGCCCATGAACTTGTATTCATCCTTGCTCAACCACTGCTCGTACATGTCCACAATCTCGGCTGCTTTATGGTTGTCGTCGGTGTAGACAACCTCAATCTCAGTTTGATGTGCGACAATCTTCCGGATTTCAGTTTTGTGACTGGTAACCTCCCTTTCATGATCCATGTCAGTGCTCTGATTGCTAACCTCCCTTTCCTGATCCATGTCAGTGCTGTGATTGCTGAACTCTCTTTCCTGATCCATTTCGAGAGGTAGACGAAGAGGGCAGTGTGGAGAAAGGAGGAGAAAGAAGGGGAGGGAAGATGAATCGGTGGGAAATGCACTGCGGAATAAATGGCAAATGAGGAGGAGAAAGAAGGGGAGGGAAGATGACTCGGTGTGAACTGCCCTGCACAAAAAATGGCAACTGCCCAGCCGAAATTAAACCACGTTATGTGGGAACACACCGAAATGGGCTACCTTTTTACGCGGGCCCTGCACAGCTTGAAGCTACGCAATATGGCCTAGATTTGGTGCATGATGACGCCACTTTTTATGCAGTGCTTATGTGATCGATTAATAGCAAACACCACTATGTCATGACAATAAAACATGCGTTAATCATTATTGAAACATAATATGCAGCACACACTAATGTCATGACAATAAAACATGCGTTAACAATTAATCAAACATAATATGTAGCACACACTAATGTCCATGTTTCATGACACAGTTGTCATGTGTAAGCATTTAAAATACGTGGTGATTTCATAGTTGATCAACTAGGAGCTTCAGACCACCCTCCTTGCTACCACGAAACCAGAATATGTAGATGTCACCAACTTGCATCTTATTTTGCTTCACAACATCCATCCAATTTGAGGTAATCATGGCAGTTTTCCCTACTTTGCTCAAGACCATCCTAACTTTAGCAACTTTTCTATTCCTGGAAAAGACTTGAATTTCGGATGGTAATTTCAGATTCTTCACAATGTACTCCATGGTGTAGGCCTTTGAGAAGTACTGCAAAAGGAGTCAATGATCAATCATTTGTTAGCAAAAAAATTTGACATACGCTTGGACAGTAATGATGGCTTATGATTTATTCAAAAATTGATTACCATTTTGGCTTTGCCCTTGATGATGATTGAATTTTTTATGGTGAAGACATAGAGGGGTCTACTTGGGTTGTGCTTACAAACTACACGCTTCAATCTAGCAAGTTGTTCATCATCCATCTCCACCAGATTGGCAAACACACGAAGGAGTCAAAATCTGCATTCCCCATAATTCCTGGACCTGAATGCATAATTTTAGATATTAATGAACAATAATATATGTACTGAAACATTATTGTTGGAAGGATCATTCTTACCTCTCATAGTAATTCTTTTCTGCGCATCCCCAGGAGCAACAACTTCAGGTACGTGAGCGTCCATGTTCACCTTCATACCATTACGAGTGATCAAACATAGTTATAAAAAATGCATTTAATGTAACATTCATGATGATCTATGACATATGTTACATGACAACTTCAATAGTATGACCTCAAAATGTACAAGATTCAATCTTTTAGTACTGCATGTTACTGTAGCAGATCTAGGTGTTGTCGACAAATAGATGAGAATCGATTGCGATTCTTGTAGCAGATGTAGGTGTTGTCGACAAATAGATGAGAAACCGATTGCGATTCATTGTAGCTAATGTAGGTGTTGTCGACAAATAGATGACAAAAATGAATTCATATTAGGCCCGGGACATCGGATGAAAAACAGATCTAACATGGCGCATGTCTTGGGCAATAATTGCTGCGGCTAATGTATGAGATCTATGTGTTGTCGACAATTTGATCAATTGTCGAAACAACCGCACGGAGAATAGAGGGGAGATAGATGAGCAACGAGAGGGGAGATAGATGATCTACTTCCGGACGGATATGCATAGGGTTTTATCATACCTCTCACCGACGACAGCTCCACAATGGTACGCAGGGTTACGAGGCGGCGACGGCAAAAAAATGGGAATAATTTATCAGGCAATCCCACGATTAGGGTATAAGAAAGCGTTGAGCTTGTATATAGGTGCGGGATGGGCCGTCAGGCCATTATTTTTTAGCTTTTCAATTTGGGTATTACTGGGCCACCGGAATTATTAAGTTATCCTAATGCGGCCCGACTGACTCAACTCATTTATATTTTTATTCTGTAATTTTCTATTACAACATAAAATTGGTACACCTATGCACATTACAGTGCAGACATAGCTAATGTGGAGAGGAGGGCAACCAAGGCGACGCAAAGTGCTCAAAGATGCAACCACCAGCATTCCGAAGCCATCAGCAATTTTCTCGGCACAATTATGCAGATGACAAGTTGCACCAGATGATGCATATGGATGTAACATGCAACCACCATCATTCCAAAGGCAAGACATAGCTAAGCATCAGCACACCAATACATACATTATACTTAATTACATAACTTAGTTCCACACATATTCACAAAATAAGACCATCAATATAGTAGATGGTCACACTAGGTAAATAACTTAGTTATTTACAAAACTAACTTTGTTCAACACTCATTACTGACATAGTTCAACACCATAAAGCAAAAGCAACAACATCACATCAGTCCACAACATCTAGGCATCATCCTCGA